>NC_061509.1:10237628-10299759 GCF_022539505.1 Lolium rigidum | reverse complement strand
AAAAGAAAGAAAAGAGAAAGAAAGCCAAAGAGACCGGATCGACGAAAACGAAGGTGTCTCGCAGCCGCTGCACCCTCCGGAGAATTCCACCACGCGCCTAGCATTCTGGAGCGCCGCGTACCAAGCAGCACCTTCAAAAAGGAATGCGACGATAACGACGATGTTGCCCGGACTAGTCCTAGGGTTTGCCCCGGTTCGCGCAGGGACATGGGAGGAGAGCTTCACCAACACCCTTCAGGAAGGAAGGGTGGCGCCCGCGAGCGTCACCGCGTCGGTGTCGGTCAACCGACAGGGATTTCTCCCGACCCTCGTCACCCCGCCCCGAGCGCTCCATCCTGCTCCACCAACCTCACCACCCACCAGCGTGCGCCACCACGGCTTAAGAGACGCCAACGCCATCTCCCCGCCGCCAGCAAACCGAAGCCAGCGAGACGAGAAAGAAACATGAAAACGAGAGGCTGCGAGGGAAAGGCACCACGAGAGGGAACTGCCTCCACCGCCAATGGCGGTACCCGTCCGGACATGCCGACAATGGGCAAACCAGGTCCTCCTGGCCCGGCCGAGCATAGACCCACCTGGTCCGTGCTCGTGAAGCCCACCGTCGGATGCTGCAGGACGTGCGCCTCCACCCCAGCTGCCTCCGCTCCGGCCACCTACCCCATCCGCCAGAAGCAACTCGGATGCACCCGACCGGCCCGCCAAAACCCAGATGGACCCCAAAGGGCCCGGATCTGGGCCGGGGGAACGACGCCGCCAACCGGCAACGGCGATGCTGATACGTCTCCAACGTATCCATAATTTCTGATGTTCCATGCTTGTTTTATGACAATACTTACATGTTTTGCTTGCACTTTATAATGTTTTTATGCGTTTTCCGGAACTAACCTATTAACAAGATGCCACAGTGCAGGTTCTCGTTTTCGTTGTTTTTGGTTCCGGAAAGGCTGTTCGGGCAATATTCTCGGAATTGGACGAAATCAACGCCAAACATCCTATTTTTCCCGGAAGCATCCAGAACACCGAAAGAGAGTCGGAGGAGAGCCAGGGGGCCACCACACAGGTGGGCCGCGCGGCCTACACCCTGGCCGCGCCGGCCTGGTGTGGGGCCACCCTGTCGCCCCTCCTGCGCCGCCTCTTCGCCTATTTAAGCTCTTTCGACCTAAAAACGCAGTACCAATTGACGAAACTCCAAAAAGACTCCAGGGGCGCCGCCACCGTCGCGAAACTCCAATTCGGGGGACAGAACTCTCTGTTCCGGCACCCTGCCGGGACGGGGAAGTGCCCCCGGATGCCATCTCCATCGACGCCACCGCCTCCATCATGCTCCGTGAGTAGTTCCCACATGGACTACGGGTTCTAGCTGTAGCTAGTTGGTATTCTCTCCCCCATGTACTTCAATACAATGATCTCATGAGCTGCCTTACATGATTGAGATTCATCTGATGTAATCGGTGTTGTGTTTGTCGGGATCCGATGGATTGTTACGTTATGATTGTCTATCTACAAAGTTTATGAAGTTATTGTTGCTGCAATCTTGTTGTGTTTAATGCTTGTCACTAGGGCCCGAGTGGCATGATCTTAGATTTGAGCTCTATACTTATTGCTTAGATTGTATCTACAAGTTGTATGCACATGTCACTGTCCGGAACCAAAGGCCCCGAAGTGACGAAATCGGGACAACCGGAGGGGATGGCGGTGATGTGAGGATCACATGTTTTCACCAAGTGTTAATGCTTTGCTCCGGTATTCTATTAAAAGGAGTACCTTAATATCCGAGTAGATTCCCTTGAGGCCCGGCTGCCACCGGTCTGGTAGGACAAAAGATGTTGTACAAGTTTCTCATTGCGAGCACGTATGACTATATATGGAAAACATGCCTACATGATTAATGATCTTGATGTTCTGTCTTAATGCTATTTCAATCCTATCAATTGCCCGACTGTAATTTGTTTACCCAACACTTGTTATTGGAGAGTTGCCACTAGTGTAGATAGCTGGGAACCCCGGTCCATCTTTCATCATCATATACTCGTTCTACATGACATTGTAAGTAGTATCAACTATTTTCTGGTGCAATTGCTCTCATATTACTATTACTGCTGGTGTGCTACTGTTACTACTGCTCTCATATTACTGCTACTTTCACATCACCCCTGTTGCTAGTGCTTTTCCAGGTGCAGCTGAATTGACAACTCAGTTGTTAAGGCTTATAAGTATTCTTTACCTCCCCTTGTGTCGAATCAATAAATTTGGGTTTTACTTCCCGCGAAGACTGTTGCGATCCCCTATACTTATGGGTTATCAAGACTGTTTTCTGGCGCCGTTGCCGGGGAGGCATAGCTCTACTCATAAGTTCACCTGGGGAGTTGATGCGTGTAGTTGACACGTCCGTTGGGAACCCCAAGAGGAAGGTGTGATGCGCACAACTTCAAGTTTCTCTCAGTAAGAAACCAAGGTTTAATCGAACCAGTAGGAGTCAAGAAGCACGTTGAAGGTTGATGGCGGCGGGATGTAGTGCGGCGCAACACCAGAGATTCCGGCGCCAACGTGGAACCTGCACAACACAACAAAAGTACTTTGCCCCAACGAAACAGTGAGGTTGTCAATCTCACCGGCTTGCTGTAACAAAGGATTAACCGTATTGTGTGGAAGATGATTGTTTGCAGAGAACAGTAAAGAACAAGTATTGCAGCAGATTTGTATTTCAGTATAAAAGAATGGACCGGGGTCCACCGTTCACTAGAGGTGTCTCTCCCATAAGATAAAAGCATGTTGGGTGAACAAATTACAGTCGGACAATTGACAAATAGAGAGGGCATAACAATGCACATACATGACATGATAAATATAGTGAGATTTAATTGGGCATTACGACAAAGTACATAGACCGCTATCCAGCATGCATCTATGCCTAAAAAGTCCACCTTCGGGTTATCATCCGAACCCCTTCCGATATTAAGTTGCAAAACAACGGACAATTGCATTAAGTATGGTGTGTAATGTAATCAATAACTACATCCTTAGACATAGCATCAATGTTTTATCCCTAGTGGCAACAGCACATCCACAACCTTAGAACTTTCCGTCACTCGTCCCGCATTTAATGGAGGCATGAACCCACTATCGAGCAAAAATACTCCCTCTTGGAGTTAAGAGCAAAAACTTGGCCAGAGCCTCTACTAATAACGGAGAGCATGCAAGATCATAAACAACACATAGGTAATAACTTGATAATTAACATAATATAGTATTCTCTATCCATCGGATCCCGACAAACACAACATATAATATTACATATAGATGATCTTGATCATGTTAGGCAGCTCACAAGATCCAACAATGAAGCACAATGAGGAGAAGACAACCATATAGCTACTGCTATGGACCCATAGTCCAGGGGTGAACTACTCACTCATCCCTCCGAGAGCGACCATGGCGGTGAAGAGTCCTCCGGGAGATGAATCCCCTCTCCGGCGAGGTGCCGGAGGAGATCTCCAGAATCCCCCGAGATGGGATTGGCGGCGGCGGCGTCTCTGGAAGGTTTTCCGTCTCGTGGCTCTCGGTACTGGGGGTTTCGCGACGGAGGCTATTTGTAGGCGAAAGGGCAGGTAAAGAGGCGGCACGAGGGCTCCACACGTCAGGCTGGCGCGGCCAAGACCTAGGCCGCGCCGCCCTAGTGTGGCGGCGCCTCGTGGCCCCACTTCGACTCTCCTTCGGTCTTCTGGAAGCTTCGTGGCAAAATAGGACCCTGGGCGTTGATTTCGTCCAATTCCGAGAATATTTCGTTACTAGGATTTCTGAAACCAAAAACAGCAGAAAACAGCAACTAACTCTTCGGCATCTTGTTAATAGGTTAGTTCCAGAAAATGCACGAATATGACATAAAGTGTGCATAAAACATGTAGATATCATCAATAATGTAGCATGGAACATAAGAAATTATCGATACGTCGGTGACGTATCAGGAGTACACTCTACCTCTCTCTCTGTTTTTTTTTTGTTTAATTTTGTTTTGCCTAGTTTACTTTTGTCTAGTTTATTTGTGCTCAGTTTATTTCTGTCTAGTATTAGTTTGCGTAGTTTACTTTTGTTTAGTTTATTTTCTGTCTTGTTTTATTTTTTCTCATATACCCAAAAATCCATAAAAATTTGAAAACCCGAAAAATTAAAAACTGCTATTATGGGAGAACCTACAACCTACTTAGAGCTTATAGAATGTTATAATAATTATAGAGAATCAAGAACTGGTAAAATAATGAGTGCTATGATAGAAAAATTGAATACAATGGCTAGAATCTTGCTTAGACGCCATGATATAAACTCGTTGCTCTCAACAGGATACTAAACATCTTAAATTTCAATGTGGCTTTAGTGAGGAATTTTTAATTACGAACTATAATCGGAATTGCTATATTCATTATGGGTTCGAAGAGGTAGAACAATTTGTCTTATTTATGGGAGCCTCCGAGATAGAATCCTTCATGGTTGAGAATTATGAAACTTGTGCTATTTGTAAGGACCTTAAAGATTATGTCTCTACTATCCTTAATTCTTGCATAGAATGCTACAGTGGTAATCCTTATATCATTGATTATAAAGAGAGACTCATTAATGCACAAGAATGCACTCACAATTTGCAGGGACCTGTGGAAGAAGAAATTGATGAACCTGAAAGCTCATTGGATGAAAAAGAGGAGGAAATTGATGAACCCGAAAGCTCATTGGATGAAAAAGAAGAGGAGAGTGATGAACAAAAGGAGGAAGAATGGATTAGCTACCCATGCCAACCTTCTAATGAGAGTAACTCTTTATCTCTTACACTATTTGATTGTCCTCCATGCTTACCGAAAGAGGTTGAATGTTATGTTCCTGTGGATTCTCTTGAAATAGTACCTATGAGTAATACTTGTGAGAATAATTATGCTACTGTTATCTATGATAATCCATGCTACTTTGATAAATCTTATGATAATGCTTTGTTTGTGCCTGATGTCGAAATGCATGGTACTAAAGAATTTTGCTTGGCAAATGTTTATGATAAAGCTCTAGATGATGGTCCTATGTTACTTGATAATATTAATTGTACTACTAATGAAAATGGGATTGGAGAGTTCTTTACTTTATCTATGAGTCCCATATCTCTTGAGATTGATCAATCATCTTGTTATACTATTGATAAAAGTGTGTTCGAAAGTTTTGATCCTACTATATTTGAGCTTGATAAAAAGTATGTGCTTATGGATCATGAAAAGTATGCTGCATGTGATAGTTATATTGTTGAGTTTATTCATGAAGCTACTGAAAATTATTATGAGAGAGGAAAATATGGTAGTAGAAATTCTCATGGTACTAAAACACCTCTCTATATGCTTAAAATTTTGAAGTTACACTTGTTCTATCTTCTTATGCTTGTTACTTTGCTTTTCATGAACTTGTTTATTTACAAGATTCCTATGCATAGGATGCATGTTAGGCTTAAATGTGTTTTGGATTTGCCTCTTGATGCTCTCTTTTGCTTCAAATACTATTTCTTGCGAGTGCATCATTTAAAACTGCTGAGCCCATCTTAATGGCTATAAAGAAAAGAACTTCTTGGGAGATAACCCATGTGTTATTTTGCTACCGTACTTTGTTTTATATTTGTGTCTTGGAAGTTGTTTACTACTTTAGCAACCTCTCCTTATCTTAGTTTTGTGTTTTGTTGTGCCAAATGAAGCCTCTAATCGAAGGTTGATACTAGATTTGGATTTCTGCGCAGAAACAGATTTCTATCTGTCACGAATCTGAGCTGTTTTGTCTGTAGGTAACTCAGAAAAATATGCCAATTTACGTGCGTGTTCCTCAGATATGTACGCAACATTCATTAGTTTTGAGTTTTCTGATTTGAGCAACAGAAGTATTTATTTAAAATTCGTCTTTACTGGCTGTTCTGTTTTGGCAGATTCTGTCTCTGTTTTTTTTTTTTTGCATTGTCTCTTGTGGACTTTAAGCAAGGCTTTCTAGACGTAGAGGGCTGTAGCTAATGTTTTATTGAGTTCTTGCAATGTGCCACTACAAGACCAAGGTGGATTCAAATTTTTTGAGTACTAACCCCTCTAATGAAGTTTATGAGAAGTTTGGTGTGAAGGAAGTTTTCAAGGGTCAAGAGAGGAGGATGATATATGATCAAGAAGAGTGAAAAGTCTAAGCTTGGGGATGCCCCGTGGTTCATCCCTGCATATTTCAAGAAGACTCAAGCGTCTAAGCATGGGGATGCCCAAGGCATCCCCTTCTTCATCAACTTATCAGGTTCTTCTATTGAAACTATATTTTTATTCGGTCACATCATATGTGCTTTACTTGGAGCGTCTGTGTGCTTTTATTTTTGTTTTTGTTTGAATAAGATCGGATCCTAGCAATCCTTGTGTGGGAGAGAGACACGCTCCGTTTTTTCATATGAACACTTGTGTTCTTCGTTTTACTTTTAATGTTCAATGATAAAAGTTGGAAGCTATTGCACTTATTTATATTTGGTTGGAAACAGAAAATGCCTCATCATGTCTTGAATAATTTGACACTTGGCAATTGTTTTGAGCTCTCAAGTAGATCATTATTAAGTTTTTCATGTAGTTTAAACCTATTAGTGGAGAACTACCGTAGAGCTTGTTAAAATTGGTTTGCATGATTGGTCTCTCTTAAGGTCTAGATATTTTCTGGTAAAAGTGTTTGAGCAACAAGGAAGACAGTGTAGAGTATTATAATGCTTGCAATATGTTCTTATGTAAGTTTTGTCTGTACCGGTTCATACTTGTGTTTGCTTCAAACAACCTTGCTAGCCAAAGCCTTGTACTGAGAGGAAATGCTTCTCGTACATCCAAAACCTTGAGCCAAAACCTATGCCATTTGTGTCCACCATACCTACCTACCACATGGTATTTTTCCTGTCATTCCAAGTAAATACTTCATGTGCTACCTTTAAACCTTTGAAATGCTTCTCAATTTGTGTTAATGTTTTATAGCTCATGAGGAAGTATGTGGTGTTTTATCTTTCAACCTTGTCATTTACTCTTGACAGACTCTCACCAATGGACTAGTGGCTTCATCCGCTTATCCAATAATTTTGCAAAAAGAGCCGGCAATGGGGTTCCCAGCCCCAATTAATTAACTTGCATTAATAATTCTCTTCACGTGTTTTGCCCCGATTCATCGGTAAGCAACTTAATTTTGCAAATAGACACTCCTTCATGGTATGTGATTGTTGGAAGGCACCCGAGGATTCGGTTAGCCATGGCTTGTGTAAGCAAAAGGTTGGGAGGAGTGTCATCCATAAATAATGAAACTAAAATACATGTGTAAACAAAAGAGAAGAGGGATGATCTACCTTGCCGGTAGAGATAACGTCCTTCATGGGAGCCGCTCTTGAAAGTCTGGTTGATGAGGTAGTTAGAGTGCCCACTATCATTCGTTGACAACAACAAACACCTCTCAAAACTTTACTTTTATGCTGTCTATATGATTTCAAAACTTAAAAGGCTCTAGCACATGATTTAATCCCTGCTTCCCTCTGCGAAGGGCCTTTCTTTTACTTTATGTTGAGTCAGTTTACCTACTTCCTTCCATCTTAGAAGCAAACACTTGTGTCAACTGTGCATTGATTCTTACATACTTGCTTATTTGCATTCATTATATTACTTTTATGTTGACCATTATCCATGAGATATACATGTTGAAAGTTGAAAGCAGCTGCTGAAACTTAAATCTTCCTTTGTGTTGCTTCGATGCCTTTACTTTGAATCTATTGCTTTATGAGTTAACTCTTGTGTAAGGCTTTTGATGCTTGTCTTGAAAGTACTATTCATGAAAAGTTTTGCTATATGTTATCTATTTGTTAGCAACTATAGATCATTGCCTTGAGTCACTTCATTCATCTCATATGCTTTGTAATAGTATGATCAAGGTTATGTAAGAAGCATGTCACTACAGAAATTACTTTTTTTTATCGTTTACCTACTCGAGGACGAGCAGGAATTAAGCTTGGGGATGCTGATACGTCTCCAACGTATCCATAATTTCTGATGTTCCATGCTTATTTTATGACAATACTTACATGTTTTGCTTGCACTTTATAATGTTTTTATGCGTTTTCCAGAACTAACCTATTAACAAGATGCCACAGTGCCAGTTCCTGTTTTCTGTTGTTTTTGGTTCTAGAAAGGTTGTTCGGGCAATATTCTCGGAATTGGACGAAATCAACGCCAAACATCCTATTTTTCCCGGAAGCATCCAGAACACCGAAGGAGAGTCGGAGGAGAGCCAGGGGGCCACCACACAGGTGGGTCGCGCGGCCTACACCATGGCCGCGCCGGCCTGGTGTGGGGCCACCCTGTCGCCCCTCCTGCGCCGCCTCTTCGCCTATTTAAGCCCTTTCGACCTAAAAACGCAGTACCAATTGACGAAACTCCAGAAAGACTCCAGGGGCGCCGCCACCGTCGCGAAACTCCAATTCGGGGGACAGAATTCTCTGTTCCGGTACCCTGCCGGGACGGGGAAGTGCCCCCGGAAGCCATCTCCATCGACGCCACCGCCTCCATCATGCTCCGTGAGTAGTTCCCCCATGGACTACGGGTTCTAGCTGTAGCTAGTTGGTATTCTCTCCCCCATGTACTTCAATACAATGATCTCATGAGCTGCCTTACATGATTGAGATTCATCAGATGTAATCGGTGTTGTGTTTGTCGGGATCCGATGGATTGTTACGTTATGATTGTCCATCTACAAAGTTTATGAAGTTATTGTTGCTTGCAATCTTGTTGTGTTTAATGCTTGTCACTAGGGCCCGAGTGGCATGATCTTAGATTTGAGCTCTATACTTATTGCTTAGATTGTATCTACAAGTTGTATGCACATGTCACTCGTCCGGAACCAAAGGCCCCGAAGTGACGAAATCGGGACAACCGGAGGGGATGGCGGTGATGTGAGGATCACATGTTTTCACCAAGTGTTAATGCTTTGCTCCGGTACTCTATTAAAAGGAGTACCTTAATATCCGATAGATTCCCTTGAGGCCCGGCTGCCACCGGCTGGTAGGACAAAAGATGTTGTACAAGTTTCTCATTGCGAGCACGTATGACTATATATGGAAAACATGCCTACATGATTAATGATCTTGATGTTCTGTCTTAATGCTATTTCAATCCTATCAATTGCCTAACTGTAATTTGTTTACCCAACACTTGTTATTGGAGAGTTGCCACTAGTGTAGATAGCTGGGATTCCCGGTCCATCTTTCATCATCATATACTCGTTCTACATGACATTGGAAGTAGTATCAACTATTTTCTGGTGCAATTGCTCTCATATTACTATTACTGCTGCTGTGCTACTGTTACTACTGCTCTTATATTACTGCTACTTTCACATCACCCCTGTTGCTAGTGCTTTTCCAGGTGCAGCTGAATTGACAACTCAGTTGTTAAGGCTTATAAGTATTCTTTACCTCCCCTTGTGTCGAATCAATAAATTTGGGTTTTACTTCCCGCGAAGACTGTTGCGATCCTCTATACTTGTGGGTTATCAGACGCCAACTCGCCGCCCAGCGCTGCGCCGCCCGAGGACATGCGCCGACGTCGGTGCCATCCATGCACGAGGAGCACCGCCGCTAGAAGGAGAGGACCCTGCGCCCCCTCTTCAACGCTCAGGGAAGAGCTGCTCCACCACCGCCGGCACCGTGCGGGCTTTGCCCGGCGGCCTTCGCCGTCGGCGGCGGCTGGGAAGGTCGGGGACGGGGTGGTTCGGCGGTTAGGGTTGGGCGCCCTCCTGCGGGGAGCGACACGGAGGGCCGAAGCGTTTTCTATGATCGACCGTACGCATGCTCTTCTCTTGATATGCAATATGCAATGGTTTTTTCGTGCTGCTTACGCTACCAAAAAAATCGTAAAGGGATGTAGATATCAGATGTGCAATTTCTGCACTAAGATACTCGATGAGATTAGTGTCAACCATCGTTTGTCACTAATAATACTACCTTAGAATCCAATTTTCTTTGTTCCATATATGCCTTACAGAGAATTGTTGATGCCCGCAAGTGTACTTAGGGTTGTACTTGTGAAAAAATATAGAATCGTCTTGCTATGATTCAAATATGATAAAAAAGGATAGTGCAATTCACTATGCTTTTAGGTTGGATTGCATATTTGCATAATTGGAGCAAACCCGTGACTTGATACACGACAAGTACAAGCGATGGACTAGAGCTAGACAATAAGGGTTGATTCATAACTTTCCAATCCTCATCCAGGGCCGGGCCGGCAAAAAACTGGGCCCTATGCGAAATTTTAATATGGGCCCTATATCATTATAAAGTTACAACTAATGAATAATTATATGGTGTGTATATACCTTCTATGAACGTTTAAATTGAAAAGCTAATGTCTAGATTATGAACTTGTGCCATTTAAAAAAAATCTTAACTTGAGGCAAAATCTTCTTAATATCTACTTTAAGAGGAACATATAGTTTCTAACGCAAGTCGGTCCGACCGCCCGACCGAAAATAACCTACATCTAATGTATACATTTGAACTGTTTGGGTTTTTTAAAAGGAAAAAAAGGAAAACTTTTAGAATCTCAAAATCTTATAGCATGTAAGGCTATCCCAATAAGTACATTACGTAGATAATTTTATTACTATTAGAACTATCCCCATAAAATATAAACACCACATTAGTTGATTAGAATTTCAGAGGAATCACACGAAGAACTCAAGAAAATTTGGGGGAAGTAGAGAAAGAAGAACACACAGAGTAGGCTACACGTTCCAGGCCAAGGCCATCCGTTCGGTTCCAAGCGGAGTCAATTCGAATTGTTTGGGTTTTTTAAAAGGAAAATAAAACTTTTAGAATCTCAAAATCTTATAGCATGTAAGCCTATCCCAATAAGTACATTACATATATAAGTTTATTACTATTAGAACTATCCCCATAAAATGTAAACACCACACTAGTTAATTAGAATTTCAGAGGAATCAACCGAAGAACTCAAGGAAATTTGGGGGAAGTAGAGAAAGAAGAACACACAGAACAGACTACACGTTCCAGGCCATCCGTTCGGTTCCAAACGAAGTCAATTAGCAAAAACCAGGAGAAATTTAACTACACGACCTGCGAAGCTACAAGCAGAGTTCGAACGTGGAATCTCCTAGTCAACAAGCAACCACTCATTAGGTGGGAACCGACTAGGCTGTATTTCTTTGGTGATTAATTTTCGCATTTATGCTATATAAAGAGAAACTCCAAAATTTTGGGGCCCCAAAAATTTTTGGGCCCTGTGCGGCCGCACGGGCCGCACTTCCATGGGCCCGGGCCTGTCCTCGTCCTATGCTCTAGATCTGCTAGTTGTGTCTGAAAAGGCTACACACTTTGCAAGGCTGGTCATATGGTTTAATATAGACCAGGTCAAATCAAAAATAATTGTTGACACTTATTTATACCAAATATATTTACTTATTTGCAAATCATCTAGCTTGTAAATATAAGGGGTTATTCTTATTGCCATGGACTCTATTATACAAGTTACCATATATACAATCAAAACTTAACTCTAATAAGTTGTTATCTTTTCAGGTTTTGTTTGGACCATCTTGATAAAATCAAATCATAAAAATATTAAAAGTTATATTCATCTATTACTAATTGGTGTCACTTAAATGTATTTCCGTGTGTTTATCATTGTTCACGTTTATTTTATTGTACTTAAATATGTTGATAGAAGGCTTTAAAATCTGAGTGTACCCCAAATATGATGTTTGATATTTGTAGAGTAGAATTATCAAGCTTAGATGCAACCAACAAAAAATTCTAGAACCGCGAGGTGCCAACAATTTGTTAGTCCTCAAATTATGTTCTCTCTTCTTAGCATTTTGTTGATTAGTTCTTTCCTGGTTATGCCTTTCATTTAAGATATCATGATTTGTAATCATCTGCAACGTGCACGGGCATGTAACCGCAATGTTCCCAACAAGTAGGGAGCAAAAAAAAAATCATTTTGGAGTACTTGATCTTAGCCAACAGGTTGAGAAAGGTATGCTTTGTTCCGTCGCTCTCCGCCTCCTAGCCTCCCTCGACCGGCTATTCTCTCCCGGGAGCCAGGTGGGACTAAGAGCATCTCCACTCGTCTCCCCGAGAAGCCCCCCACGTGCCGTTTTTTACACCCGGACGGCGAAAAACGGCCCAGTCGTGCCCCCAGGTTCTCGTTTTCATCCGGATTTGGGCCTAAATTCATCCGGCGATCCCACGCTATCCCCGGCCCCCCGGGGAGCGCTCGGGGACTCCGGATGGAGCAAAACTAACCGCCCACGCCCACGTGTCTCCTCTTTCGTCCGGACTCCCCGGGCCATCCTCTTTTTCCCCGAGAAACGCCGCTTGGAGAGCACACGACTGGAAATATACTGCCCCCAGGCCAAATTTTCGTCCAATCCGGACGAAAATTTCGCCGAATTCGGACGTGGGAAGCGTCAACGAGTGGGATGCTCTAAACCAAAGGAGCAGCAGCGCAGCGCTTGACGCTTGAGCAGACCCGCCCCCATGCATGCCGTGAGGGAGATCCGAAGCCCAGCATGGAAACAGCAGGCCGTATGGCTAGACGGCCCAGCAATGGTTCTTTCCAATTTCCCACCGAGTTTCCTGGCATTTCTTTCTCAGAAAAAATATAGAGAGTGTTTTGTCGCAAGAAATGGAAGTAAAAAAAGACAGAGGTGATGAGTGATTGACCGAGCCGAGCTGGAAATTAGCACCCCGTCGTACCTAGTAGAGCGATCCGTCCAACCTCAAGATGTACAAACTAGTAGGGAGTACTGTACATATAATCCTTGCGTCGCTGAGGTGCTATTACAAAGCACCTGTCCGGCTCTCCCGATCTAGTCGGTCGGTACTCGGTCCCATGAACAAACTATCCTCTTGTTACCATCACAGAATCAGTAGACCAAACAATTTATGTAGTCGGTTCAATCTTTTCAGTTTGATGAATCTCCAACTTGATCGGCCAATAAAGGGCAAGTACCAAGCAGTAGGTAATATAAAAAAACGTACTCCCTCCGTCCTCAAATAAGTGGACATCTAGCCTTTAAAGTTTGTCCACAAAAGAGTGTACTCCTATCTTCCCAATGCAATTTAATTGATTCTCTCTCATCGCACGAAAATCAAACCCAATAATATTGAGCACATATTCTTCTTGCTTTTTACATGCAATTAGCTTATTGGAGGTGAAAGAATTAAAGAGGAGAGATGCATGTTCCCAATGCACTTTTTACTCCATCTCATAATTTATCTTGAAAACCCCGCAGGTACACTTATTTGTGGACGGAGGGAGTATGCAAGCTAGTTCACTGGATCCTTCACCCAAACAACACGTACGCATGCTCATCTTTCGATATGCAATATGTAATCTTTTTTTTGCTTCTTAAGATGCCAAAAAAAAAACTGTAAAGTGATGTGGATATCAAATGTGCAATTTGTGCACTAAGATACTCGACGGGGTTTGTATCCATCGTCGCATGTCGCCATTAGTACTATGACTCAACAATGGTAAAAAAAAGGTAGGACAGAGGCGCTACCATAAGTGTTAGTTCCGTAAAATAGTTTCGCCGAAGGTTCGTTTCTCGAATTTGTTTCACTTTTAGGTTATTTTTGTCGATGTTGCCTTCGGTAGGAGAGAGAGAGGCGCTTCTAGATGGGAAGACGTTAACCGTGGTTAGCTTTTGATCACGCGCGGAGTGTGCATGTGGGTGGCAAAACACCGGCTCAAAGCCATCTCCTTCCTTCGTCCCCTTCCTCCTAGATTGCCACAATTCGCCCCTTCTCTCCTGCTTGCTCATTGGGTTTCTCCACTGTCCAAGAAAGTTTGATCTGAATTCAGTAGTGTTAATTGGTCACTTGCTTTTCTTTTTGCTCTTGCCGCACGAATCATCATCCCCTGGTCTATTTTGCTTGCTCTTGTGCCTCAGAAATATTTTGCACCATCTGATATTTGTTTTATTTTTAGCTTTCGGTCATGGCTTCCCCATCAATTGTGTGATTTGTTTGGTAAATTTTGTAGAAACCTTCATCATGGTTTCCACACTTTGTCTGTAACTATCTTATTTATCGATCCAACTTTTCTATACTCGTGGGCAAATTTGTAGCTGTGCCCAACAAGAGTACACACTTTTGCAAGGCCGGTAGTATGTTTAAGTGCAGGCCAGGTCAAATCAAAACTAATTCTTGGCACTTATTTATACTAAATATTAATTCTTATTTGTATAGCATATATCTTATAAATATAACAGGTTATTTTTTTGTCACCGACTCTACTATACAAGTTAACACATATACAATCAAAACTTAACTCTATTATGCGATAAAATATGATATTTTTTTAGTTTTGTTTGGGCCATCTCGGTAAAATCAAATAGTAAAAAATTAGACGTTATTCATACAATTAATAATTAATGCCCCTTATTCATACAATATATCATTGTTCATGTTTATTTTACCGTATTTAAATATCTTGATAAAATGCTTTACTATCTAAGTGTACCCAAAGTATGATGCTATATATTTGTAGAGTATAATTATCAAGGTTAGATGCAACCAACATAAAATTCTAGAACCGCGAGGTGCCAATAATCGGTTTGTCCTCAAATTATGGTATCTCTTGTTAGAATTTTGTTTTTCTTTTCGATAAAGAAAAAATATTAATATCGAGAGATACCAATTACACCGAGCAACTGCTAATACCTTAATAACAGTACTAATGCATGTAGCCAAAGAAAGAAACTAAGATACAAAGAAAACAATATCTTGTCACGATATTCTAGTCCTAGCAGCAACAATACATCACCACCAAGATATCACCCGAACTCCATACTCTCAAAGAGCGACGCCTCTAGAAAGTGAACATCGTCCGATCAAAGATCTTAGGTTTTCACCCTGACGATAGTCCACACTCTCAAAATAGTGTCTTCAACAAGGTCATTGACAAACACAACTAATTAAGGCAAGACCTTGCCTTATCACCATGAAAGGTAAGACTTTAAACTGTATCCGTGCTTCCACCCCCACTTACATATTGCTGCTGCGAGACCAAGAACACCAAGCACATCCCTCAACAACCATTGCTAGTCTTCCAATCTAGCCTTCATGGTATTCTCCGCCTATGACTTCACCATGTACCCAAATGTCACCTAATGGCGAGAAAGACAAAGCTTCGCGCCGCTCCCTCTAGAACCAAACGACTAGGATAAAAGCATGTGTGTGCATGATCGAATACCACACAATCCAGCAAACTCCGGGTATAAGGTGCACTATTAACATTCGCAGGCGGAGCCTTCCAAAACTCACCACGTTGGCTAGGTCAAGAAGGACCGACGTCAGGAAAGTCTCCATCATTGCACAAGAGGAACCCTAGGACAACCACTTTTATTAGGTAGATCGGCATGCCCCATGCCGCCGCCCTCCCACTCCATCGAAAGAGGAGGCAAGGCCTAAGCACGAACTAGGCGCACGCTCCGCCCAAGGCCGACATAGTGCACCGCGCCGCCTTCCCACGTAGCTCCGGGCGACCAGGAAGCCGCGTCGATGGCGGATCTAGACGGGATTCTAGACCTGCGACCGCAACCTCCTTCCCATGCATGGATGCCCAAAGAAAGTCGTTGCTGCAACAGGGCATCGCCCCATCTGCCGCAAGCAGCCATCCCGCGCGAGCACCGCACCTGAGGGAACGTCGCCGTCATCGGATGGCTAGGGGCGCCCGCCCCGGCCGTCGTGCGCAGCCAACACCCTGCGCCGGCCCTAGCCGCCACCAGAGATCTGCCGTCGGGAAGCAACCCTCGACGCCACCGCGGCCCTTGCCGGCGACAACGGCGGGGGAGGAGGCCACCATGATTTGGTCGAGGCGGCGCGAGGAGTTGCCCCCTATGCTCCCCTGGGAGACCCACACGTGGAGGTCAGGGTTGCGCGTGGGGGTTAGGGCTGCAAGTGGCAAGTTGCATGTGGTCCATCCTTAGCATTTTGTTTATTAGTTCTTTTATGGTTATGCCTTTTTATTTAAGACATCCATAATTCATAATCATCTAGGGTCTGTTTGTTTGGGCTGCAGCTTTTGAAAAGCAGCTGTAGCTGTTCGGCTGTGAAAAAGCAGCTGTGAGAAGCAGCTGTTGAAAGCAGAGATTTGATGTTTGGCAGTAGAGCTTTTTAAAGCTGCTGTTGCTGGTATGAACGGTGAAATGTCTGAAATGACCCTGAAGGGGAAGAACTTGTATACATGCTGATTTGATAAAAATTAGCTAATTCTGACTATTTTTAACATGATTTTCATGCTTAAGGATTAGTTACTTCAGTTTTAATTTATACGTTTTCATATTAAATATTAAATCCTGACTGATTTTAACATAATTTCTGCACATATATTACAAGACTTCTCTACATAAACCTAAAAGAGCTTGAAGTGTAAACAATATTATAAAGCTTATCCATATTATCAAACATATGAAGCATGTATATCTGCCTTGAGACATTTTGGCAAATGCCATTGCGTCCTAAAACAACGTTGATACAGTTTTATTCTTCTACGACAAATGATAACCAGGAGAGATATTGCAATTTAGAATTTACAACCGCTATAGCAATATATTTTCATGCCCATCAAGAGAACTATACATTTACTTCACAACCACCATACACACGAAAATATACAAGACCTTTTTTACAACCAAGCAGATGCATTGTAATCTAATAAAAAACAGGTTCTGAATAAACTCCTATTCTGAATATGAACTAAATGTCTGTCAATATATATGCAAAATTGCACACCATATAAACATACCATATAAACAGATCAATTCTGCAGATCAAAATAACTCAATTAGCAGCAATACATCAATTCTGTCCATGGTCAACAACTCGATGAACAATGAGACGCCATATGAACAGATCAAATTAACATAGAGAAAGAGAGGAATTTCTGCAGCAGGGCGGAGCACATGTAAGCCAAATCGCTGGAGATCACCAAGACGAAGGCGACCGGGAACAGTGAGGCGCCGACAGCTCAAGATCCTGTCACCGGCACGTCTCGCAGCTCAAAAGGGACGGCGCGACCTAGAGGATGACGGGATCGAGCGGGACGGCGGCGGACGAGGAAGGGCAAGGCGGAGGCTCGAACTGCTCCGTCTCCGGCGGCCAACGGGGTCAAGTTCGCCCTGTGCTGTTCCCGGTCGTTTCTGGGACGGGAGGAGCTGCAGGACGACGGGAAACAGAGCGAGGGAGGAGGGCCTGCGCGCCGGCGGCGGGACAGCGCCGGCGGCGGGGTCGGGCGCTGGCGGCAGGACAGCGCCGGTGGCGGCGGGGTCGGGCGCTGGCGGCGGGTTCGGGCTCTGGCGGCTGGCGCTCCCTCCAACCCTAACCTATCGAGAGGACGGGGTGGGGAAAAGTGGAGCGGGGAGTCGCTCGCTTCGGGTTTGCACACGGGCCGGATTTTCTTATATGCAGTGGCAAGTTTTCCGTAAATAATTAGAACTATTAAGGATACTTTGGTCCTTGGCAACTCGGGAAGCAGCCAGAATCGCGGGAAGCACCTCTCGGGCTGCTTTCCGGCTCGGACGCTCGCGCAGTGTATTTTCCTGCAGCGCTTCTCTATCACGCTTTTCAATAGTTGGCTGTTTGTTTGGGCTTCCACTTTTGGACCTCAAAAGCAGAAGCAGAAGCCCAAACAAACGGAGCCCTAGAGTGCCGTTCATGTAATCGCAATGTCCCCAATAAGCATGGAGCGAAACCCAAAAATTCGTTTCGAAGCACGGGCTATGCAGCCTAATATTTTCGAAAATTCAAAAAGAATTTTTGATGGGCCTAAAATATGAAATATTGTATAATAAAAAATTTGCAGACGTGTTAAATATGACACTTACTATATCCGTTCTTTTTCGAAATTTTAAAACTTTGAATACATGAGTTTTTGAAGTTTGAAAAAAATGGGCTACTTTGTAGCCATGCTCCGCGCTCCTTCAAAACGCAGTAGCAAGAATCATAATTTACGCGTCCAAACTCCAAACACATCAAAACTTTCGCGGCAGGGAACACCCCGCTAAATCCATCCAGAAACTATCCGGGCCCAGCTGCCATCAACCCACCCAACCGAGACGCACGCCTTTATCGCATCCCCAAAGAAACACACCTCCCCGCCACGTCACCGATCCGCACCACCACTCCCCGCCCACTCCCCACCATCCATCCCCATCCAACGGCTCACGCCACTCGTCACGCGGATCGCCCCAAACCCCGCGAGCTATAAATCCGGCCTCGCCCCACGCTCCACCACCATCCACAACCATCCATCTCATCCCACCTCCCACCCACAGCACACGAGTCAAACTCACCGGAGAAGAAGGAAAACTCACCGGAGATGTCGGGCCGCGGCAAGGGAGGCAAGGGCCTGGGCAAGGGCGGCGCCAAGCGCCACCGGAAGGTGCTCCGGGACAACATCCAGGGCATCACCAAGCCGGCCATCCGCCGCCTGGCGCGCCGCGGCGGCGTCAAGCGCATCTCGGGCCTCATCTACGAGGAGACCCGCGGCGTGCTCAAGATCTTCCTCGAGAACGTCATCCGCGACGCCGTCACCTACACCGAGCACGCCAGGCGCAAGACCGTCACCGCCATGGACGTCGTCTACGCGCTCAAGCGGCAGGGACGCACCCTCTACGGATTCGGCGGTTAGGAAGGGCCGATTTAGAAAGCTAGCTAGCCTCTGTTTAGGGTTCATGGTCTGTTGTGGAGTAGTTGCGGACTTGCAGTATCTCGCTGTCGTGTTCTCGGGACCAACTGTGTAAGGCTGTTGATTTGGTAGAATGGAATGAAAATTTCACTAGTTTACCATCTACTGCAATCTCTTAGATCTGTTCATATGAGTATGCAAGATGTTGGGCTTCAATGTTTCGATTCGGCTACAATGTTCTGTGCTTCACCCTTTTCTTCTGCAATATCTTAGATCTGTCCATATGAGCGATGGCTCAGCAATCTGGCATGCAATTACTGCTTCTTAGGCTCTGTATTTACTGTCCCCCAAATCAATCGTCTTGGGTTTCAATGTTTCGATTCCAGTACTTACCTTTTTTTGTGTAAGCTGACCGCAATCTGATTCAAAACTCAATTCGAATTTCCTATGAAATACTGCTGCAGGGACTGGCCTGTGTTGGCATTGATTCAATAGCAGATCTACTCCATCTGTTCCACTTGCTGAGGAACTGCCCTGTGTTTGCATTGATTCAGCAGTGTATAGGTACGAGCTCTCCTAACATCTCGAGGCCACTGAAAGTGGCAATGTCTAAGCCCGCAACAATCTGATTCAAAACTCAGTTCGAATTCCCTCTGAAACAGTAGCTGCAGGGCTGATCCACCTGCTGAGGAACTTGACTGTGTCAGCAATTTTTTCAGCGGTGTCTAGGTATGAGCTCCCCTAGCATCTAGAGGTCACTGAAAGCAGCAATGTGACCTGGGTCACAGACACCGGCGACAGCAATGGCATACAATAGAAGTGTGTCGATAAGTGGTCAGCTAATTGACCAAACTGTGGCACAATTTGCAGGTAACCATAGAATGTGGAGCGGCTGCTGGGGATGGGTAAAGACGTTGCGACGGACGCTGACTCCAATCTTCTTCAGGTGATTGCTTCACGCCAATCAGTTCACTTTCTTGTAGTTCCAGCCTTGTGTCCCCAGTTATTACAGAGGCACACTGAATTAAGTATTCTGTTCCATAAAATATTAATTGCACAATTCTAAGTGAATCCCCTATGGAAGATTAATTCATATTCTTCCACAGTTTTGTGTGGATCCTCATGCAACATCAGGATTACTTAACGCAATCTTGCGTTTTTATTGAATTATATGATACAGTCTTCCTTAGGATATGCAGTGCTGATTTAGTGCCAAAGCTTGAATCATTCTGATTTTCTTCTCTGCTACTGTATGCCATCACCTTCTGCTACTTCGACTAATGTCCTCCCAACTAAAACTGTGGTGTATCTTCATGGGATCTGTTTTTCAAGTGAATGGGAGAAAGTGAAAAACTGGTTGGAAAACTGTTGAAAATGGCTCCTGAAAATCCTCCCTCCATCATCTTCATCGATGCAATCGGTTCTTTGTCTAGCCAATGCGCATAAGGTAATGAAAGGGAATCTTCTAGGCAGGTCAAAATAAAGCTGTTAGTCTAAATGGAGGCGACTTCTTTAGACATTGTAGTGCGCCTGCCAGTTTCTTCTCTTTCCTGGGAAAATGGTAGGAGCGTTGTACTTTCATTAATTATTTTACAGTGACCCAGATTATTAAGGAAAAACCAGTCCACATGCACATCTTTTATCTTCATATTTTAATATTTACAAAGCAACTGCCATCGATCACAATTTTTTCAATACTGACTAAACATTTTTTACTGTGCTCATAATATTACAGGGTGTTGGCCATAATGAAGACAACGTCCTCATTCCTGCTGCTACTAACATTACATATGCTTTGGATCAGGTAGAGAACATTTATCAATTATTCATCTAATTGCGTTGTGCATCTTTCTCTGAAGATACTTAAGTTGTGTATCTGTGTTGTGTTATTTTTACAGAGCTATAGTATTAAACATGTCATAGTTGCACCCCAGCCTGTGCGGTGACGTTTCGAACAAACACACCTACATTTTACTGCCTGACCTTACACATGTTCAAGGTAATGAACTGGCGAAAGAAAAACTTCAGTTAACTCTGCTCCACATTGACATTGCTACTAACTTCTGTTACCCTTGACCCCTGACATTGATGTCCTGAATTTTCAACAGCCTATGTGATCTTTCCAGGTGATAATGTTGATTGCTACAGAAGTTCAAGCAGCGCATCTTGCCGTGGTGTCAAGGTAAATTCATCCTAGAGATCCTTTTTGCAAATACTAAGTGATACTTCACAGCCTAATATTGCGTTGTGTCCAATAAGACAGCTAGTCATGGGAGTTCAGAACATATTCTGTGGTGATTCTCGGGTTGCTGACACATGGGTTGAAGATCTTCAGCACATCCGATTGTGTAATTCTATTGTAATTTATTATTTCACCACTGTTGTTTTCCTCCTCCTTATTCCTGGACTTTTTTTTTTTGAAAGGCTATACACATCGATCTATTCTTGGACTTCTTTATGCAACAGGGGAATGTTAGCATGTAGTTTAAAGATTTGAGGGCCCTAGAGACTAGAGAAAAGGTAAAAACATGAGTACACATGTAGTATTCAGTTCACTGACTCATGTCAGCATTTAAGCATTAGTGCCATGCGCAATGTTATGTACCTGCATGCATTACTCACTCCAGTCACAGATATAAGACACTTGTACATTTTTCTGAACAGCATATACTTTTATTGAATAGCATCTGTCGAGGGAAAAGCTTGGAGCAGGAGCTCTGTTCGATAACATTTGAAGGTGTTCCCTCTGCCTCTTCATCAAAATTTCATGACTGATTCATGGTTCTTGCATATTTAATAATTCTACATATCTGCTCACGGCTATCTAACACGAGTTTACCTGTCTCTTTTAGTTTTTAGTTACATTTATTATACTGTGCGCATAGTTGTAATCTTTGCACAAGTTCTCCGTAACAGGAATCAATGTATATAACATTTGTTTGTTACTACTGAGAAATGTATTACCGATTCATTTAAGATTATACCAAACCTAATGAACAATGTCATGTGCAATGTTCTTTTATGGGAGGTGATGGAATCCAAAAATATCCAGCTGTACTTTGGGAGTTCCCGCTCTGACTTTTTCCTTAGTGTTTGATTTTTGTAATTTTTGCATCCTTCTCACTGTATTTCTTTTGAGATTCTTCTTCGAGCAAACATGCAGAAAGCCTTGAGTGAAGTTCTCACCGACCACACTGGCTGATTGATCTCATGGTTGCATATTCTGTGAAAATATAATGATGATGTTGGGAATGACTTCCTTGCCCAAGGTTTTCATTTGTTTTCGATCTAGATGTTCAGTATACTGCAATTATCATGTTCTAAGTTTTATGAAAATGCATGATTATCTTAGCCAGTATGCTTAGGTAATGCTTACAATTTTTTTTCGTGTTCATATTCTATATTCAGTCTATTTTCTTGATGATCTCTTGTTTCGGGTTTTTGTTTCGTGGGATTGATGTCTTCTGTTCTGGCAAGTCATATCAATCCTTTTGCTTTCATAATGATTTTTTATCGTGTTTCATCACCAGTTCAACAGGTTTTGTTGAAATGTATCTTCTGATGGGAAGACATTAGTGGTAGAGTCTGGTCATGGGACTGTCAGATCTGTAGGCAATACAAAGCAGAGACATAGTATTTTGTTGCAAAGACTATCTCTATGTAGCTATGCTTTCCTTTTGAATTAATAGGAAAAATGATTTTCTTGATCTCTGTTAGGAGCTTACTAAACCTAGAAGTTCCCACTGCATGCATCTTCTTCACCTTAATCCTTGTTTCGGTATATCGTTTTCTACCATTACATGTGGAACTATTTTATTGTTTCTATGATTCCATCTTAATATCTATGCAATGTGCTTATGGAAATCTCTCCCAACCTTATTGCCAGGAAGCACACGTGTAGTAAGTTGCTGCCTGCATGGACGGATGGATCATTCTGCTTCTTGCACTACCAGGTTTCAACGAACTTATGGTTCTTCACTACGGGAAAAAAGATCGTTGCCGTGCGACAATTCGCACGGCAAAGGGCCTATATGCACGGCAAAGCCTTTGCCGTGCAAAGTCGCACGGCAACGATCGCACGGCAATGTTTATGACGGCAAAGCTGTCGTTGCCGTGTGACGTGCCAAAACTGCACGGCAACGGCTTCGCCGTGCGTCGATTTCTTTGCCGTGCGCTAATAGCCTTTGCCGTGTGGGCAGCCTTTGCCGTGCGGCGTGCTGTCTCTGCCGTGCGGGCAGCCTTTGCTGTGCACCGTTTCTAAATACACACGGCAAAGCCTTAATTTTGGAATTAAAAAAATTACTATCCGTCAGCGCGTGCATCCGCCGCTGCGCGCCAGGCCACCGCCGCAGCGCCAGACCGCCGTCCACGTCGGTGCGCGTTACCACGCCACGCCGTCGTCGCGTCCAGGTCGCCGCCCGCTAGGTCGTCGTCGCTTCTGCAACGCCGTGCGCCAGGCCGAGGCCGCCGTCGTCGCGTCCTGGTCACCGCGCCAGGCCGTCGCCGCGCGCCAGGCCACCGTCGCGTCCGCGGCGTCGTGCGCCAGGCGGAGGGCGCCGTCGTCGCGTATGGGTCGACGCGCGCCAGGCCGCCGTTGCGTCTGCGTCGCCGTGCACCAGGCCAAGGCCGCCGTCGCCGAGCGCCAGGCCGCTGTCGCGTCCGCCTCGCCGTGCGCCAGGCCGTCGTCGCCGCGCGCCAGGCCACCGTCGCGTCCGCGTCGTCGTGCGCCAGGCGGAGGGCGCCGTCGTCGCGTATGGGTCGCCGCGCGCCAGGCCGCTGTCGCGTCCGCCTCGCTGTGCGCCAGACCGAGGCCGCCGCGCGTCCACGTCGCCGCGCGCCAGCTCGAAGCTCCACGCCGCCGTGCGTCTGCGAGGAGAGGATCTGGCTATCCCTGTGGACGACGCGGAGAGAGGAGAAAGGAAAGCAAGGGAGAGAGAGAGAGCGCTCACAATTCTTATCCATGTGCACATCCTCTCTCTCCAGTTCTTATCCCTGTGCACCACGCGAGCACAGAGACGCACGCCGCATGTGCGCCTGGTCCCCACATGCGCAGAGAGGGATTGGAGATGTGAAGGCCGTTGGATTTTTAAGGATCCAACGGTGCAAGGGGCTAATCCGTGGACTATGATTTCGACCAATCAGAACATAGCTTCTTTGCCGTGTGTTACACAAAAACGCACGGCAAAGCTACGCCTTTACCGTGTGTAGTGTCCTGGTACATGGCAAAGAAAACTGCCGTGCAGCGAATCTTTGCCGTGCGCTGGTTTCTTTCGTTGCCGTGCATGGTTTCTTTGCCGTGCGTTAATTTCTGTCATTACCGTGCGGCCCTCTTTGCCGTGTGTTTAATCGAGTCTTTGCCGTGCGTCGTTTCTTTGCCGTGCATTTTCCGAGCTTTACACGGCAAAGATTTCTTTGACTCAGATGAAGAAAGGGGAGAGGAATTAAGAAGCGAGCTGGTGCACTAATAGGAAATCCACTGGGACGTTTCGATCTTGAAAACACCTAAACTCAACATAGTTCAATAACTACAGCAAAAGCTCGACCAACAGCAAAAACAAAGTCTAGGAAGTAAACACTTAATATTCTTTTAATGCTCGAGGAGATCATTGGCATTCCCTCCAATCCATATACATTAGTACAACATGTGACAACTGGCCCTATCATAAGCATGAGCATCGTCAGCAGCATGCATGTGGCAATCCAGTTGAACACAGTTTATTCAGAAAAGTAAACTGCCTTGCAACTTGACGAGCAATTGTTCGACGAGCAGTATGTCACCAGGAATCGAATCGAATGAATTAATCGGGTCTTTGGCATGCAGCTACCTCTAGAGCAACGGCGGGATGCTCTGCTCGTTTCTGAAGTAGTCGGTCGGATCCACTGCCGCTTTCACCGTAGCCAGCCTGCGGTAGTTGCCCATGAAGTAGCGCTCGCCCCAGACCTCGCTGCTGTCGAACATGCTCACGTCGTCCACCACCACGTTCTGGCCGATGTCCAGGTCCCGGAAGTTCACGTACGCCCGTCTCGGGTTCGTGCTCACGTGCTGCTCCATGAAGTCGTAGAAGTCGTCCAGCCAGGCCGCAGGCGGCGCCGTGCCGCCGTCGCCCTGCCAGAACACGAGGTACTGGATGATGTACAACACGCCGTTCCGGTGTGGGTACGGCGTCGCGTCGGCGGGGACGCTGTCCATGAACCCGCCGTGGGGCTCCAGCATGATGTACCCGGAGCCGCTCGTGTTGAACCAGGAGAAGATGTCGTTCCAGGCGGCCTTGGAGATGGGCCGCCGGACGTAGTCGGACTTGACCTTGAAGGAGAAGCTCATGCTGCCGGTCCTGTTAAGGAGCACCTCCTCCGGCGTGCCGATGTTGGCCAAGGTGGTGAAGGACAATGCCGCGGACTCGAGCCAGGTCATGGTCCGGCAGTCGGTGCTCGTCATGCCGAGCTCCGGGAAGCGGCGGCCCATCGTGGCCACGAGCGAGCTGCACGTGCCGAGGTACACGGCCATGAACAGGGCTCCCTGCCCCTGCACTTTGACCCTGATGGTGAGGTCGTCGGGGAGTGATGGCCCCACAACTTGCCACCTGGCGAGGATGTCGATGGCGCCCTGGTCAAGCTTCTTCCCGATGCTGAACACGGTCACCGTCGGCGGGACCTGCACGAGTTGGATCTTCCACGAGAGCACGATGCCGAAGCTCCCGCCGCCGCCGCCTCGGATGGCCCAGAAGAGGTCCTCTCCCATGTCGTCCCTGTCCAGGAGATCCCCGTTGGCGTTGACCACCATGGCGTCTAGGACATTGTCAATGGAGAGTCCATACTTGCGCATCATCATCCCGATGCCTCCGCCGCTGAACTGGCCGCCCACGCCGACGGTCGGGCACTCGCCGGCCGGGAACGCGAGTTCCGAGTTGTTCTTGGCGATGGCGTAGTAGAGCTCCCCGAGGGTCGCGCCGGAGCCGACCCAAGCCGTGGACTCGGGATGGTTGACGCTTATGGAGCGGAGGTTGGCAAGGTCGAGCACCCCGAACACCTCATCGGGCCGTGCCGACCGGTAGGACAGGCCCTCGTAGTCGTGGCCGCCGCTGCGCACGCGGAGGCGCACGCCGTGCCGGCGTCCACAGAGCACGGCGGCCTGGACGTGGCGGGCGTCGTTCGGTGTCGCGATGCAGAGCGGCCTCACCGTGGCGTTGGTGAAGAACCTGGCGTTCTTGATGGAGGAGGCCAGCACGTCGGTGAAGCTGCTGGAGCTCTGCTCGTAGACGAGCTCGCTAGGGAGCTTCTCCCTTAGGCATTGGATGAACTCAGCAGGAGCAGGATAAGGTGGGGAAGGAAGCGAGATCAGGTACCAGGAGAAGCAGCTCAGAAGTAACGAGAGTAGGCGTTTTAGCATAGCCATCGTTTGCTTTGCTAGTGGCAGCGAGAGTGCTGTGCTTCCTGCCGAAACCTCTATGCACGTTTTAACCGTCGATTTTACTGGTATGGAAGATGGCTAAGACGATTCACCATTTCGAAAAAGTGAAAGACGCATCTACTCCTCCGGCCGGATGATCGATCCTCCGGGATGTGTGGCCAGCCGCGTGCATCCCTTCGTCTGGCCCTCCTCGTTCCACGAGTTTTTTCTTCCAGCCTTACTTTTTGTTCCAGAAATGTCATTTTTTTCTTTCCTGCCGAAACCTCTATGCACGTTTTAACCGTCGATTTTACTCAGCTTTGTGCTTTCCGATTGCACTAGACCAGTCAGTTTGTTGTGTACTGCAATGAAATCGTGGTGACATAGTGCAAGGAAGGTCCGTGCACGGTACATTCACTGATCTCCTCTTTGTTGCCTCTCCCGTCTCTATCCGAGGAGCCCGAGCGTATCTTCCTCCGTCAGGTCTGCTGGCTGGAACTTTGGTATTATTGTGGTGAATAAACAGATGTCATATGTAGGTTTATCTTAGAGCCGATGTGCCTCGGAAGATCCAGAGGAGGGGGATATGAAGAACACGATGACACAAGGTTCGAAGCCCGCGTGAGGACACCCCTGCTCCTGCTTGTCTGCGATGATCTAGCGCTGCTAGCCTCCCGATCTGGCAGGTCGTCGGACGCGCGATCTGGCCGTTGCTGGTGTCCCGACGCCGGCCTCGCGGTCTAGCCGCTGCTGGCCTCCCGATCAGGCAAGTCGTCGGCCTCGCGATCTGGCCGCTGCTAGCCTCCCGATCAGGCAGGTCGCCGGCCTCGCGATCTGATCGATGCTGGTGTCCCGATATGGCAGGTCGCCGGTCTTCTGATCTGCACGTCACTGGTACAAGATCTTGTGCATGGCTAAACGAGCGCATGTGTGCATTGCTTGGCTGGATGCATGTCACTTCATCTGGGTCATGCACTCATGCACACGGAGCCTGGGCTGAGCACATGAGTACCGACTAGATCAGTAATCGGCTACCTAGTTTGCGTAGGCACCGATCTGGTTGGCAGTTGATCGGCGGCGAGGAGGCTGCTACTCTTGCGAAAAATGGTGGTGGTTTTCGGATTTCTCTCGCGCCAAGTGAAGCTATATCGGAAGCTTGTTTTCACCGGGCTGGCTGGATTGTCGTGTTCCGGAAGGCTCTGCTGGCGAAATTCATTGTGCGGTCAATGCTTGAAGATTGCTGGAGTGGGTGGTTTCGGTCGTGCGCACCCATGTTTTTTATCTGACCGTTTGGTTTCAGAAAGAGCGCTTCGAAGCTCTGCTGGCTGTTAATATCATGGAGCTCATTTTCTGGTGCCGGCGGAGAAGGTCATGGAGGCCGAGGTTGGTGGAAGAGCAATGGTGATCGGATCTTGGTGGTGAGGTGGAATTGGCTTGGTGCTTCGTGACTTGAGACAACGACTTGTACGTGGGAGCGGCTACACAAGAGAAGTTCAGAGTTCTATCAGGGTGAAAATCCAAGGTCTGACCTTAATTGGTTGTGCCTGACAATGTTCTTGTTGAAGGCATTGTTTTGAGAGTGAGGACTTTCTTCAGGGTGAAAGCCTAGCGGGACTTTCCTTTTTTGTAACTCTTCTCTTTTTTTTGGCTGTGTGCATCCTTTATGCTATTAGGGTATGATGTTGTTGCAGAGACTGGGTGTAATTGGTATCTCCGCGATATTAATATATGCTCTTTATCGAAAAAAGAGCTGCATGCGAGAGGTGGAAGACGAAGTGCTATCGCTAGAGGTAGAAGAAGAAGTGAATGAGCTAGTAACTGAGCATTCCGTGCAAGAGCAATGGAGTGCTACTTTTATGACCGGTTTGGCCTATAGCAGGAGGAAGCCCATTAGTGCGTCTAAATTAGGGGCTTAGCCCATTTATCCTTTTCATTAGCTTATTTATACTGCTGTAAACGTACGTGAGAAAGCAAGCAATAAACAGATCATACAAATCGTTATTGCCGACTGCTTGAGGAGTCAGTCTTCCCTACCCTAGCCGCCGCTCCTTCCCTTGCGCCGCCTTCCTCCAACCTCGCGACGGTGGCCAGCCGCCGGCGCCGCCTTCGCCGCCCCAACTCCCGACCTAGCTCACCGCGCCAGTCTATACGACCGCGCTTGTCGTTGCCTATTCGACGGTACCTCGGAGGAGGGATCCTCACGAGGGGGAGAAGAAGTAGGGGCTATTGGGCGGAGAGTTCTCGGGACGGTGGTACGCGATTTACCCAGCTTCGGAACACCTGCATGATGACAGGACCTACTGCTGCTTGTCTGGAATTATCTGGGCGCTTTCGTGTTGTTACAATGAGTTGTGGTTGTACCTCTAGGGCTCCCGGGATCCGGCTTATAAAGGCGCTCGGATCTAGGGTTTACACAGAGAGTCCTAGCCGGAATACAAGATGCCTAACTACGGAATATTACATTGCCGTACAAGTCAAGGATCCACCTTTCCTTATGCGCCGTATTGGATCCGGATACTTCATGGGCCTTTGTGGATCCGACTATCTTCATAGGGCGGTTAAGATCCGACTCCTGTTACCTGGGCTGGACTTCATCCATCTTGATCTACAGCAACTGGGCCGCCCGATGGGCCACATGCCACCATCACCGACTATGGGCCACCCAGGCTTGTCGGATCTAGGCCACGCTGTTGATACACCCATAAAGTATACCCACAACAGCGCCTGCCCAGCCGACCGTGCTCTAGCCGGCCGCGTCGCCCTCGGCCACGACCTTCGGGGGTTTCACCGGGTATGCCGACCCCTACACCGGCGCTGGCGGCCACCAGTTCCAGGGGGGACCCATGGTGCCCAACTACTCGCCCCCGCCGCGACGAGTCGTCACGAGGGAGCCGTCGCCATCGCCGTCGCCCCACACGGCCAGCAGCCGCCCCGCTGCACCAAGCTGGAGTTCGCCACCTATGACGACACCGTCGACCCCCTGAACTGGCTCAGCCAGTGCGACCAGTTTTTCAGGGGGCAGCGGACATTGGCGTCCGAACGCACGTGGATTGCCTCCTACCACCTCTGCGGCACCGCCCATACGTGGTACTACGCCTTTGAGCAGGACGAGGGCGGGATGCCTCCGTGGGAGCGTTTCCGCGACCTTTGCCTCCTCCAGTTCGGGCCCCCGATACGCGGGAGCTGGCTGGCCGAGCTCGGCCGCCTTCCCTTCACCTCCTCGGTCCAGGACTTCGCCGACCGCTTCCAGACGTTGGCATGCCATGCGCCTGGCGTGACGGATCGCCAGCGCGCCGAGCTCTTCATTGGCGGACTGCCGGACCACATTCACGTAGACGTGGAGATGCGGGATCCCCAGGAATTGCAGTTGGCCATGTACTACGCCCGCACCTTCGAGCAGCGCGCGCGGGCCATGCAGCAGGCCTTCCCGGCCAGCGATGTTCGACCGGCCGCCCACCCTCCACCGACACCACTAGGCCAGGCGTTCACGGCCTTGACTCATGCGGGGCACTCCGATCCAGCCGCGACGCGACCTTTCCGTCGGCTGACCACGGCCGAACAGCTCGAGCGCCGTCGCAAAGGGCTGTGCTTCAACTGCGACGAGCTCTAGGTACCAGGCCACGTTTGTCCACGCTTGTTCTACTTGGAGACCGTAGACGACGTTGCGGCTGATGTCGTCGCAGCTGGGCTGGCTGACGCGGCCGTCTCCAAGGCCGACGCCGTCCCGGATGAGTTCCGCCAGCAGTTTCCAGCTATCCAGCTCGAGGACGAGCTGTTTGAGAAGACAGGGAGAGATGTTATGACCGGTTTGGCCTATAGCAGGAGGAAGCCCATTAGTGGGCGTAAATTAGGGGCTTAGCCCATTTATCCTTTTCATTAGCTTATTTATACTGCTGTAAACGTACGTGAGAAAGCAAGCAATAAACACATCGTACCGATCATGATTGCCGACTCCTTGAGGAGTCGGTCTTCCCTGCCCTAGCCGCCGCTCCTTACCTTGCGCCGCCTTCCTCCAACCTCGCGATAGTGGCTAGCCGCCGGCGCCGCCTTCCTCTCCCTCGTCCAGCACACTTCCACCCCTACAATCTACGTAACCGGCCTAGTAGGATCACAAATCCTATCAATTTGGTATCAGATTGCTCGGGATCGACTATGTCTTCGGGCCAACCCACCGCCTCCGTCGCCGCCACCACCGGGCCGCCTCCCATCTCCATGGCGGCGCCACCGGGCACCACCGCCGCGCCCGCCGCTGGTCACTCGGCGCCGGTCGCCGACCCGGCCCCCGTCCTCTCTTCGGCGGAGATGTCGACGACTATCCACGATCTCTCCCTAGCGGTCGCGAACCTCTGGACGTACCTCCAGGGCCCCAACGCGCCGCCCCCGCTGAGCCAGGCGGCCACCGCGCCGCCACCACCGCCACCGCCCGCGGCCCCCGCACCCTTGCCGTTGAACGCCGCCTCCCACCAGGGGGTCACGATCACTCACATCAGGTTCCCGCCCTCGCCGCCCCAAATCCTGACCTGGCTCACCGCGCCAGTCTATACGACCGCGCCTGTCGTTGCCTATTCGACGGTGTTATCACCAGGATTTAACCGCGATCAGGAGGTGGGCCGCAGTCAAGATGGGCTTAAGGAAATATACGTGGAGAATTGTATGAATCGGCCTGTTGGGCTTAATTGCCCATGTATCTGTAACATATCAGACCTATTTTGAGTTTAGAGATAGAATCTTAGTCGTGCACGGTTTAGTGCACGCCCTCATTAGAAAGTCCCCTGGACTATAAATATGTACCTAGGGTTTATGGAATAAACAACAACTCACGTTCAACCCCAAAAACAAACCAATCTCGGCGCATCGCCAACTCCTTCATCTCGAGGGTTTCTATCGGGTAAGCGACATGCTGCCTAGATCGCATCTCGCGATCTAGGCAGCACAAGCCCCACGTTGTTCATGCGTTGCTCGTATCGAAGCGCTTTTGATGGCGAGCAACGTAGTTATCATTAGATGTGTTAGGGTTAGCATTGTTCTTCGTTTAAGCATGCTTACGTAGTGCAACCCTTGCGTATCTAGCCGTCCTCACGCCTATCTCAGGTGTGGGGGTGGCACCCCGCTTGATCATTATTTAGTAGATCTGATCCGTTACGATTGCTCCTTGTTCTACAAGGATTAGTTTAATATCTGCAATAGTTTGGCCTTACAAAGGGGGAGGATCCCGTGGCACGTAGGGTGGCGTTCGCAAGTCCTAAACGGGATGTTCCTAGGATCAACTTCATGTTGGTTTTTTGGCCTTGTTTAGGATCGGCTTACGAGCACCGTGCGTGGCCATCCGGCCCAACCTCGGAGTAGGATGATCCGATTATGTGGTGAAAACCCTAAATCGTCGTAGATCTCATTAGCTTCATCTTGATCAAGCAGGACCACCAAGTATTCGTACACCCCGTACGGATCATGGGTGGATCGGCTCTTTGAGCCGATTCACAGGATAACCCGAGAGCCGATCGAGGCTCGTATTTAACGTTTACATGTATGCCCCGCAGAAACTAAGCGAGGCAATCTCATCACCTTCCCGACCAGGTATAGGTCGGGTGGCACGCCCTGCACTTCGCAACGCCGCGTGTGACCAAAAGAGCATTGCGGGCCGTCGCTCGGAGGGGTCTCGGCCAGCCGCAGCTCTAGGCTCCCCCGGCTCTACAGGTGTTGACAAGGCCGCTGCCCGCCGGTGGGTTTTGGCGATCAACACATTCCGGCACGCCCGGTGGGACAATCGTCTACATCAACCACATCGCCATCTACATCCGAGATGGCGGACGGCACGCCGCTCACCTACGAGGATCCGCCCGACGACCTCAAGAAGCAATACAACGAGATCAAGGCTACCCTCGAAGCCGACCTCATCGGCTCTTTTCGCAGAACCCGTTCCGGTGGCATCGGATGGAAGGGGTTCTCACCGAAGGTGCACTCGATGGGGTAGACCTCTCTTCCCCGTCGGAGGAACGCACCGGGGGTCCGCGGCGAGGAGATCAACTACCCGGTGGCTCACTCGCTACACCGCCACTCCGAGAACTTGGTCAACGTGCCGGAGCGTGTCGCTCCGCGCGTGATCCAGAGATCATGAGCCACCGTACTCGCCGTCGGGACCAGCTCTCGGGACTCATCAAGGAGAGTTGCCTTTCCGAGTCCCGTCCACCGCTGCCATTTGCGTTGGCAGCACTCGCTGAAGTGCCGACTACACCGGCATTCCTCGTCTACGAACTGGTGGCGACCCCAGTGACTACCAGTTCTTAATGGAGGCGCCCGAGGAGATCCCTCATGGGTACGCGTGCATGTATGTGCCGGATTGTGGTGACTGGGCACTCACAAACCAGGCCACAACATCGGGGACTCCGGCGAAGACAGGAGGAACGTCGGCGACAGAGCAGACGTGGCTAACTAAATACGCCACACCGACGAAACTCCCGAGCCCAACTCCCGCAGTCGGCTCGGAGCTGGAAAAGCAAACGTGGCAGGCCAAGTACGCCACCCCGGCGAATCTTCGAGTGCAACTCCTACGGCCAGCACAGCGGATCAGATCGTACCATACCGAGAGACCAGTTCGGCATGATGCCGAAAAGAAGGGCGATCGGCTATTCCAAGCCGTACCCCGACGATTACGAGATGATCCCGCCGCCACCAAAATATCGGCTCCCCGACTTCTCCAAATTCGAGTGGATCGGATGGCTCCAGCTCCATCGAGCACGTCAGCCGATATTTGGCTCAACTAGGACCGGCTTCAGTGTCGGATCAGCTACGCGTGAGGCTCTTTTCACAGTCCCTCACGGGATCGGCTTTTGGATGGTACACCTCTCTACCAGCGAACTCCATCCAATCTTGGAAGCAATTGGAAGAACAGTTCCATATGCAATACCATTCAGAAGCTTCCGAGTCTGGCATTGCCGATCTAGCACAACTACGTCAGAAGCGCGGGGAAACGGTGACAGAATACATCCAGGCGCTTCAGGAATCTTAGGAACCGATGTTATTCGGTTCGTATAACCGAAAAGGAAGCGAGTCGAGTTGGCGGTAGCAGTGCCTTGCAACACAGCTCAAGGACATGGCCTCCCAAGCGAGATTATCCCTCGCCGGCGCACATGGTTCGAAACTATCGACATATGAACAGCGCCACCCCGACCCGTACCAAGACAAGTTCAAACGTGCGGTAGTCATGGTCGATACGGAGGAGGATGAAGTGCCCGCGGGAGGCCAAGAGATAGCAAGTGGCTGAGTGGACTCGGGGAGGAACCCCGTGGCCTGCAAATGGGTAAAGCCACCGGTGGCCGCCCGTGGGATTTGATTTTGACGTGACCAAGACCGAACAAATCTTCGACCTCCTCGCTCAAGGAGAAACAGCTTGACGGTTCCCGAAGGTCTCAAGTTCCCCACGGCGAAAGAGCTAAACGGAAAGCCGTACCGCAAATTCCACAACTCGCTTTCCCATGCCACCAACGACCGCCGGGTGTGGCGTCGGCACATCCAAGCGGCGATAGAGAAGGGGCGGCTAATTTTCAACCGATACGCCATGAAGGTCGACGCCCAACCCTTCCCCGCCGTTAACATGGTAGAAATCACCTACCCCGAAGGTTGCCAGCCAGGCCCCTCGTTCAGCATCAACATGGTAGGGCCTGGAAACCACTCTGGCAAAGATGGAGATGAGGGCAGCTGCTCTCACAGCAAGGATACAGATGAGGCCGCTCCACGCGGTCGGCTCCGTCATGATGGCAAGCGCTATGTCACAGAGGGAGAGGTGAAGAATATAAGATATCAGCGACCCCTCTCTGATCACCTCCTCAACAAATATGTTAGTCAGAATGGTCAACGCCGGCGACCCGATTACGGTGATAGAGAAGATCGTTTGGCTAGAGAAGCCAGAAGATATCGTCGGCAGGATCACGATGAGGAGGAGCACGAGCGCTGTGCCACGGAAGCATCCAGGGAGCAAGATGACAACGCCAGGCATTGGGACTGCCCCTTCTTCGTACACTCGCCGGGATTCAGGAATGAGCCGATTGCCCACAATCGGCAATTGCCCGTAATGCAATCGAAAAAGAAGGAGGCAGCCAACGTGTCCGTGTTCGAGCGCTTAGGGCCTCTCCCGCCACAAAGCAAACGCGCCGAGTCACCTCGTTGGGCAGATCTTGAAGATTCGGAAGACGAGGGAGAAGTGGAAGAAGACAGTACCACCGGCCAAGGTGGTGCCCCGACGGACTCAGCCGTTCCCGAAGCGCAGGGTTCGGCGATTGCGCGGCCCGGAGGAAGCCGAAAGGTTGTACCCGCATACGCTAAGAAAGGCACGGCCTGATCTGGCTGCAAAGGTTCAGCGAACCCTGGATGAAGAGGGTCGTCCACGGAAAATGGAGTGGCGCCCTAAACAGAGGAAAGCCGATGATGAGACATCGGCTGGCACAAACATGGTACTCGTCTTGCCGACAGAGCGTAGCGCTCCACGACTCCACGGAGCACACAAGGTGGACGACAGCAGGCGCATCAAGTCAGAGGTTGGGATGGTTTCATCCAGCCTGACCAAGTAGCAAGATCAAACCAATGGGCAAACCAGGAGAGGCTGATCCTTGTGATCGGCCCCAAAAATTTACGAAGGGAACTTACAAAACCTTCAACGAGCAAGCAACGTGGAGGCCGATTCCAGCAATCGGCCAAAATTATCCTCACCTACCTTTCTATCTGGGTTCAACATGTTATCCAACAGAGCCGATACCATCAATTTTCTTGACAGAATCGGCTCGGGGGGGCACCCAGGTATATGAAAATGCGAGGATATGCAACAGAAGCATCTCATCTTTTGTTGATGGGTAGTGGAATATGGGGGCCGATGCACAGGTCGGCCGTAAAAAAAAAAAAGTGAAAATTCGAAAATTTTCGAGCACAGCCGATGCAGCAGGCATCGACTTAAGGACATGAAAGCCGATGCAGGGCCATCGACTCAAGGGAGATTTCTTCAAGGACAATGTCAGGAGCAGCATGGGCGCGCGGATCAGATCAATGATCAGATCAATGTCAGGGAGCCTGTCTGGCCGGCAGGAACTGAAGAAACTCGGGGGGCAGCTCACCTTGAAGGCTTTCCGCTCAGAAAAAGCCGATTTGTGTTCAAATCGGCTGACGCTGCATAAGGAATTTCCCCACACACGATCAGGCCCAGGTCTACACAGTTCATGCGCGTATCCTCGTCTCTGTTTTGCGTTGGCTGAGACTCGGGGGGCAACAGGCCTGGTAGATTGCTCTGTTGAAGGACCGATGCGTTGTTATCGGCTCATTACGCATTGGCAAAGGGGACGAATCGGCAAGGTCAGTAGAAGGGAGAATCGGCTCAATTAAAAGGAATCGGCAAAATCAAGATTGGGGAAAAGTTCTTCATTGATTAAGAAGAGATTTCTTACATAAGGAGCTAATTGCTCTCAGAAGGGGAGTACTAGGGGATCCACTGCCCCCATCTACTACTACTGGCCCGATTCTAGAGGTCCTATCTATGGGCCATCACTGCCCTCGTCGTCGCTGGCGTCGCCACCATCGGCGCTGCTCCCGGCGGGCTCGTCGTCGCTCCAATGGCCGCCGACCGGGCCTTCGTTGTCTTCATCTTCTTCGTCAGCGTCGTCCTCGTCGCTGTCGAAGTCGCTCAGATTGCCCGGCCAAGGGCAGAACCGCTTGGCCGGCGGCTCGTCGGAGGAGCCCTCGTCGTCGTCCTCCTCCTCCTCTTCCTGCTCCTCCTCCTCCCCGGGAGAGGTGAAGTCGCAAGAGAAGCCGTCGTCGTCACTCCCCTCTTCCGTTTCCCCAACGGCGAGGAAGCGGAGATCGCTCTCCCCGTCCGTCAAGGACCGGTCGTCCTCGGACCGGACGGAGAAGTCGTGGTCTGATTCCTCCCCCGCCGCAATGGCGCGGCGGGTGTTGGCTGCGTGGACCGCCGCCGCGTCGTACTCCGGCGTCGGCTCACGGGACGTGGAGGATTGGCTAGCAAGATCCGATGGAGCAGAGGAGGAGGAAGACATGGTGGCTGGGAGGGTTTTTTTTTGGAGTGCTAATGCGGAGGAGATACAAAGGAGGACTGTTCAGAGCGGTTAAATCAAAAGAGGATATAGTGGAAATTCAATGCCACAGCAGTTTCCGAGGAAGTGGTGCCTAAAAAAAAAAAAAAAAAAAAAAAAACTGCCAGGTCACGCGGAGAAGTTGAGAAGGCAAGGCATCATCATGAGGGATACTGCGACGGTTCTGCCACGACATGACCCGACGAAGGAAAGCAGAGTGATTTTGGAATTACCAATTCCAAAACCAGGGGGGCATGTGTTATCACCAGGATTTAACCGCGATCAGGAGGTGGGCCGCAGTCAAGATGGGCTTAAGGAAATATACGTGGAGAATTATATGAATCGGCCTGTTGGGCTTAATTGCCCATGTATCTGTAACATATCAGACCTATTTTGAGTTTAGAGATAGAATCTTAGTCGTGCACGGTTTAGTGCACGCCCTCATTAGAAAGTCCCCTGGACTATAAATATGTACCTAGGGTTTATGGAATAAACAACAACTCACGTTCAACCCCAAAAACAAACCAATCTCGGCGCATCGCCAACTCCTTCATCTCGAGGGTTTCTATCGGGTAAGCGACATGCTGCCTAGATCGCATCTCGCGATCTAGGCAGCACAAGCCCCACGTTGTTCATGCGTTGCTCGTACTCGAAGCGCTTTTGATGGCGAGCAACGTAGTTATCATTAGATGTGTTAGGGTTAGCATTGTTCTTCGTTTAAGCATGCTTACGTAGTGCAACCCTTGCGTATCTAGCCGTCCTCACGCCTATCTCGGGTGTGGGGGCGGCACCCCGCTTGATCATTATTTAGTAGATCTGATCCGTTACGATTGCTCCTTGTTCTACAAGGATTAGTTTAATATCCGCAATAGTTTGGCCTTACAAAGGGGGGAGGATCCTGTGGCACGTAGGGTGGCGTTCGCAAGTCCTAAACGGGATGTTCCTAGGATCAACTTCATGTTGGTTTTTTGGCCTTGTTTAGGATCGGCTTACGAGCACCGTGCGTGGCCATCCGGCCCAACCCGGAGTAGGATGATCCGATTATGTGGTGAAAACCCTAAATCGTCGTAGATCTCATTAGCTTCATCTTGATCAAGCAGGACCACCAAGTATTCGTACACCCCGTACGGATCATGGGTGGATCGGCTCTTTGAGCCGATTCACAGGATAACCCGAGAGCCGATCGAGGCTCGTATTTAACGTTTACATGTATGCCCCGCAGGAAACTAAGCGAGGCAATCTCATCACCTTCCTGACCAGGTATAGGTCAGGTGGCACGCCCTTGCACTTCGCAACGCCGCGTGTGACCAGAAGAGCATTGCGGGCCGTCGCTCGGAGGGGTCTCAGCCAGCCGCAGCTCTAGGCTCCCCCCGGCTCTACAGTGTTGACAAGGCCGCTGCCCGCCGGTGGGTTTTGGCAGTCAACAGACGGTACCTCGAAGGAGGGATCCTCACGAGGGGGAGAAGAAGTAGGGGCCATTGGGCGGAGAGTCCTCGGGACGGTGGTACGCGATTTACCCAGCTTCGGAACACATGCACGATGACAGGGCCTACTGCTGATTGTCTGGAATTATCTGGACGTTTTCGCATTGTTACAATGAGTTGTGGTTGTGCCTCTAGGGCTCCCGGGATCCGGCTTATAAAGGCGCTCGGATCTAGGGTTTACACGGAGAGTCCTAGCCGGAATACAAGATGCCTAACTACGGAATATTACATTGCCGTACACGTTTGCTTATGCGCTGTATTGGATCCGGATACTTCATGGGCCTTCGTAGATCCGACTATCTTCATAGGGCGGTTAAGATCCGGCTCCTGTTACCTGGGCTGGACTTCATCCATCTTGATCTACAACAACTGGGCCGCCCGATGGACCACATGCCGCCATCACCGATTATGGGCCACCCGGGCTTGCCGGATCTAGACCACGCTGTTGATACACCCATAAAGTATACCCACAACAGTGCCCGCCCAGCCGACCGTGCTCTAGCCGGCCGCGTCGCCCTCGGCCACGACCTTCGGGGGTTTCACCGGGTATGCCGACCCCTACACCGGCGCTGGCGGCCACCAGTTCCAGGGGGGACCCATGGTGCCCAACTACTCGCCCCCGCCGCGATGAGTCGTCACGAGGGAGCCGTCGCCGTCGCCCCACACGGCCAGCAGCCGCCCCGCTTCACCAAGCTAGAGTTCGCCACCTACGACGACACCGTCGACCCCCTGAACTGGCTCAACCAATGCGACCAGTTTTTCAGGGGGCAGCGGACACTGGCGTTCGACCGCACGTGAATTGCCTCCTACCACCTCCGCGGCACCGCCCAGACGTGGTACTACGCCCTCGAGCAAGACGAGGGCGGGATGCCTCTGTGGGAGCATTTCTGCGACCTTTGCCTCCTCCAGTTCGGGCCCCCGATACGCGGGAGCCGGCTGACCGAGCTCGGCCGCCTTCCCTTCACCTCCTCGGTCTAGGACTTCGCCGACCGCTTCCAGACGTTGGCATGCCATGCGCCTGGCGTGACGGCTCGCCAGCGCGCCGAGCTCTTCATTGGCGGACTGCCGGACCACATTCGCGTCGACGTGGAAATGCGGGATCCCCAGGACATGCAGTCGGCCATGTACTACGGCCGCGCCTTCGAGCAGCGCGCGCGGGCTATGCAGCAGGCCTTCCCGGCCAGCGATGTTCGACCGGCCGCCCGCCCTCCACCGACACCACCAGGCCAGGCGCTCACGGCCGTGACTCATCCGGGGCACTCCGATCCATCCGCGACGCGGCCTTTCCGTCGGCTGACCACGGCCGAACAGCTCGAGCACCGTCGTAAAGGGTTGTGCTTCAACTGCGACGAGCTCTATGTACCAGGCCACGTTTGTCCACGCCTGTTCTGCTTGGAGACGTAGACGATGTTGCGGCTGATGTCGTCGCAACTGGGCTGGCTGACGCGGCCATCTCCAAGGCCGACGCCGTTCCAGGATGAGTTCCGCCAGCAGTTTCCAACTATCCAGCTCGAGGACGAGCTGTTTGAGAAGGCGGAGAGAGATTTTATGACCGGTTTGGCCTATAACAGGAGGAAGCCCATTAGTGGGCCTAAATTAGGGGCTTAGCCCATTTATCCTTTTCATTAGCTAATTTATACTGCTGTAAATGTACGTGAGAAGCAAGCAATAAACAGATCGTACAGATCGTTATTGCGGACTCCTTGAGGAGTCGGGCTTCCCTGCCCTAGCCACCGCTCCTTCCCTTGCGCCGCCTTCCTCTCCCTCGTCCAGCACACTTCCACCCCTACAATCTACGTAACCGGCCTGGTAGGATCACAGATCCTATCAACTACCTCTCCTTATATAGTGGAGAAGTAGCTTACAAGGCAAGGAGCCCTAGCATGGGCTAATCCTGATAATCTTTGCTTACCTCGGGCCGGACTTGGATCGTAGCTTTGACCTTGGCTCGTGAAGTCCTTTCTTCTGGCACTGTGGCACTGACCACTGTAGCTTCACGCACTGTAGCCTCCTTCATCATCAGCGTCCACTGCCCCCTGTTGGAACTTAGCGATGCTCTCGTCATGAGGAGATCCTCCGTATCTCCTTCATGTCTGTAGTGGCCTGAGCGGATCATTGATTTCAGGACCGGCATATGACCGTTAGCCCTATGCCGAACCCGTATCCAGGTTTTATCTGAACATGCCGGATCTTCGTCCTTCGTCTTTCTTGCCAAGCTCTGGCATAACTTGAACTCCTCCAGCTTAAGGTACGCCAATATCTTCATTCCGGCATATACATGCCGGTATTCCGGATCGTACAATCCGGATGACCTTTAATCTGGTCACCATCATTTTAAGCGATAAACAATCTTATCCGGCTTACTCATGTAACCCGATGATTAGTCGTATGACTTAGGCATATTAGCCATGCTCTTGACCTACCGGGGGTCATCCCCCCGACATCTGGGCTCACGCCGACGGGCGGAGCAAGTGCACAACACTTCATCGTGGTCCCCTTAATCGTCTCCTCCTTATCGTTCAGGTCGACGCCTCGCTTTCGGTTGAAGAAGCCCACGTCACCGAGGTATCCTCCGTAGTGACGTGGGTCGAACTTCCATGACGCAAAGGAGTGCCAGTTGTAGGAGTCGATTGCGAATGCTGGATCGTCGCGCAGATCCGACGGGAGGATTAAACGGAGGCGACATACCTCATCATGCCGCCCGCGTCCCTCGCGTGGCACCGGCACCCGCCGCGAGTTGAGGAGCCAACCCGCCGGCAGGTTGACACCCGGCCAGGGCACCGAGCGAGCCTCATCAAATAGTCGCCGTGCGTGGTCCACTAGGATGTAGCGGCGGTCTCACTCCTTCTTGCCACCGCGAAACGAGCTGGCCTCCTAGTAGTGCTTGGTCTTGCGGAAGGGCCATCCTTTGCCCATGGTGTTGGCGTGCTCGGAGGAAATGGCCGTGGGTGATGGCTATGACAATGGTGTGGCGAGGAGTGGACGCGACTTCTCCCCTTAAAAGGGCGGACACACTACCTTGCCTTCAATGCTTGGCGCAGAACACCTAGGGCCACTAGCACTAACACTGACGCACGGAAGACGAGGCGACCCCATTAACGCGGTGCAATGAAGTCCTCAGCGACGCCGTCCGTCAGTACTGGCTTGCAGAAGCCAAACATGCGAGTCACTGCCAAGCGGGCCCGAGGGCAAAGGGCGTGGACACGCGTGCTGACCGGCTATGTCCGCGGCAACGCATTTGCGACCCAAATTTGATAATTCAATACCATCAATATTTATAGTAAGAACTCCTCTTGCTCATTTTCTCTTCCACGAAACAAAAGCGCCGCCTCTAGCCGTCCCTCCACCTACGCCTCCTCCAGAGATCAGTTCCCCCTCCTTCAATTGGCCTCGCCGGTGTCGGGTGGAGTGGGAAACCCGATCTATGCGTAGAGTTCTTAATAAAAATAGTCTTTTCAATTTATTTGGTTAGAGTTATGGTAGCATCTTCTTTCTTACCTCCGCGACAATGGAGATTGCAGCTTCTGCAATAAGTGATCTTCTGTCCTTTGTTCGACGATAAGCTAGATTTCCTTCCTGACGTCAATGGTGGTCTTGGAGATTAAATTTGTCTAGGTATGGTGAAAGAACATCTCTCATAATATGTTTTGTCCGTTTGATGTCAATGTATGTGATACACTAATGTTTGTTTAAGTGGTACAGGGATTATATAGATACATATATATGTGTGATGGATGTTGTAAGCCGTGCCAAAAAGAAGCTGTAAAAGGATCACCAGGCCGGATAATCCGGGCCGGATATTTCCAAAATATCCGGCCCCCATTTTTCGGCTAAGGACTTGAGGATTTGTGGCTCAGTACTCCCTGGACATGGGCCGGATAATTGCCCGGATATTTGCCCGGATTTGGCACAGGGCCGGATATTTCCAAAATATCCGGGCCCCTCGAAATCGGCTAAGGACCTAAGGAAAAGCAGCTCTGGACGGGGGCCGGACATTTGGCCGGATATTTGGCCGGATTTTCCCAGGAGCCGGATTTTCCGGGGGGCGGATTTTCCGGCCCTAACTTAGGCCGGATTATCCGCCCCCCCCGAAGCTCCAACGGCTGGAAATTGGAAGGGGGTATTTATACCCCCTTCTTCTACCTTGCTCCTTGCTCAATCATTGCACAAAAATCTGCCAAGCTTCACCACCATTAGAGCCACCTCAAGAACACAAGATTTGCAAGATCTCCTTCCTCCCCCAACCAAAGCTCTTGATCTTTGGAGATTCGAAGGAGAAGACACCGATCTACATCCTCACCGAAGCGATTTACATTTCCCCCTCATTTGTTTGAGGGCCCTCTTGCTAGTGTTCCTCTTTGGATCCCTAGTTGATTTGTGTTGATGTATTGTTGTTTATTGTTGTGTTGTTACAGATTTGGGAGCCTCCAATTCGGTTGTGGATGTGTGCCCCAAGAACTTTGTAAAGGCCCGGTTTCCGCCTCGAGGAAATCCCTTAGTGGAAGTGGGCTAGGCCTTCGTGGCGTTGCTCACAGGAGTTCCGAGTGAAGCCTTCGTGGCTGTTGGTTTGGCTTTCGTAGCAACCACACTCCTCCAAACGTAGACGTACCTTCTTGCAAAGGAAGGGAACTACGGGAATCATCTCCGTGGCATCGCGTGCTCCACTCTCGGTTACCTCTATCCTATTCTATCTCCTATATATTGCGTAGCTATATCTTGCTTAGTTGGTTACCTTGTCATATAGGTAAATTCACTTAGTTGCATATCTAGAGAATTTACCTTTGTGTCAAGCCTAAATTGAAAAAGAACTAAAAATTGGTTAGCACCTATTCACCCCCCTCTAGGTGCGGCATACGATCCTTTCAATTGGTATCAGAGCCTCGGCTCTTATTTCGGGCTTAACCGCCTAAGAGTATGCCGGACGACGAGCCTGCGGAAGGGGCCGCTAAGATGGTCTCTGATACGTCTCCGACGTATCGATAATTTCTTGTGTTCCATGCCACATTATTGATGTTATCTACATGTTTTATGCACACTTTATGTCATATTCGTGCATTTTCTGGAACTAACCTATTAACAAGATGCCGAAGTGCCAGTTCCTGTTTTCTCGCTGTTTTTGGTTTCAGAAATCCTAGTAACGAAATATTCTCGGAATCGGACGAAATCAAGACCCGGGTTCCTATTTTTCCCGGAACCATCCGGAACACCCGAGAGCCGCCGGAGGGAAGCCACGGGGGCCCCACACCACACCGCGGCGCGGCCGGAGGGGGCCGCGCCGCCCTATGGTGTGGTGGCCCCAGGCCCCCTCCGAGGCTGCCCTTCCGCCTATTTAAAGCCTCCGTCGCGAAAACCCTATTGCGAAGAACCACGATACGGAAAACCTTCCAGAGCCGCCGCCATCGCGAAGCCAAGATCTGGGGGACAGGAGTCTCTGTTCCGGCACCCTGCCGGAGCGGGGAAGTGCCCCCGGAAGGCTTCTCCATCGACACCGCTGCCATCTCCACCGCCATCTTCATCACCGCTGCTCGCTCCCATGAGGAGGGAGTAGTTCTCCATCGAGGCTCGGGGCTGTACCGGTAGCTATGTGGTTCATCTCTCTCCTATGTACTTCAATACAATAATCTCATGAGCTGCCTTACATGATTGAGATTCATATGATGATGCTTGTAATCTAGATGTCATTATGCTAGTCAAGTGGGTTTTACTTATGTGATCTCCGGAGACTCCATGTCCCACGTGTGTAAAGGTGACAGTGTGTGCACCGTGTGGGTCTCTTAGGCTATATTTCACAGAATACTTACTCACTGTTATGAATGGCGTAGTGAAGTGCTTATTTATATCTCTTTATGATTGCAATGTATTTTGTATCACAATTTATCTATGTGCTACTCTAGCAATGTTATTAAAGTAGTTTTATTCCTCCCGCACGGTGTAATGGTGACGAGTGTGTGCATCCGTGTTAGTACTTGGTTTATGCTATGATTATGATCTCTTGTAGATTATGAAGTTAACTATTGCTATGATAGTATTGATGTGTATTATTCCTCCTACATAGCATGAAGGTGACAGTGTGCATGCTATGTTAGTACTTGGTTTAGTCTTATTGATCTTTCATGCACTCTAAGGTTATTTAAATATGAACATTGAATTGTGGAGCTTGTTAACTCCGGCATTGAGGATTTGTGTAATCCTACGCAATGTGTTCATCATCCAACAAGAGTGTAGAGTATGCATTTATCTATTCTGTTATGTGATCAATATTGAGAGTGTCCACTAGTGAAAGTCTAATCCCTAGGCCTTGTTCCTAAATACTGCTATCGCTGCTTGTTTACTGTTTTACTGCGTTACTACTGCTGCGTTACTACGCTTGTTTACTGTCCCGGGTGTGACGCCCGGAACCGGTATCCCGAGGATCCCAGCGAACCCGCCGAAATCCGCACGATATCGATTCAGAGACGCCCTCCGACACGACGTGCGCGACGAATCACACACGTGATGCCGGAGGAATTAACACGAGCGGTAACATTACAACAGGATTACAATAGAGCCCACAAGATACATATATTACAACAACGACTCCAACGAGTCAAGACACAATATACAACATAAGATCCAAATCATACAGAAGATCGAATACATCCGAGTACGGACAAGATACAAATTGGACTAAGAGTCCTGAAGATAACCAGTGGCGTCCATAACCCTGCCCAGGCCAAGCCGGAAGGGTAACCTTGCTAACGTCGTCATCTCGTACCTGTCAAAGCCGGGCCATCGGTTGCCGACAAAAGGGAGGAAGCAAAAGAGAAAGGGGAAAAGGCGAGAGTAAGTACCAAGGAACGAACTCCGGCACGTACTTAGCGAGACTAGAAATGGCTATGCTCGCCGAGCGAGTATAAATATATATCGCCTCGGGGCTATATGGTAGGTTTAGCGGCAGCAAAACTATAACCAATAGAGACACGCTACAATATCCGTCTACTCAGAGAAGATAAGAGAGCGCACAAGGTAACAGATAAATACTACACAAGCATAACCCAGCCAAATACACATATCCCCTCCAACAATTGCGAAGAGGCAATGTAAAAGGCACTCAACGGTGGACAAGTTTTATTAGGTATCGGTTGTAGTAATGCTATATTACTACGCAAGTTATTATCATATTATTAACAACAAGTATAAGGTGTAAGTTGTTCTATGATCAAGCTATACAATTCCAAGTCGTCCATAACCGCGGACACGGCTTATCGATAAGATGTACACCCTGCAAGGGTTGCCCAAATGTAACCATACGCATGCTCGACCCACTTACGACAGGTGGATGTCTCACAACAAGACCGTTCCCAGTTCAACAAGAAAGTCTAGGGGGGCCACCCGACTAAGCTACCCGTGACGAAGTCCGGCCGTACTCCGAGACGGACTCAGGGTTTGCGTTGGCGGCTAGGCGTGCAAACCACACGCTTCGCTAAACGTCCCGCGGGGTACAGTACAGAATATAAACACCCGAAGGCAACAGGAAGTAAACACCCGAAGGCAACAATATATAAACATGCATGCGCCAAATAAAACCAAGGTTGTGCCCCCTTTTCAACTGACTTGAGAAAAGGTAATGGGTGAGGGGGGGTCCCAATAATCGTCCCCACGCATGGGTAGAGCGCTCAATCTCGGAATAGATAACAAGAACTCGGGTCCTAGGGGACATTAGCGAGTCAAAGTTCCAATGCTTTCGCAAAGGGGCTCACAGATGCCTCTGCTTACAATTTTAGTTGTTAACATTAAGTAAAGCATGTGTATCTCCAACAATTGATATAGCATGTGATAACCTCCCAACAACCCAACATATCCCGATAACAGATCGAGATAAACAACAGAACCTAAACACGCCTACGACTCGCAAGGCTCAAACATCAAGCAACGGCTATGGTTAAGGAATGATACATATAGGATTATTATGGTAAACAAGTGGAATAGGACACGTGACTCGATACAGAATCGCAACATAAGGATAGCAGTGCGAGGGAGAGAGTAAATAGGTGAAGAGAGAGGGCTCGCCTGTGAAAAGCTGCAGAAGCACTTGTCGTATCTCACATCACCACTTCGCGATCCTATCCGGGAAGAAGCAAACGCTGGACAAACAACGCATGCAAGTCTTACTACTACGGAATAAGAACCAGCATGATCAAGATGATATGCATGACATGGCAGATATGGTGCGATGCAACTGAACCATATTAATCGGAGTCGGAACCCCGGACAAACAATTAAGGTTGGAGTTGCATATCTACCGGCAAAGTTAAGTGGTTGTTAGCATGACATATCATGGCAAGGGTGCGCTACTTCAATATTAAACGGAGCGAGGAATCCCTAATTGGAAATACCAAAATACTCCGCATATATGTGGGGTGAACAGGTGTGACTATCAACGGACGACATGATGCAAGATGCAAACAGATGAATGGATGGCATATTAATGTTCCATGCATTTTTCTGAACAAGTTTCATATATAACACTTTTCAATTGGAGTTACAGATTAAAAGTTATTCACATATTAGTTTTTATCATTTTAAAATATAAAAACAGATTTATTTTTATTAGAAAAGGACCCAGAAACGATTTCTGAAAGGGGGAAGGACCCCGGGTTGTTTAACAAAAGGTCCAGGGGGTTATGCAGAGAAGCATCCGCGCCAGGGGCCGCGGGTTAACACTTTAAAAGTACGAGGGGGCTAAAAGCAAGAGCGTCAGATCTAGAGTTTGGGGGGGTTTTTCTCACCGAACACAGGCCTAGCCCGTGAGGCTGACGGGTGGGTCCGCTGACACGCTAGCGTGCCGACGTGGCGAAGCATGCGCGCACTGCACACCAAGTGCTCGATGCCGGGCGCGTTCCAGGGAGGCGCGGTCACCGCGGCAGACGTCGCGCGGCGCGGCGAGGAGGGGGTCCCTGGGCGCGAGAGGAGGCGCGCCTGATGCGTCTCGTCGGCGCAGGTCAAGGGAGGGCGGCGCCGCTCGCAGGAGGTCGACGGAGCGTCGGCGGCGTGGGGACCTGCGGCGGAGGAGCTCGACATGAGCGGCGGCAGAGCGATACAGAGAGGGAGGAGGATCGGGAAGAGGCCAGAGAGGTGCGCACGCTCACCAGCAGGCTCGAGGAGCGGTCGAGGCACCGGAGGATGGCCGGAGCCGCCGAATTTCGGCGGATTTTGCCGCCGGTGTTGGTGAGGAAACGGCAAACGTGGCGGCAATAGGATGGCTCCCCGGCCGATTCCTTGCACCAGGAGGAAGAAGACGTCGAGGCGCATCTCCCGGTGCCCTTGGCTCGTCGCGGGAGGACCTGTAGCGGCGGCACCATGGCAGGCAGTGGCGGTGCTGTGGGTTTTTTCCCTCTCCGTCTTGTTTGCTTGTAGGGGAAGTTGAAAATGGAGAGAGGCGTGTGCGAGGAGGGGATGCAGCTGGAGATGCCGTGGTCCAGGGATAAAGCGAGGGGGAGGGAAGAGGACCACGAGGGAAAGGTGGAGAAAAGTGCCGTGCTTCTCCTTCTCTGCTTAGGCATGAACTGCGTGAGGGAAGAGGACAACCACCAAAGGGAATATTCCCTCGAAGGGGTACGGGCCAAGGAGAGGGAGAAAGAAGTGGGCCGCCGATGGAAGGAGGAAAAGGCCTGCTGGGCTGGGCTTGATCGGCTGGGGAGGAGAGAGGAAGGCCACCGTTGAGAAGAAGGAGAGGTGGGCTGCCCGGGCCAGAGAGAAGAAAAACAGAGGAGGGCCTGGGTTAGATTAGCTAGGATTTTCTGTTTTCTTTTATTTCTTTTTCTCCTTTGTTTTAAAAACTGTTTTCAATTTGAAAACAAACCAAAAGCAAACTAAGTTTTATTTTTGAAATCAGAAAACATTGAAATGATTTTATTTTGTTTAAAATAGTTTGTGTTATGATTTTGTTAAAGAATAGAAAGGAGGGGGGTTATCATAGAGACCATATGAGGGAAAACAAAATAAGTAGGGTTTATAAACTAATTTTATTTTGTTGAAAAATCATGTGTATGATGCATGCATGATGTCATGATGATGCACAAGGAAAAGAACATGCAAGAATCTATAGGGGTACTACCCGGGGCCGTTACAATCGACACCACTAACAAGGGATCGCGCCCCGAGATCCCACGCCAAGGTACGGGGGGAGAGAGGTGAACTATCGGGTCTTCAGGCGACGTGTCGAGCTCCTCGACACCACTAACAAGAAGTCTTGCTCCAGCTTGAGTGGTCGACACCACTAACAAGAAGTCGTTGCTCCGATGACGATGATGACTCCGGAGAAAACAAAGGAAGGAGTAACAGTCACACAGATCCACCAATTCATCGTAACAAGAGCGAATAATAAGAGTAGTCGGTATGGTCATGACTCCATCCCGCACTCAAAGTATTACTCTGTACATGAATAAGAGAATCGCGCAACCAACTCCAGGAATACAGATTGACGATCTTGGTAAACAGTGGCATCGAAGGTTCATGAGGTAAAAAAAACACAAGGGATAGAGGAAGGATCACATAACCCGAGATGGCGTCAACAAAGAAGACAGAGGTTAGCCGTCGGTGATTTTCTTCTGTCACAAATCTTCAGAGATCGGTCCTAATAGGTGAAGGCATAGATCGTCCAACCCACGTCGGAACCTAAGACTCGGAGAAACTCAGATAAGAGAGAAGACTCAAAACTCGCATAGGTAAGATGAGAAAGAATGGAGGTAAGGAGAAAATTAGAGCTAATCAGATCTATCGAACGAATTTTTAGAAAATAGTTTGGACACTCTAAACTCAATGACCATTGGCAAGGTTATCCTAAGGGCTGGACTAGTGGGGTACCGTCAACCTGAGGCTCTGATACCAACTTGTGACGCCCCGGAACCGGTATCCTGAGGATCCCAGCGAACCCGCCGAAATCCGCACGATATCGATTCAGAGACGCCCTCCGACACGACGTGCGCGACGAATCACACACGTGATGCCAGAGGAATTAACACGAGCGGTAACATTACAACAGGATTACAATAGAGCCCACAAGATACATATATTACAACAACGACTCCAACGAGTCAAGACACAATATACAACATAAGATCCAAATCATACAGAAGATCGAATACATCCGAGTACGGACAAGATACAAATTGGACTAAGAGTCCCGAAGATAACCGATGGCGTCCATAACCCCGCCCGAGGCCAAGCCGGAAGGGTAACCTTGCTAACGTCGTCATCTCGTACTGTCAAAGTCGGGCCATCGGTTGCCGACAAAAGGGAGGAAGCAAAAGAGAAAGGGGAAAAGGCGAGAGTAAGTACCAAGGAACGAACTCCGGCACGTACTTAGCGAGACTAGAAATGGCTATGCTCGCCGAGCGAGTATAAATATATATCGCCTGGGGCTATATGGTAGGTTTAGCGGCAGCAAAACTATAACCAATAGAGACACGCTACAATATCCGTCTACTCAGAGAAGATAAGAGAGCGCACAAGGTAACAGATAAATACTACACAAGCATAACCCAACCAAATACACATATCCCCTCCAACAATTGCGAAGAGGCAATGTAAAAGGCACTCAACGGTGGACAAGTTTTATTAGGTATCGGTTGTAGTAATGCTATATTACTACGCAAGTTATTATCATATTATTAACAACAAGTATAAGGTGTAAGTTGTTCTATGATCAAGCTATACAATTCCAAGTCGTCCATAACCGCGGACACGGCTTATCGATAAGATGTACACCCTGCGGGGGTTGCCCAAATGTAACCATACGCATGCTCGACCCACTTACGACGGGTGGATGTCTCACAACAAGACCGTTCCCAGTTCAACAAGAAAGTCTAGGGGGCCACCCGACTAAGCTACCCGTGACGAAGTCCGGCCGTACTCCGAGACGGACTCGGGGTTTGCGTCGGCGGCTAGGCGTGCAAACCACACGCTTCGCTAAACGTCCCGCGGGGTACGATACGAGAATATAAACACCCGAAGGCAACAGGAAGTAAACACCCGAAGGCAACAATATATAAACATGCATGCGCCAAATAAAACCAAGGTTGTGGCCCCCTTTTCAACCGACTTGAGAAAAGGTAATGGGTGAGGGGGTCCCAATAATCGTCCCCACGCATGGGTAGAGCGCTCAATCTCGGAACAGATAACAAGAACTCGGGTCCTAGGGGACATTAGCAAGTCAAAGTTCCAATGCTTTCGCAAAGGGGCCTCTGCTTACAATTTTAGTTGTTAACATTAAGTAAAGCATGAGTATCTCCAACAAATGATATAGCATGTGATAACCTCCCAACAACCCAACATATCCCGATATCAGATCGAGATAAACAACAGAGCCTAAATACGCCTACGACTCGCAAGGCTCAAACATCAAGCAACGACTATGGTTAAGGAATGATACATATAGGATTATTATGGTAAACAAGTGGAATAGGACACGTGACTCGATACAGAATCGCAACATAAGGATAGCAGTGCGAGGGAGAGAGTAAATAGGTGAAGAGAGAGGGCTCGCCTGTGAAAAGCTGCAGAAGCACTTGTCGTATCTCACATCACCACTTCGCGATCCTATCCGGGAAGAAGCAAACGCTGGACAAACAACGCATGCAAGTCTTACTACTACGGAATAAGAACCAGCATGATCAAGATGATATGCATGACATGGCAGATATGGTGCGATGCAACTTAACCATATTAATCGGAGTCGGAACCCCGGACAAACAATTAAGGTTGGAGTTGCATATCTACCGGCAAAGTTAAGTGGTTGTTAGCATGACATATCATGGCAAGGGTGCGCTACTTCAATATTAAACGGAGCGAGGAATCCCTAATTGGAAATACCAAAATACTCCGCATATATGTGGGGTGAACAGGTGTGACTATCAACGGACGACATGATGCAAGATGCAAACGGATGAATGGATGGCATATTAATGTTCCATGCATTTTTCTGAACAAGTTTCATATATAACACTTTTCAATTGGAGTTACAGATTAAAAGTTATTCACATATTAGTTTTTATCATTTTAAAATATAAAAACAGATTTATTTTTATTAGAAAAGGACCCATAAACGATTTACGAAAGGGGAAGGACCCCGGGTTGTTTAACAAAAGGTCCAGGGGGTTATGCAGAGAAGCATCCGCGCCGGGGCCGCGGGTTAACACTTTAAAAGTACGAGGGGGCTAAAAGCAAGAGCGTCAGATCTGGAGTTTGGGGGGGTTTTTCTCACCGAACACAGGCCTAGCCCGTGAGGCTGACGGGTGGGTCCGCTGACACGCTAGCGTGCCGACGTGGCGAAGCATGCGCGCACTGCACACCAAGTGCTCGATGCCGGGCGCGTTCCAGGGAGGCGCGGTCACCGCGGCAGACGTCGCGCGGCGCGGCGAGGAGGGGGTCCCTGGGCGCGAGAGGAGGCGCGCCTGATGCGTCTCGTCGGCGCAGGTCAAGGGAGGGTGGCGCCGCTCGCAGGAGGTCGACGGAGCGTCGGCGGCGTGGGGACCTGCGGCGGAGGAGGTCGACATGAGCGGCGGCAGAGCGATACAGAGAGGGAGGAGGATCGGGAAGAGGCCAGAGAGGTGCGCACGCTCACCAGCAGGCTCGAGGAGCGGTCGAGGCGCCGGAGGATGGCCGGAGCCGCCGAATTTCGGCGGATTTTGCCGCCGGTGTTGGTGAGGAAACGGCGAACGTGGCGGCAATAGGATGGCTCCCCGGCCGATTCCTTGCACCAGGAGGAAGAAGACGTCGAGGCGCATCTCCCGGTGCCCTTGGCTCGTCGCGGGAGGACCTGTAGCGGCGGCGCCATGGCAGGCAGTGGCGGTGCTGTGGGGTTTTTCCCTCTCCGTCTTGTTTGCTTGCAGGGGAAGTTGAAAATGGAGAGAGGCGTGTGCGAGGAGGGGATGCAGCTGGAGATGCCGTGGTCCAGGGATAAAGCGAGGGGGAGGGAAGAGGACCACGAGGGAAAGGTGGAGAAAAGCGCCGTGCTTCTCCTTCTCTGCTTAGGCATGAACTGCGTGAGGGAAAACAGAGGAGGGCCTGGGTTAGATTAGCTAGGATTTTCTGTTTTCTTTTATTTCTTTTTCTCCTTTGTTTTAAAAACTGTTTTCAATTTGAAAACAAACCAAAAGCAAACTAAGTTTTATTTTTGAAATCAGAAAACATTGAAATGATTTTATTTTGTTTAAAATAGTTTGTGTTATGATTTTGTTAAAGAATAGAAAGGAGGGGGGTTATCATAGAGACCATATGAGGGAAAACAAAATAAGTAGGGTTTATAAACTAATTTTATTTTGTTGAAAAATCATGTGTATGATGCATGCATGATGTCATGATGATGCACAAGGAAAAGAACATGCAAGAATCTATAGGGGTACTACCCGGGGCCGTTACACTGGGCAAAGCACTTTTCTGGTGCCGTTGCTACTACTTATTCATACCACCTGTATTTCACTATCTCTTCGCCGAACTAGTACACCTATTAGGTGTGTTGGGGACACAAGAGACTTCTTGCTTTGTGGTTGCAGGGTTGCATGAGAGGGATATCTTTGACCTCTTCCTCCCCGAGATCGATAAACCTTGGGTGATCCACTTAAGGGAAACTTGCTCGCTGTTCTACAAACCTCTGCTCTTGGAGGCCCAACACTGTCTACAAGAATAGAAGCTCCCGTAGACATCAAGCACTTTTCCAGGCGCCGTTGCCGGGGAGGAAAGGTAAAAAGGCACTCATACTCCGGTTCCAGTGTAACGAGTACTTTTACGGCGCCATTGTGTTTGTGCTCGAAGCTATTTCCTTTAGATCCTGCAATTGCATCTTTTTGTTTCTTGTTTACACTAGTTTGGCATAATGGACAACAATGAGCTTCTTATTCTATTTCCTGATTTAAAACATGGATTGTTTGATGCGAAAATTAAAAAACCTATGGAATCTTATTTGCATGCTGGTAGTAATATTAGTATGAACGCTTTGAACACCATTGTTGATAATAATGTAGAAAGTTCTAAGCTTGGGGAAGCTGGTTTTCATGATCTTTTTAGTCCCCCAAGCATTGAGGAGAAAATTTTCTTTGATGATACTTTGCCTCCTATTTATGATGATTATAATAGTGGTCTTTTGGTACAACCTACTATGGAGAGTAAATTTTATTGTGATTATACTATGCCTCCTACACTTGATGAGAATAATAATGATAGCTACTTTGTTGAATTTGCTCCCGCTATTACTAATAAAATTGATTATGCTTATGTGGAGAGTAACAATTTTATGCATGAGACTCATGATAAGAATGCTTTATGTGATAGTTATATTCTTGAGTTTGCTCATGATGCTACTGAAAGTTATTATGAGAGAGGAAAATATGGTTGTAGAAATTTACATGTTACTAAAATGCCTCTCTATGTGCTGAAATTTTTGAAGCTACACTTGTTTTATCTTCCTATGCTTGTTACTTTGCTCTTCATGAACTTGTTTATTTACAAGATTTCTATGCACAGGAAACATGTTAGACTTAAATGTGTTTTGAATTTGCTTCTTGATGCTCTCTTTTGCTTCAAATACTATTTCTTGCGAGTGCATCATTAAAACTGCTGAGCCCATCTTAACGGCTATAAAGAAAGAACTTTTTGGGAGATAACCCATGTGTTATTTTGCTACAGTATTTTTGTTTTATATTTGAGTCTTGGAAGTTGTTTACTACTGTAGCAACCTCTCCTTATCTTAGTTTTGAGTTTTGTTGTGCTAAGTAAAGTCTTTGATAGTAAAGTAAGTACTAGATTTGGATTACTGCGCAGTTCCAGATTTCTTTGCTGTCACGAATCTGGGTCTACCTCCCTGTAGGTAGCTCAGAAAATTAAGCCAATTTACGTGCATGATCCTCAGATATGTACGCAACTTTCATTCAATTTGGGCATTTTCATTTGAGCAAGTCTGGTGCCCTAATAAAATCCATCTTTACGGACTGTTCTGTTTTGACAGATTCTGCCTTTTATTTTGCATTGCCTCTTTTGCTATGTTGGATGAATTTATTTGATCCATTAATGTCCAGTAGCTTTATGCAATGTCCAGAAGTGTTAAGAATGATTGTGTCACCTCTGAACATGTTAATTTTTATTGTCCACTAACCCTCTAATGAGTTGTTTCGAGTTTGGTGTGGAGGAAGTTTTCAAGGATCAAGAGAGGAGTATGGTGCAATATGATCAAGGAGAGTGAAAGCTCTAAGCTTGGGGATGCCCCGGTGGTTCACCCCTGCATATTCTAAGAAGACTCAAGCGTCTAAGCTTGGGGATTCCCAAGGCATCCCCTTCTTCATCGACAACATTATCGGGTTCCTCCCCCGAAACTATATTTTTATTCCGTCACATCTTATGCACTTTGCTTGGAGCGTCGGTTTGTTTTTGTTTTTGTTTTGTTTGAATAAAATGGATCCTAGCATTCACTTTATGGGAGAGAGACACGCTCCGCTGTAGCATATGGACAAGTATGTCCTTAGGCTCTACTCATAGTATTCATGGCGAAGTTTCTTCTTCGTTAAATTGTTATATGGTTGGAATTGGAAAATACTACATGTAGTAACTCTAAAAATGTCTTGGATAATTTGATACTTGGCAATTGTTGTGCTCATGTTTAAGCTCTTGCATCATATACTTTGCACCCATTAATGAAGAAATACTTAGAGCTTGCTAATTTGGTTTGCATATTTGGTTTCTCTAGAGTCTAGATAACATCTAGTATTGAGTTTTGAACAACAAGGAAGACGGTGTAGAGTCTTATAATGTTTACAATATGTCTTTTATGTGAGTTTTGCTGCACCGTTCATCCTTGTGTTTGTTTCAAATAACCTTGCTAGCCTAAACCTTGTACCGAGAGGGAATACTTCTCATGCATCCAAAATACTTGAGCCAACCACTATGCCATTTGTGTCCACCATACCTACCTACTACATGGTATTTCTCCGCCATTCCAAAGTAAATTACTTGAGTGCTACCTTTTAAATTCCATCATTCACCTTTGCAATATATAGCTCATGGGACAAATAGCTTAAAAACTATTGTGGTATTGAATATGTACTTATGCACTTTATCTCTTATTAAGTTGCTTGTTGTGCGATAACCATGCTTCGGGGACGCCATCAACTATTCTTTGTTGAATATCATGTGAGTTGCTATGCATGTCCGTCTTGTACTGAAGTAAGAGAGATCTACCACCTTAATGGTTGGAGCATGCATATTGTTAGAGAAGAACATTGGGCCGCTAACTAAAGCCATGAATCATGGTGGAAGTTTCAGTTTTGGACATATATCCTCAATCTCATATGAGAATAATAATTGTTGCCACATGCTTATGCATTAAAGAGGAGTCCATTATCTGTTGTCCATGTTGTCCCGGTATGGATGTCTAAGTTGAGAATAATCAAAAGCGAGAAATCCAAAATGCGAGCTTTCTCCTTAGACCTTTGTACAGGCGGCATGGAGGTACCCCATTGTGACACTTGGTTAAAACATGTGCATTGCAAAGATCCGGTAGTCCAAGCTAATTAGGACAAGGTGCGGGCACTATTAGTATACTATGCATGAGGCTTGCAACTTGTAAGATATAATTTTCATAACTCATATGCTTTATTACTACCGTTGACAAAATTGTTTCATGTTTTCAAAATAAAAGCTCTAGCACAAATATAGCAATCGATGCTTTCCTCTTTGAAGGACCATTCTTTTTACTTTTATGTTGAGTCAGTTCACCTATCTCTCTCCACCTCAAGAAGCAAACACTTGTGTGAACTATGCATTGATTCCTACATACTTGCATATTGTACTTGTTATATTACTCTATGTTGACAATATCCATGAGATATACATGTTATAAGTTGAAAGCAACCGCTGAAACTTCATCTTCCTTTTTGTTGCTTCAATACCTCTACTTTGAATTATTGCTTTATGAGTTAACTCTTATGCAAGACTTATTGATGCTTGTCTTTAAGTACTATTCATGAAAAGTCTTTGCTTTATGATTCGAGTTGTTTACTCATGTCATTACCATTGTTTTGATCGCTGCATTCATTACATATGTTTACAATATGATCAAGTTTATGATGGCATGTCACTCCAGAAATTATCTTTGTTATCGTTTTACACCGCTCGGGACGAGCGGAACTAAGCTTGGGGATGCGATACGTCTCCGACGTATCGATAATTTCTTGTGTTCCATGCCACATTATTGATGTTATCTACATGTTTTATGCACACTTTATGTCATATTCGTGCATTTTCTGGAACTAACCTATTAACAAGATGCCGAAGTGCCGGTTCTCGTTTTCTCGCTGTTTTTGGTTTCAGAAATCCTAGTAACGAAATATTCTCGGAATCGGACGAAATCAACGCCCAGGTTTCTATTTTTTCCGGAACCATCCAGAACAACCGAGAGCCGCCAGAGGGAAGCCCTGGGGGCCCCACACCACACCCTGGCGCGGCCAGAGAGGGGGGCCGCGCCGCCCTATGGTGTGGTGGCCCCAGGCCCCCTCCGAGGCTGCCCTTCCGCCTATTTAAAGCCTCCGTCGCGAAAACCCTATTGCGAAGAACCACGATACGGAAAACCTTCCAGAGCCGCCGCCATCGCGAAGCCAAGATGCGGGGGACAGGAGTCTCCGTTCCGGCACCTGCCGGAGCGGGGAAGTGCCCCCGGAAGGCTTCTCCATCGACACCGCTGCCATCTCCACCGCCATCTTCATCACCGCTGCTGCTCCCATGAGGAGGGAGTAGTTCTCCATCGAGGCTCGGGGCTGTACCGGTAGCTATGTGGTTCATCTCTCTCCTATGTACTTCAATACAATAATCTCATGAGCTGCCTTACATGATTGAGATTCATATGATGATGCTTGTAATCTAGATGTCATTATGCTAGTCAAGTGGGTTTTACTTATGTGATCTCCGGAGACTCCTTGTCCCACGTGTGTAAAGGTGACGAGTGTGTGCACCGTGTGGGTCTCTTAGGCTATATTTCACGGAATACTTACTCACTGTTATGAATGGCGTAGTGAAGTGCTTATTTATATCTCTTTATGATTGCAATGTATTTTGTATCACAATTTATCTATGTGCTACTCTAGCAATGTTATTAAAGTAGTTTTATTCCTCCCGCACGGTGTAATGGTGACAAGTGTGTGCATCCGTGTTAGTACTTGGTTTATGCTATGATTATGATCTCTTGTAGATTATGAAGTTAACTATTGCTATGATAGTATTGATGTGTATTATTCCTCCTACATAGCATGAAGGTGACAGTGTGCATGCTATGTTAGTACTTGGTTTAGTCTTATTGATCTTTCATGCACTCTAAGGTTATTTAAATATGAACATTGAATTGTGGAGCTTGTTAACTCCGGCATTGAGGATTCGTGTAATCCTACGCAATGTGTTCATCATCCAACAAGAGTGTAGAGTATGCATTTATCTATTCTGTTATGTGATCAATGTTGAGAGTGTCCACTAGTGAAAGTCTAATCCCTAGGCCTTGTTCCTAAATATCTGCTATCGCTGCTTGTTTACTTGTTTTACTGCGTTACTACTGCTGCGTTACTACTGCTTGTTTACTCGTCCTGGGCAAAGCACTTTTCCGGTGCCGTTGCTACTACTTATTCATACCACCTGTATTTCACTATCTCTTCGCCGAACTAGTACACCTATTAGGTGTGTTGGGGACACAAGAGACTTCTTGCTTTGTGGTTGCAGGGTTGCATGAGAGGGATATCTTTGACCTCTTCCTCCATGAGATCGATAAACCTTGGGTGATCCACTTAAGGGAAACTTGCTGCTGTTCTACAAACCTCTGCTCTTGGAGGCCCAACACTGTCTACAAGAATAGAAGCTCCCGTAGACATCAGTCTCCATGGATGATTTCAATTCGTTGAGGTCCTGCATGGAAGCTCAAATGGAAAGCATGAGAAAAATGATTTCCAAGCTTTTGACTCCGATCCCTCCCAAGGCTCCCATCGTAGAGGTAAAGGACACGGGTGCGTTAGAAGAGGGAGATGATTCTACATTACCCTCTTCTACCAATCCCGTGGATGGTGATAACTTAAACACTATCAAATCTCCCATTGCATCTCCTAAGGGAACTAGTGGAGGTGAGAGCTACAATCGAGTACCTCCGCCTTTCCTATATCCCGATATACCGGTTCCCCATCCTCATATAAACATTCGGGGCGACCCTCCTAAGTTTTCCGTTAATGATTTCGATACTTGGCAATTTGAGTTTAGCTCTCATGTTCGCAGTGCCTCCAATGAACTTTGGAGAATCATCGTGGAAGGCTTCAAGCCCTACAACCCCGACAAGTTGACTAGAAGAGAAGCGGTTGATAGTCAAATCAACAACACCGCCTTGCACATGATTCAAACTAGTGTGGGGACAAAGGATTTGTCTCGTGTTCGGAATTTCACCACCGCCAAGGAAGCTTGGGATGGTTTGGCCCCTAGTTGCATTGGAAGTGAGAGCATGAGAAGGAACACGTATAATGCTCTTCGGAATAAAGCCGAAGGTTTCTTGAGGCTACCGGATGAAGATCATGAAGTCATGTATGGAAGACTTCTCACCGTTGCCGATTCTTTCCGGAATGTTGGTGCCACCCACATCAATGACGCTTGGATCAAGGATAAGTACATCGAGTGCATGATGCCGTTTGAACCCATTGATGTCAAGACTCTTGTCGGTAGAGAATGCTTTCCCTCTCTCACCTCTCAACAAGCCGTGCACGAGATGCAAGCTCTCAAGGTGCTTGAGCAAATCTCTCATGATTCTCGCAATCGAGCTCTTGGGATGTCAAAAGGGTCCAACCTTGCCTTGGCGGTAAACTCCGTGGAAGATGTGAACCCTCAAGAACCATATAGGGCATCTTGGAGTATGTCCTATCCGGATGATTTGGAATACCACTACAATGACCACATGGCATTCCATGCAAAAACCTTTTGGGTGGATCCGTCCAAGTCCAAGGAAGACAACATCAAGAGAAGCAACTCAAGTGGATTCAAGAGCTCGGGGCCAAAAACAATATCGTGCTACAATTGTGGGGACAAGCGCCATTTCATAGCCGATTGTCCCTATGAGCATAGAGAAACCCATGGTAGAAGGCTCATCCCCAAGGACAAGAGCAAAGACTCAAAGGGCAAAGATTCAAAGGCCCCCAACAAGAAATTCTATAACAAGAGAAAGAAGGGCAAGAGGCCCTCAAGGATTGTGCTAGTGACTAAGGAAGAATATTCTTTCGATGAAGTTGAAAGTTGTAGTGATGATGAAGAAGAAGAAAGCTCAAAGGAAGTGGCCGCCATTGTCACTACCAACATTCCCTCTTCATCTCTCTTTGAATCCCCCAATGAGAATCCTCATATCAAGAATGCACGTTGCTTCATGGCAAGGTCCACCTTGGACACATCTATTGTGCTATCAACTCAAGAAGAATATACCTCCGGAGATGATGATGTTGATGATGAAGAAGATGCTACCTCAAATGGATTGGTTGCTCTTGCCTCCCTCTCCACTAAATCTTCATCACCAAGTGAATCCCCCAATGAAGTCATTCATGTGGAGGAAGAAAGTTGCCTCATGGCTAAATCCTCCGAGGTATCATCTCCTAACCCCTCTATGCCTAGCATATCAAATGATCTAGGGGTTGACCTTGAAGTGAAACAAGAATTGCTAGAGTTTGATGAGTGCATGCTTAACTTACAAGGCAACACTAAAAAGCATGTTTCAAACCTCATGGTTCGTATGGCTCAACTAAATGATACTCTTGAGAAAAAATGTCAAATAGAGAGAGAAGATTCTCTTGAAATACATGCTCTTAAAAATGCTCTTGAGGAAAGTCAAGAAACTAGGCTAGAAAATCTTGAAGAGCCTCAAGATAAAATTAACAAGCTCACTAAAGCTAGAGATCTGGCTAGAGATAAGACTAAAGTGCTTTCAAAGGAAAAGGCCAAATTTGGTGTTGATCATGAGAAAGTTGTGAAAGATCTAGATGAACTAGACAAGGCACACAAAGCCTTGAAGAGTGAATACTCTCTCCTCTCCAAGTCTTATGAGCAACTTCAAATTAGGCTCGCTTCATATGACATACCTAGTACCTCTACTCCTTCATGTGATCATGCAAATATTATTGAGGAAAATGCTAGGTTGAAGGATGAACTTGCTAAGGCCTCCTCTCCCCAAAGTAAACTTTCCTTAGATGATCTTTTGAGTAAGCAAAGGTCAAACAATGGGAAGGAGGGCCTTGGTTTTAATACCAAGGCAAAGAAGGCAAACAAGCAAAAGGCCAAGCCCGCACAAAAGAAGGTTATCACTAATGATGAAGCCCCTAGGGCCAATATCATTAATAATGATGATGCGGGAATTGATAATCCTCACTATGTTTTATTTAAAGATTATTATGGTGATGTTTATGCAAAGTATGTTGGTCCTTATGACGGTTATGTTGCTTGGTCTATTTGGGTCCCAAAGACCCTTGTTGCTAACAAAAGAGGACCCATTGAAAAATGGGTACCTAAATCCAAGAATTGATCTCATGTAGGACTATGCCGCCGGAGGTTCAAAATGGGTACTTGATAGTGGATGTACAAGTCAAATGACCGGCGGCAAGAACCTCGTCAAGGAGTTGAGGCCCAACTTAAATAATATCACCGTCTCCTTTGGCGATAATTCTACATCCGAGGTATTTGGTTTTGGCAAGGTTGTGGTTGCACACAACATTACTCTTGTGGATGTCATGCTTGTCAAAACCCTTGGTTACAATTTACTTTCCGTTTCCGCCCTTGGCAAGATGGGTTTCTCCGTCTTTATTGATAATGATATTGTGGTCCTGTTGTGGAGCAAGACTCTAAAAATCGCTTTCGTTGGGTATCGTGAACACAACTTGTATGTGGTGGACTTTTCGGGGAACACCACGACAAGTGCGATGTGCCTATTCGGAAAGGCGGATGTGGGTTGGTTGTGGCATCGCCGCTTGGCCCATGTCAACATGAGAACTTTGCAAAGTCTTCACAAGGGGAACCATATTGTGGGACTAATGGAAAACGTGTCTTTTGCCAAAGATCGTGTTTGTAGGGCTTGTGTTGAAGGCAAAATGCATGACTCTCCGCATCCAAGCAAGACTATCATCTCTTCCAAGAGGATCTTGGAGCTCCTTCATGTGGATCTCTTTGGTCCCGTTTCTCATGCAAGTCTTGGTGTGAAGAAACATTGCTTGGTGATTGTTGATGACTACTCAAGATACACTTGGGTCTACTTTCTCAAGACGAAAGATGAGACTCACACTACAAGAAAAGATCTGATAGACAACGTCTCAAAATCGTCCGCTAAGGGGTATTTTTCGTCGCCCATGGGCCTAACCCGACGATATGGGTTCTGTTGTGGAAACTGCGTCAGGCAAAGTCCAACGATGTTTTTTTCGGTCCGTCGCGCTTGGGCGCCCTTCCGCCACGGAAAATCGGACCGTTGCGCAAGTGTTTCCGGGAGCCCGTTGGCTGGCGACGTCATGCAAGCCGACACGTGGCGGACGCGGGTTAGCGCGGTTAACGGCGTTAACCGGCTGAAACCCCGTGGTAGATGGTAGGCCCACACGAGGCTCGCCACGTCTTAAGCGGGCCGGCCCAATAAGTTTGCGGGCCGGGCCGAGCTGACATAGTTTGACCGGTCAACTATATAGCTGGGCTGGTCCATTAGTTACGTGGGCCGGGCCTAACCTCTAAGGTTGACTGGTCAAAACTTTAATGGGCCGGCCCACTAAGCATGTGGGCCGGGCCGAATGCACTCGATTGACCGGTCAACGAGGCAAAAGGGCCGGCCCACAAGACATGTGGGACCCACTTCCTGGTGCCGGGCCGGCCCATTTACAAAGTGGGGTCCACATTAAAGCAAGCTGGGCCGGCCCAAGAAGTTAGTGGGCCGGCCCAATTAGCATGTGGGTCCCACTTTCTCGTTAAAAGGCCAGCCCATTTAGTATGTGGGGTCCACCATATAGCAAGTGGGCCGGCCCAAAAGATAGTGGGCCGGGCCAAAAACACAGGTGGGTCCCACTTTCCTGTTACAGGGCTGGCCCATTTAGCATGTGGGGTCCACCATAGAGCGAGTGGGCCGGCCCAACAAGATAGTGGGCCGGGCCAAAAAGTCTGGTGGGTCCCACTTCCCTGCTAAAGGGCCGGCCCATTTAGTATGTGGGGTCCACCATATAGCAAGTGGGCCGGCCCAACAAGATAGTGGGCCGGGCCAAAACGCTGGTGGGTCCCACTTTCCGGTTAAACGGCCGGCCCATTTAGTATGTGGGGTCCACCGTATAGCAAGTGGGCCGGCCCAACACGCTTGTGGGCCGGGCCAAAAACACAGGTGGGTCCCACTTTCCTGTAAAAGGGCCGGCCCATTTAGTATGTGGGGTCCACCCTAGAGCAAGTGGTGTCGTGGTATCGTCACGGCATATGCCATAGGGTGGC
>NC_061509.1:10215926-10237528 GCF_022539505.1 Lolium rigidum | reverse complement strand
GCGATCCCCTATACTTGTGGGTCATCACGAGGTTGCACGCACGATACAAGTTCCTAGGCGACTACACCTCCAGTCATCAAACCAACAACATTGTGAACTCACAAGCCCTCCTGAAGTTCACCAAACACTTCAGCAGCTATAAGTACATGGTGCGGAAGCTATAAGGACTTTGATGCTTTTGTGGCCAATGAAGAGCTACAAGCAACCAAGAATCGCAAGTTGTGGGGGAAGGAAATGCGGGAGCTTAACATCGACAACCACAACCTTGGGAGCCGTGGGTACGAGGGAAAGGAGCCCTATTGGGCGAAGGAGGACGAGGCGTATGTAAATGCCGGCATTGAGAACCCCTGGCTCAAGTACAAGGACCCGCTTGAAAGAAGATTCATCGGGTCCCGGTACCATAAGAAGAAACTAACCGGGGAACTTGTCACGGACCCGAAGGTCGTAACCGACATAATTTGGTTCACGAACGACAAGAAGGTCTGGCGTTGGAGAAAAAAGCTGGTAAGCAATTTACCGGTTTAATTAGATCAAGTATCGTTCATATAATAGTAGCAACATTTCTAAATGGTTCGCGTTTCTTCCGCGAGGAAGAAGAAACACAAAGACTTTCTCAATGTGACGAAGGCTCCTCCTCCCGGGCGTCGACGGGCGGGGTAGCACTGGGACAAGCCTCTCGTACGAGCGCTAAACATCGTTAATGAGCATTCACCGACGAGAAGGCCGCATAGAGGCCGTGTGGTCGGCGCCGGTACGAGGCAACAAGCATGGTCACTACGGCTTGTCGTCTGTGGCCGATAAAAATGCGCGCAGTGAGAGGAAGCAGCGGGAGGCGGAGGAAATGAGGGACTCAATCCTAGCCCAAGTCCAAGCTGGTTTGGTACCGCAACTGGTACCGCAACTCAAAGCTACGCTCGTACCTAAAGTCAAAGCTGAAGTCGCCGCTTCAGTCCAAGCAGATTTCGACGCTCTACACGCGTGGTATGAGGGTGGCAAACAAGCCCCCCCCCGAAAATGCAAGTGGTTAGCTTCGACGGCAGCAACTCGATGGCGCCGCCGTCCGCCGGCAATGACAATGTTATAATGGAGACTCCTCCGGCCGCCGGCAATGTCGGCTGGTGCTAGGGATTCACCGTCCATGCCGGGTAGTAGCCCCTCCGTCACTTGCACGCCCGCCGCCGCATGTGCCGGCCCGTCGACATTAGCCGAGCTCAATGCCCTCACGGTAATTAACTAATGTGTACATCAAGTTAATATATTAGTTTCGTCATCCTTGCCCTCTCTCTAACGCCATACACATGTTCTCGCGAGCTAACTCAACGCCATGCACCTTCTCGATGAGAGTAAACGACGAACTCAAAGACGTCGCGAGGGGTCCATCCTTCGGCCCCTGGATAAGAAGTGGCACACACGAGATATGGCGGATGACGTTTACCGGGTTGAAGTGGATCGGGCGTTACCGGGCTATGAGGATTTGTTTCCTCCTAATCAACCGCATGGTGCCGATGACGATAGCCCGTTGAATCCGGCCTCACCGAAGGGTTGGGTACTGCTATGGCCGAAGACCCTAATTCGGATCAACACCTACTCGGGGTCGACGGCAAGCAAAGACAAGCACCTTGCGGCGCCACATGTCAGCGTCCCTCCACGACAGCCGGCGGCGCCGGTGGTCATCGCCCCACCGGAACGGCCGAGCTGCGCCGGAGGTCGGCGCCCCACCACAACAGCCGAGCTGCGCCGGAGGCCGAGGAATACGAACGTGAGAACTTCCAATGGGATATTCCTACGTCTTCACAAGTTGTCCATGAGGATGCGCCGGCATTGAAATATGTGTGCTCCAAGAAGTCTGTTTGATTCTCAAGAAACGGCTGAGGAGGAAAATCTCGAGGAGGTCACCACCGCCGCCGTCAAAAATATGCTTGAGCCCAAACACACTCCGTGCTACGGCCACTACGGCGATGGATGGTCCAGCACTACAACCCAAGAAGAGGAAGAGGGCAAATAAGAAGGACGCCAAAGACAAGGCGGCGGCCAAATCCAAGTACAAGGTCCCACTCCTTGACAAGTTGCCAAACAATTGGCGACCTCTGCATCACTTGGGTGAACCGATGCTGCCGGAGCATGTCCTGAATAAACTCATCCCGGATATGAGGAGCTTGCATGAGACTGTCAGGCATGTGGAGAACATTCTTCTCAAATCAAAAGATCCTGCTTACCCTCTCTTCGTGGCGAAGGTGCCAAGCGGCATGAACTTCGTCGAGAAGTACCCGCGGACTTGTGCTTCATCCGGTTCAACGACATCTTCGGCATCTATCGCATGCAAGCGCTCCACTTTAGTGTGGTTCGCCTAGTTGCTCTTAGCTTGTCTTCCCAGATTGTTAAGGAGGGGACGCCGACCATCGCGATAATGGACCCCTTCTATATGCGGGAGAGCATCATACTGCAACGCCGGGGATCGCGCGATTGCCACCCGGCAGGTCGAGGATTTCATGCTGGCGAACATTAAAAAGGGCGCCATTCTCATCCCTTACTTCCCCGAGTAAGTAATCACTCGCTAGTCCCCCATCACCATTCTATCCTATATCTCCATTTGCATTTCCAAAGGTTAATCCGTGTGTTTTCCGCGGAGACAAGTTATGTACCCTCATCGTCGTGCACCCGCAACACTCGCATGCGAGTCTATCTCGACTCGGGTAGGGACCGCAAGAAAGACTACACCCACATCGGGGCCCTTCTCAATGATGCTCTCACCGGCTTCGCCAACAAGGCGAGGCCCCCTCAAAGTAGAGAGGAAATCCCGAGGAGGCTTGGTCTTAACCCACACAACCAACTTCCCTGCCTCGGGCGATCGACGCAAGACAATGGGATGGACGCGTGGTACGCCATCCTTCGGATGCGGGAGTACATAAAGTACGCGAGATGACATGTTGCTGCCGAGAGAATCTCGAAACGAGGTTTGCAAACATGGCGGATGTCCACGATAGAGAGATTAGAAAGAAGCTGGGGTCGCATCCAGCGGTTCATTTGCACGGTAATCTGCGAGGATGTCAACGCTAAGTACGGCGAGTTCTTCTACGGCTACGGTCTACCACCTAATGACGAGATAGAACTCCGCTTGGAGATGTCGCGTGATGAGAGGCCGTTCAACTCGCTTGAGGGCTGCCGTCCATTCCCCCTAGGCGTACAACCTGATCCTACGACGGGAACACTTGCTAAAGCTTGAACGATATGTCCTTGAACTTCCGTATTGTAATAATTGCTATATATTCCAATAGAATCGACTTGTTGCTTTTATTTAGTTGTATGAATGTGCATGTGAACATGTGTCTATTGTTTCATTTACTTTGCTATATATTTCAAGATTATGGCGTAGATAGCTTAATAATTATTTGCATTACTTGCCTCGTATTTTGAGTTCGCCGATGATTAGAATGCTCGGTCACTCGTACACTCGGGGGTGGAGCCAGTGAGCCTTGGTGCGACGGCCACAAGTATCAATCTCTTGTGCATCCTACCTAGCCTCACTGACTCCACCCCTGGATGTTAATATTTGTTTCGACCGACAAAGTATGAGGCACGCTATTTAATTCGTACTACTTGTCTTTTATTTGAGTTCGCACTTCTTAATTGCATTGGCCGATGATTAAAATGTTCGGTCACTTGTACACTCTGGGGTGGGGCCGGTGAGGCTTGGTGTGATGGCCACAAATATCAATCTATTGTGCATCCTACCTAGCCTCACTGACCCCATCCTCTGTATGTTATTATTTATTTCGACCAACAAAGTATGAGGCACATGCTATTTAGTTCATACTACTTGTCTCTTATTTGAGTTGGCACTTGTTCATTGCATTGGTACTAACGTTTTACTTGTCTTGTGCATGGAGATGCCGACGACATATGTCGTGTACAAGGGGAGGGTTCCTGGAGTCTACGACGGTCGGGAGGACTGTCGGAGACAGGTGCACCGCTTCAGCGGCAACAGCTACAAGGGATACCCCACTAGGGTGGAGGCAGAAGGAAGATACGCCCGTTATCTAGCGGGAGAGATGAGGGACATGAGGAGGAACCGGATGAAGACCATGGCCTTCGTGATGATGGTCATCGTGACCATGTTGTTCATGTTCTATGTGATTGTAGTTTAGGTTAGGAGCTACATTGTGAGGTGTATGACGACACATGTGACGACTATCGAGACTTCTAACTTTATGAAACTTAGTCATTTGGTGTTGCATATGCACATGTGTTGTATGAATCAACATTCGGAACGAGACTTGTGTATTTGTGTATTGATACCGAAATGATACTTGACTCTCTATGTGCTTCTCATATTGCATGTCTTCTTTGTACAAATATGAGCTGTGTTGTAAATATATACTGCTTGTCAAATATGTATTCTAATATGCTGGAAAAAAGCTGAAAAAAGAATTTTCGAATTTATTGCCGGCGCACCTAAATGAGCTACTGCCGGCGCACGTGGCATGCGCCGATGCTTGGAAGCACTACTGCCGGCGCAGCTGCGCGGTGCGCCGGTGGAACTTTTCCTTTGCCGGCGAATCAGCGATGGCGCGCGGCGAGTATCCGATCCTATCGCCGGCGCACTGCCTGGTGCGCCGGCAGTGGACAGTTATCACCGGCCTGTTCGCACCGGCGGGCTCATGGTGCGCCGGCAATGGCCCATTTAGGTTCGCCGGCGGTAGGCCTTTCCCTTGTAGTGCTAGAATCTGATTCAACATTGCCACTTTGCATCCTTATAATAAGCAATAGAAAAGGAACTAGTCAAAGTGGTCAACATCAAAAGTGTTCACCATTATCACATGTCACTTGATTTTGATTTTTCTTGGATAAGGTGCAAAGAGTTGGGGGGGGGGGGTTGGTTTAAAAGTTTCTTAATACAGGGGCTCAAAGTGGGTAAGATGTTAAAATTGTCACATGTGACCATTATCACATGTCACTTGATTTTGATTTTTCTTTTGATTTGATTTTGGTTTCTTTGATGCAAAAGGGATTCTTTTGAGTTTAGATGAGTTTCCAAACCATTGGCACAAATTAATATGGCCTAGGTTGAAGATTTTCAAAAATGGCCATAGGCCCATATGTAATGTTATTTTATTTTTCTTTATTTCTCTTGATCCAAAAGATCATTGTTTTGGGTTCCTTTGATGTTGGTTGGGTTGATGGAGGGTTTCACCATTTGGGTAAAGTAAATAGGGCATAGGCCATTATTGGAGAAATGGCCATAAGCCCACATATGCCTCACCCTTTTATTTCATTTTCTTTTTATTGGTTCCTCTTTGGTTTTGAGAAAGGGAGGGTTTAGGGTTTAGAATATTTCGAAATACTTCACACAAGCATCATGGAAAAACTCACCACAATTGGACATGAGCACTATGCACATTAAAGAACTTAAATAAAGTTTTTGTTGGCTCCAATTTTTGGAAAAAGGAAAATTCATTCTCTTCTTTGTTTGGAAATTTTTGGGATGTTACAAACCCTTCCCCTTAAACAAATCTCGTCCCGAGATTTAAAGAAAAGTTAGGTTCCTAAGAGAGATTGGGCGGATGGGTTAACAGGAAAACATACTCTGCATGGTATGGGGTGCTTCCTGGGCTTCAGTGGCATTCATGCGGTAGAAACGACCGTTGCGGTTGTTCGGGTTCCTTCCGGTGGAGACACGACGCTGTTGCTGGGCATGTGCAGCGGTATTGGGGGCAGTCTTGGCAAGCTTCTTGGGGCACTCATTGGAGTAGTGACCCACGGTTCCACATTCGTAACAAGTCACAGTTGACTTGTCCTTTGGGGCAATGGGGGTTGCATTGCTTCCAGTCCTTGGGGCAGTATTGGGGTTGTTGTTGTTACCATTGGGGTGGTTGTTGTTGTTGTTGTTGTGGTTGTTGTTGCTGTTGTGGTTGTTGTTGCTGTTGTGGCCTCCGGGCTTCGGGTGGCCTCCATTGTTGTTGGTGTAGTTTGGACGGTAAGTCTAAGGAGGTGGCTTGTTGTTTCTTGGGGCAAATCCTCCAGTTGAATTGTTGCGGTACTTCTGTGCATTGTTGGGTCCATTCTGGTTCATCATACGACGTTTGCGATTCTCGTTGGTTTAATGCAGCTTCCCTTCCATCTGGATGGCTGAGTCCACCAGGGCTTCGAGGTCAGCAAACGGAATGTTCACTAACACCGTTTGCATCTCGTCATGTAGTCCATTCAGAAATCTTTCCTTCCTCTTCTCGTTGGTGTCGGTCTCATCGGGGCGTACCTTAACAGAGTGAGGAATCTGTCGCGGTATTCCACCACGGACATCCTTCCTTGTTTGAGTTCCCGAAACTCGTCTCTCATCTTCTTGATCAGTCCTTGGGGCACATGGTACTTGCTGAACTTGAGTTTGAAATCTTCCCAAGTCATCATTTGTCCCGCATTCATTGCGCGGGCACTTGTCCACCAGGCTCTAGCAGTTCCTGACAGGTAGTGGGTGGCAGACAGTACTTTCTCAGCGGCTTCTACTCCCGCTACTTCCAAGTTGTTCTCCATTGTCTGGAGCCAGTCATCTGCATCTAGGGGTTCTTCAGTCTTGCTGAACATAGGTGGGTTAGTGTTCTGGAAGTTCTTCAGTTTGGATCCAGGGTGATCATGGCCTTGATTGTTCTGGGCTATCATCTGCAGGGCTGCAATATTGGCTTGTCGTTCAGCTCTCTCGGCTTCTCGATCTGCCATCATCATCTGTAGCATCTGCAGCATTGCATCATGGTTGGTGCTGCGGGTTGGAGGGGCCATCTGAATATTTGAGGTATATCATAAGATAAGAGGGAAATTTCTATGTTTTGTTTGGTTTAAGTTTGAAAAGTTCAAAACTTGAACACTTGAGTGGTGTTGAGGGGGTAAAAACCAACAACACTTTTTCATTCATACCAAACATCACACATTACAAAGCTAACACACCGTTGGTTTTAAGAACCATTCATTCGTTCTACGATACAAGGGGACAGTACACACTCACACCTACAAAAGTGCTCTAGTGATACTACTCTTCATTCGTAAGGGTGGTTTCTTCATCTTCATGGGGTAGTGTGCTTAGCGACAGGCGCGGGCATGACGGTACGCCGCCTCACATTTATACCCCATCTATGAACAATGAGGATGAGTAAGTTAGAGAGGTGACCAAGTGTGCAAAATTTTAGGTAGAATTTCAAGGAAAAGTAGAGCATGGATTTCTCATTTTGAAAAAAGATCTCAAGGATAAGAGTGAGAGTAAGTTTTTCATAAATATTCACTTCATTTGTTTTGAAACTAAGTTTTTCAGACGTCCATTCTAACTAGGGTCTCCTAAGGTCAAACAATGGCTCTGATACCAACTTGTTGATGACCCAAAAGTATAGGGGATCGCAACAGTCTTCGGGGGAAGTAAAACCCAAATTTATTGATTCGACACAAGGGGAGACAAAGAATACTTATAAGCCTTAACAACTGAGTTGTCAATTCAGCTGCACTCGGAAAAGCACTAGTAACGGGGGTGATGTGAAAGAAGCGATAATATGAGAGCAATAGTAACGAGTAACACGGCGAGCGATACATGATAACACGCAGGCGATGGCACCCAGAAAATAGTTGATACTACTTCTAATGACATATAGGACTGAGTGAGTATTTGATGATGACAGATGGACCGGGGTTCCCAGCTATCTACACTAGTGGTAACTCTCCAATAACAAGTGTTGGGTGAACAAATTATAGTTGGGCAATTGATAGGATTGAAATAGCATTAAGACAGAACATCCATTCTATTAATTATACGTAGGCATGTTTTCCACATATAGTCATACGTGCTCGCAATGAGAAACTTGCACAACATCTTTTGTCCTACCAGCCCATTTGCAGCGGGGCCTCAAGGGAATCTACTGGTAATTAAGGTACTCCTTTTAATAGAGCACCGGAGCAAAGCATTAACACTTAGTGAAAACATGTGATCCTCATATCTAAACCTTCCCCTCCGGTTATCCCAGCTATTGTCACTTTGGGGCCTCGGGTTCCGGACAGAGACATGTGCAAACAACTTGCAGATACAATCTAAGCAATAATTATAGAGCTGAAATCTAAGATCATGCCACTCGTGCACTAGTGACAAGCATTAAACACAACAAGGTTGCAGCAACAATAACTTCACAAACTTATATAGATAGACTGATCATAATGTAACAATTCATCGGATTCCAACAAACACAACACCGATTACATCAGATGGATCTCAATCATGTAAAGCAGCTCATGAGATCATTGTATTGAAGTACATGGGAGAGAGAGTACCAACTAGCTACTGCTAGAACCCGTAGTCCATGGGGGAACTACTCACGGAGCATGATGGAGGTGGTGGCGTCGATGGAGAAGGCTCCGGGGGTCAATCCCTGTCCCGGCAGAGTGCCGGAACAGGACCTTCTGACCCCCGAAACTAGGTTTCGATGGCGGCGGCGCTCCGGGAGTTCTTCTGGAATATCATCGATTTATTTAGGGTTTTCACGTCGGGAGGATTATATAGGCGAAAGGGCGATGTCGGTGGGCGCCCGAGGGGCCCACCTCATAGGCTGGCGCGGCAGGAGGTGGGGCCGCGTCGCCAGGTGAGGTGGCCACCTCGTGGCTCCTCTTCGTCTCTCCTTCGGACTCCGTGACGGTGCTGGAAAAATAGGGACTTGGCCTTTTGTTTCGTGCAATTCCGAGAATATTCGCAGAAGTAATTTTCTGGAACCAAAAACAACAGAAAACAGGAACTGGCACTTCGGCATCTTGTTAATAGGTTAGTCCCGGAAAATGCATAAAAATGATATAAAGTGTATATAAAACATGTGACATTGATATATAAAACAAGCATGAAACATCAGAAATTATAGATACGTTGGAGACGTATCAAGCATCCCCAAGCTTAGTTCCTACTCGCCCTCGAGTAGGTAAACTATAAAAAGAATAATTTCTGAAGTGACATGCTACCAACATAATCTTGATCAATACTATTGTAAAGCATATGATATGAATGAAGTGACTCAAAGCAATGGTCTATAGTTTGCTAACAAATAGATAATGACTAAACAACTGAATCATATAGCAAAAACTTTTCATGAATAGTACTTTCAAGACAAGCATCAAAAAGTCTTGCATAAGACTTAACTCATAAAGCAATAGATTCTTTATAAGAGGTTTTGAAGCAACACAAAGGAAGATTTAAGTTTCAGCAATTGCTTTCAACTTTCAACATGAATATCTCATGGACAATTGTCAACACAAAGTAATATGATGAGTGCAATAAGTAAGCATGTAAGAATCAGTGCACACAGTTGACACAAGTGTTTTCTTCTAAGATGGAAAGAAGTAGGTAAACTGACTCAACATAAAGTAAAAGAAAGGCCCTTCGCAGAGGGAAGCAGGGATTAAATCATGTGCTAGAGCTTTTCAAGTTTTGAAATCATATAGAGAGAATAAAAATAAAGTTTTGAGAGGTGTTTGTTGTTGTCAACGAATGGTAGTGGGCACTCTAACCCCCTTGTCAAATAGACTTTCAAAGAGCGGCTCCCATGAAGGACGTTATCTCTACCAGCAAGGTAGATCATCCATCTTCTCTTTTGTTTACACATGTATTTTAGTTTTATTTATAGATGACACTCCTCCCAACCTTTTTGCTTTCACAAGCCATGGCTAACCGAATCCTCGGGTGCCTTCCAACATTTCACATACCATGGAGGAGTGTCTATTGCAAAATTAAGTTGCTTACTAATAAATCAGGGCAAAACATGTATAGAGAATTATTAATGAAAGTTAATTAATTGGGGCTGGGCACCCCGTTGCCAGCTCTTTTTGCAAATATTATTGGATAAGCGGATGTATATGCCACTAGTCCATTGGTGAAAGTCTGCCCAACAAGATTGAAAGATAAAACACCACATACTTCCTCATGAGCTATAAAACATTGACACAAATAAGGAGTAATAAAGTTTTGAATTGTTTAAAGGTAGCACATGAAGTATTTACTTGGAATGGCGAGAAAAATACCACATAGTAGGTACTTATGGTGGACACAAATGGCATAGGTTTTGGCTCAAGGTTTTGGATGCACGAGAAGCATTCCCTCTCAGTACAAGGCTTTGGCTAGCAAGGTTGTTTGAAGCAAACACAAGTATAAACCGGTACAGCAAAACTTACATAAGAACATATTGCAAGCATTATAACACTCTACACCGTCTTCCTTGTTGCTCAAACACTTTTACCAGAAAATATCTAGACCTTAGAGAGACCAGTCATGCAAACCAAATTTCAACAAGCTCTACGGTAGTTCTCCACTAATAGGTTTAAACTACATGATGCAAGAGCTTAAACATGATCTACTTGAGAGCTCAAAACAATTGCCAAGTATCAAATTATTCAGGACAATATACCAATTACCACATGAAGCATTTTCTGTTTCCAACAAAATAACAATAAGTGCTGCGGCTTTCAGCTTTCGCCATGAACATTAAATAAAAACGAAGAACAAAAGTGTTCATATGAAAAAGCGGAGCATGTCTCTCTCCCACACAAGTATTGCTAGGATCCGAATTTATTCAAACACAAACAAAAATAAAAGCACACAGACGCTCCAAGTAAAGCACATATGATGTGGAAGAATTAAAATATAGTTTCACTAGAGATGACCTGATAAGTTGTTGATGAAGAAGGGGATGCCTTGGGCATCCCCAAGCTTAGACGCTTAAGTCTTCTTGAAATATGCTTGGGTGACACTACTAGGAAAAGGGCAATCAGTGGCGCACCACTTTTACCCATCAGTGGCGCACTAGTGGTGCGCCACTGTTATCACGCCACTGCTAACTTTTAGTAGTGGCGCACTAGTGGTGCGCCATTGCTATTTGGCTTAGCAGTGGCGCACCAGGTAGTGCGCCACTACTAGCTTCATGGTGCGCCACTCCTAAACGTCTCAGGTGCGCCACTGGATAGAAAAAAGGTGCGCCACTACTAAAATTTGAAATTTCTAGATCTGGATCGGTATCTGGATCTGGATCTGGCACATTTCGTTTCGAATTTTTTTGGCTCGTTATTTTTTCTCGTTCTTGTTACTAGAATTATTTTTGCAATGTTCATTCTCATTTTTCTTAGCCTAGCCGCCGGTGGTGATGGATGAGGCACGTAGGAGAGGTGAAGAGAGGTGAGGAGATGTAGGAGAGGATGAACAAGAGGACGAAGGATGGAAGTAATGGAGGCTAGAGGGTCGCCCGAGGGTCGTCGGAGAGTAAGGTCACCGGAGCTCGCCGGAAAGTAAGGTCACCGGAGCTCGACATAGTGGAGGAGGTCGCCGGAGTGAAGGAGGAGAGGAGAGGAGGAGGTCGCCGGAGTGAAGGAGGAGAGGAGAGGAGGAGGTCGCCGGAGTGAAGGAGGAGAGGAGAGGAGGAGGTCGCCGGAGTGAAGGAGGAGAGGAGAGGAGGAGAGCAGAAGGAGGAGAGGAGAATGTGTGGAGGAGGAGGGAGGAGGGGGTTAAGTGGCCGGCTCCCCCCATTTTGAAATTCATGGGCGGGAAGCTTAGCAGTGGCGCACCAAGGCATGGGTGCGCCACTGCTATTTTTTTCTATTTTTTGCCCAAAATCTAAAACCTGAAAAAAGTCCTGTTTCTGTTTTGAATTTGACGAATCCATTTTTTGTCCAAACGGCCATAGGCCGTTGAATTCGAATAGGAAATTTCGCGTAGATCGATTTTGATATAAAAAAGTTTTTCATCGGAGGTCGTATGCAACCAGAAATCCCGTTTTACCGAAACATGACGCCATTTTGCATAATATATCAAAATTCAGTTTTTTCAATTTTCACTAAACCTAGATGACATATTACATGGGCATTTCAAAGGATTTAATTTTTTGAATTTTCTATCTATTTCTTTTATTTTTTGCAAACTCCAAAAGGCGATCCACGGGGGGGGGGTGTGTGGAAATGTTTGGGCACCGATTAGCGGTGGCGCACCAAGCATGGTGCGCCACTACTAAGTGATGCCCAAACATTTCCATCCTCCCCTTTACATAGTAATGGCGCACCATGTAGAGGTGCGCCACTGCTACAAAAATAGGCTGTGGCGCACCATGTAGAGGTGCGCCATTGCTATGTATAAGGCTGGGTCATACCCATGGTCAAACTTAGTGGTGGCGCACCGCGAGAGAGGTGCGCCACTACTACATTTTTAATAGTGGCCCACCACTTTCCGGTGCGCCACTGCTAAGTAGTAGTGGCGCACTGCCCTCTTGGTGCGCCACTAACACCCATCTTACGGCTAGGCTTTTTCCTAGTAGTGTGACCCACGGGGGCATCCCCAAGCTTAGGCTCTGCACTCTTCTTGATCACATTATATCACCCTTCTCTCTTGACCCTTGAAAACTTCTGCCACACCAAACTTCTCATAAACTTTATTAGAGGGGTTAGTACTCAAAAAACTTTAATCCACTTTAGTTCTGTAGTGACACATTGCAAGAACTCAATAAAACATTAGCTACAGCTCTCCACGTCTAGAAAGCCTTACTAAAGTCCACAAGAGACAATGCAAAAAACAGAGACAGAATCTGTCAAAACAGAACAGCCAGTAAACATGAATTTTTTCGAGGTACTTCCGTTGCTCAAATCAGAAAACTCAAAACTAATGAAAGTTGCGTACACATCTGAGGATAACGCATGAATTTTCTCAGAATGTTTCCATTTTCTGGAATTAGTATAGCTCAAAACAGTGGACATCAAAAATCTGTCCCTACGCAGAAATCCAAATCTAGCATCAACTTTCTATTAGAGACTTTACTTGGCACACAAATGCGATAAAATAAAGATACAAAGGTATTGCTACAGAAGTAAACATCACCTTGACTCAAAAATAAAATAAAAATTGCAGAAATAGAATAATGGGTTGTCTCCCATAAGCGCTTTTCTTTAACGCCTTTCAGCTAGGCGCAGAAGATTTTAATGATGCTCACATGAAAATAGAAAATGAAGCAAAAGGTGCATCATGAAGCAAATTTAAAACACATTTGAGCCTAACCCACTTCCTATGCATAGGAATCTTGTACACAAATAAATTCAAAAAGAACAAAGTGACAAGCATAGGAAAATAAAACAAGAGTAACTTCAAAAGTTTCAGCATATAGAGAGGTGTTTTAGTACCATGAAAATTTCTACAACCATATTTTCCTCTCCCATAATAATTTTTAGTAGCTTCATGAATAAACTCAACAATATAACTATCACATAAAGCATGTTTTTCATGATCCACAAACACATAATTTTTATCAAGCTCAAAAATAATGGGATTAAAACTTTCAAACTCACTTTTATCAATAATATAACAAGATGATTGATCAATCTCAAAAGATATGGGACTACTAGATGAAGTCAAGACCTTTCCAATCCCATTTTCATTAGTGGTACAATAAATATTATCAAGTAACATAGGACCATCATCTAGAGCTTTATCATAAACATTTTCTAAGCGAAACTCTTTAGTACCATGCATTTCGATATCAGCCACAAATAAAGGATTATCATAACATTTTTCGAAATAGCATGGATTATCATAAATAACAGTAGCATAATCATTTTCAGAAGTTTTACTCATAGGGAATATTTCAAGAGAATCCACAGGAATATAACATTCATCCTCCTTTGGTAAGCATGGAGGGCAATCAAATAGTTTAAGAGATAAAGAGTTACTCTCATTGGAAGGTAGGCATGGGTAGCTAATCCATTCTTCCTCCTTTTGTTCATCACTCTCCTCCTCTTTTTCATCTAATGAGCTTTCTGGTTCAGCAATTTCTTCTTCCACAGGTTCCTGCAAATTGTGAGTGTATTCTTATGCATGAATGAGTCTCTCTTTATAATCAATGATATAAAAATTATTGATGTAATGTTCTATGCAATAATCAAGGATAGAAGAGACATAATCTTAAGATCATTACAAGCAACACAGGTTTCATAATTTTTAGACATGAAGGATTCTATTTCAGAAGCTCCCATAAATAAAAAAATTGTTCTACTTCTTCAAATACAAGATGAATATAGTTATTCCAATGATAGTTCGCAATTAAAACTTCTTTACTAAAGCCACATTGGAATTTAAGATGCTTAGTATCCTGTTCAGAGCAACAATTTATATCATGGCGTTTAAGCAAAATTTCAGCAATTATATTCAACTTTTTTAACACGCCTCTCATGAATTTCCCCTTATATGATTCTCTATACTCTATAAATAATTCCATAGAGGTTCTAGCATGTTCTTCCATAACAACAGTTTTTTAGATTTTCGTTTTTTTTTAATTTTTATGGATTTTTTAGGTATATACGAAAAATAAAACAAGACAAAAATAAACTGGCCCAAATTAAACTAGACAAGACAAAATAAAATAAAAACAGAGAGAGAAGTAGAGTGTACTCCCTAGGTGAACTTATGAGTAGAGCTATGCTCCCCGGCAATGGCGCCAAAAAATAGTCTTGATGACCCACAAGTATAGGGGATCGCAACAGTCTTCGAGGGAAGTGACATAGGCATCCCCAATGGGCCTGCCGAAGAAGGTACCCGGGGTTTACTGAAGGCCCACGACCCGAAGTTTTACATAGTTCGGAAAGATAGAGTTGTATTGGGAATATCAAACTTGTAAATATCACGGGTTGGTTCACGAAACCCTCCCGGACTCTGTAACTTGTATATCACGAAAACATCGGCTCCGCCTCCTATATAAGGGGGAGTCGAGGGACAAAGAAAGCATCGATTCATTGTTTCACGCAACCCTAATTTTCGTAGCAGTCGAGTACTTTTCCGGCTGAAACCTTCGAGATCTACTTGCCCTCTACTTCCAACTAAACCCTAGTCTACAACCCGTAGGCATTGATAAGTTAATACCTTATCAATTGGCGCCGTAAGTGGGGATTAGAGGCGACAAGGTTCTGATCTCGATGGCACGTTCAACATCATCAACATCTTCGGTAGCAAGCAACGCGATGGATCGAGGTAAACAGATCGAAACCGTTCTAGTCGATTTTGTTCCTCACTGATGTCTACGGGTGCTTCTATTCTTGTAGACAGTGTTGGGCCTCCAAGAGCAGAGGTTTGTAGAACAGCAGCAAGTTTCCCTTAAGTGGATCACCCAAGGTTTATCGAACTCAGGGAGGAAGAGGTCAAAGATATCCCTCTCAAGCAACCATGCAATAACGATACAAGAAGTCTCTTGTGTCCCCAACACACCTAATACACTTGTCAGATGTATAGGTGCACTAGTTCGGCGAAGAGATAGTGAAATACAAGTAATATGGATGTATATGAGTGGTAATAATAATCTGAATAAAATATGGCAGCGAGTAAACATGCAACAAAACAGTAAATAAACGGAGATTCGATGCTTAGAAGCAAGGCCTAGGGATCATACTTTCACTAGTGGACACTCTCAACATTGATCACATAATAAAACCACTCTACACTCTTTTGTTGGATGATGAACACCACTAATTGCGTAGGGCTACAAGAGCACCTCGATGCCGGAGTTAACAAGCTCCACAACATTCAATGTTCATATTTAAATAACCTTAGAGTGCATGATAGATCATTGCAATTACACCAAGTACTAACATAGCATGCACACTGTCACCATCACACTATGAAGGAGGAATAGATCACATCAATACTATCATAGCAATAATTAACTTCATAATCTACAAGAGATTACAATCATAACCTACGCCAAGTACTACATGATGCACACACTGTCACCATTACACCATGGAGGAGGAATATACTACTTTAATAACATCACTAGAGTAACACATAGATGAATAGTGATACAAAAATCATCTGAATCTCAATCATGTAAGGCAGCTCATGAGATCATTGTATTGAAGTACATAGGAGAGAGATTAACCACATAGCTACCGGTACAGCCCTTAGCCTCGGGGGAGAACTACTCCCTCCTCATGGGAGACAACAGCGTTGATGAAGATGGCGGCGTGCCGGAACAGAGACTCCTGTCCCCCAGATCTTGGCTTCGCGATGGCGGCGGCTCTGGAAGGTTTCTTGTACCGTGGCTTTTCCGTCTCGAGGTTTTAGGTCAGGGACCTTTAAATAGGCGAAGAGGCGGAGTCGGAAGGCTGACGAGGTGGTGACACAATAGGGGCCCAGGCCCTGGCCGCGCCACCCTGTCGTCTGGTGGGCCTGTGGCCCCCCTCTGGTTGCTCTCGGGTGTTCTGGAAGCTTCGTGGAAAAATAGGATGCTGGGCGTTGATTTCGTCCGATTCCGAGAATATTTCCTTACTAGGATTTCTGAAACCAAAAACAGCGAGAAAACAAAGAACTGGCCCTTCGGCATCTCGTCAATAGGTTAGTTCCGGAAAACGCATAATAATGACATAAAGTGTGTATAAAACATGCGATTATCATCATAAAAGTAGCATGGAACATAAGAAATTATAGATACGTTTGAGACGTATCAAGCATCCCCAAGCTTAGTTCCTACTCGCCCTCGAGTAGGTAAACGATAACAAAGATAATTTCTGAAGTTACATGCTATCATAATCTTGATCATACTATTGTAAAGCATATGAGATGAATGCAGCGATTCAAAGCAATGGTAAAGATAATGAGTAAACAATTGAACCATATAACGAAAACTTTTCATGAATAATACTTTCAAGACAAGCATCAATAAGACTTGCATAAGAGTTACTCATAAAGCAATAAATTCTTAGTAAAAGCATTGAAGCAACACAAAGGAAGATATAAGTTTCAGCGGTTGCTTTCAACTTCAACATATTTATCTCATGGATAATTGTCAACACAAAGCAATATAACAAGTGCAATAAGTAAACATGTAAGAATCAATGCACACAGTTGATACAAGTGTTTGCTTCTAAGATAGAAAGAAGTAGGTAAACTGACTCAACATAAAGTAAAAGAATGGCCCTTCGCAGAGGGAAGCATTGATTACTATATTTGTGCTAGAGCTTTTCATTTTGAAAACAAGAAACAATTTTGTCAACGGTAGTAATAAATCATATATGTTATGTATAAGACATCCTATAAGTTGCAAGCCTCATGCATAGTATACCAATAGTGCTCGCACCTTGTCCTAATTAGCTTGGATTAACATTGATTATCATTGCATAGCACATGTTTCAACCAAGTGTCACAAAGGGGTACCTCTATGCCGCCTTTACAAAGGTCTAAGGAGAAAGTTCGCATTGGATTTCTCGCTTTTGATTATTCTCAACTTAGACATCCATACCGAGACAACATAGACAACAGATAATGGACTCCTCTTTATGCATAAGCATTCAACAACAATTAAAATTCTCATAAGAGATTGAGGATTAATTGTCCAAACTGAAACTTCCACCATGATTCATGGCTTTAGTTAGCGGCCCAATGTTCTTCTCTAACAATATGCATACTCAAACCATTTGATCATGAAAATCGCCCTTACTTCGGACAAGATGAACATGCATAGCAACTCACATGATATTCAACAAAGGTGTAATAGTTGATGGCGTCCCCAGAAACATGGTTACCGCTCAACAAGCAACTTATAAGAAATAAGATACATAGCTACATATTCTTCACCACAATAGTTTTTAAGGCTATTTTCCCATGAGCTATATATTGCAAAGATAAAGGAATAGAATTTTTAAAGGTAGCACTCAAGTAATGAACTTTGGAATGGCAGAGAAATACCATGTGGTAGGTAGGTATGGTGGACACAAATGGCATGGTTATTGGCTCAAGGATTTGGATGCACGAGAAGAATTTCTCTCCATACAAGGCTAGGCTAGCAAGGTTGTTTGAAGCAAACTCAAGTATAAAAGGTGCAGCAAAGCTCACATATGAACATATTGTAACTATTATAAGACTTTACATTGTCTCCTTGTTGTTCAAATACCTTAACTAGAAAATATCTAGACTCTAGAGATCAATCATGCAAACCAAATTTTAACAAGCTCTATGTAGTTATTCATTAATGGGTACAAGGTACATGATGCAAGAGCTTAAACATGATCTATATGAGCACAACAATTGCCAAGTATCAAATTATTCAAGACATTATACCATTTACCACATGCAGCATTTTCTGTTTCCAACCATATAACAATTAACGAAGCGGTTTCGACCTTCGCCATGAACATTAAAAGCTAAGAACACATGTGTTCATATGAACCAGCGGAGCGGGTCTCTCTCCCACACAAGAATTTATTCAGGGAATGAAAATAACAAAACGAAAATAAAAGCACACAGACGCTCCAAGTAAAGTACATAAGATGTGACCGAATAAAAATATAGTTTCAAGAGAAGAAACCTGATAAGTTGTCGATGAAGAAGGGGATGCCTTGGGCATAACCAAGCTTAGATGCTTGAGTCTTCTTAAAATATGCAGGGATGAACCACAGGGGCATCCCCAAGCTTAGACTCTTCACTCTTCTTGATCATATTGTATCATCCTCCTCTCTTGACTCTTGAAAACTTCCTCCACACCAAACTCAAAACAAACTCATTAGAGGGTTAGTGCATAATCAAAAATTCACATGTTCAGAGGTGACACAATCATTATTAACACTTCTGGACATTGCTCAAAGCTACTGGAAGTTAATGGAACAAACAAATCCTGCCAACACAGCGAAAGAGGCAATGCGAAATAAAAGGCAGAATCTGTCAAAACGTAACGATCCGTAAAGACGAATTTTATAGAGGCATCAGACTTGCTCAGATGAAAATTCTCAAATTGAATGAAAGTTGCGTACATATCTGAGGATCACTCACGTAAATTGGCAGATTTTTCTCAGTTACCTACAGAGAACACTGCCCAAATTCGTGACAGCAAGAAATATGTTTCTGCGCAGTAATCCAAATCTAGTATTGACTTTACTATCAAAGACTTTACTTGGCACAACAATGCAATAAAATAAAGATAAGGAGACGTTGCTACAGTAGTAACAACTTCCAAGACTCAAATATAAAACAAAAGTACTGTAGTAAAATAAACACATGGGTTATCTCCCAAGAAGTGCTTTCTTTATAGCCATTAAGATGGGCTCAGCAGTTTTAATGATGCACTCCCAAGAAATAAGAGTTGAAGCAAAAGAGGGCATCAAGAAGCAAATTCAAAAAAAATTTAAGCCTAACATGCTTCCTATGCATAGGAATCTTGTAAATAAACAAATTCATGAAGCATAATGCAACAAGCATAGAAAGGCAACATAAGCACAATTTAAAAATTTTCAGCATATAGAGAGGTGTTTTAGTAACATGAAAACTTCTACAACCATATTTTCCTCTCTCATAATAGTTTCCAGTGGCATCATGAACAAACTCAACAATATAAGTGCCACATAAAGCATTCTTATTCACATGCATAAAAGTATCATTACTCTCCACATAAGCATAATCAGTTTTATTAGTTGTAGTGGGAGCAAATTCAACAAAGTAGCTATCATTATTATTCTCATTATCAAATATAGGAGGCATAGTATAATCATAATCAAATTTATCCTCCATAGTAGGCGGCACCAAAAGACCACTATCATTATAATCATCATATATGGGAGGCATATCATAATCAACATAAACTTTCTCCTCAATACCCGGAGGGCTAAAGAGATTATTTTCATCAAAACCGACCTCCCCAAGCTTAGAATTTTCTATATCACTAGCAACAATGGTGTTCAAAGCGTTCATACTAGTATCATTGCTACTAGCATGCAAATAAGGTTCCATAGGTTTTTTAATTTTCTCATTAAACCATTCATCTCTTGACTCAGGAAATAGTATAAAAAGCTCACATATGTTTTCCATTATGCCTTACTAGTGTTTAACAAGAAACAAAAAGATGCAATTGCAGGATCTAAAGGAAATAGCTTCGAGCACACACACAACGGCAACGAGAAAAGTACTTAGTTACTCGGGACCGGAGTATGAGTGCCTTTTACCTTTCCTCCCCGGCAACGGCGCCTGAAAAGTGCTTGATGTCTATGGGTGCTTATATTCTTGTAGACAGTGTTGGGCCTCCAAGAGCAGAGGTTTGTAGAACGAGCAGCAAGTTTCCCTTAAGTGGATCACCCAAGGTTTATCGAACTCGGGGAGGAAGAGGTCAAAGATATCCCTCTCAAGCAACCCCGCAATCACGATACAAGAAGTCTCTTGTGTCCCCAACACACCTAATACACTTGTCAGATGTATAGGTGCACTAGTTCGGCGAAGAGATAGTGAAATACAAGTAATATGGATGTATATGAGTGGTAATAACAATCTGAATGAAATATGGCAGCGAGTAAACATGCAACAGAACAGTAAATAAACGGAGATTCGATGCTTAGAAGCAAGGCCTAGGGATCATACTTTCACTAGTGGACACTCTCAACATTGATCACATAATAAAACCACTCTACACTCTTTTGTTGGATGATGAACACCACTAATTGCGTAGGGCTACAAGAGCACCTCAATGCCGGAGTTAACAAGCTCCACAACATTCAATGTTCATATTTAAATAACCTTAGAGTGCATGATAGATCATTGCAATTACACCAAGTACTAACATAACATGCACACTGTCACCATCACACTATGAAGGAGGAATAGATCACATCAATACTATCATAGCAATAATTAACTTCATAATCTACAAGAGATTACAATCGTAACCTACGCCAAGTACTACATGATGCACACACCGTCACCATTACACCATGGAGGAGGAATAGACTACTTTAATAACATCACTAGAGTAACACATAGATGAATAGTGATACAAAACTCATATGAATCTCAATCATGTAAGGCAGCTCATGAGATCATTGTATTGAAGTACATAGGAGAGAGATTAACCACGGCCGCGCCACCCTGTCGTCTGGTGGGCCTGTGGCCCCCCTCTGGTTGCTCTCGGGTGTTCTGGAAGCTTCGTGCAAAAATAGGATGCTGGGCGTTGATTTCGTCCGATTCCGAGAATATTTCCTTACTAGGATTTCTGAAACCAAAAACAGCTAGAAACAAAGAATCGGCCCTTCGGCATCTCGTCAATAGGTTAGTTTCCGGAAAACGCATAATAATGACATAAAGTGTGTATAAAACATGTGAGTATCATCATAAAAGTAGCATGGAACATAAGAAATTATAGATACGTTTGAGACGTATCACTCACCCACCCGCCCGTATGGATGCATATGCGTATCTGGAGGAGCCCATGGACATGGCGTTCGGAAAGTTCCACTTCCGCGTCGGGAAGGAAGGATATCATCGTCTCGCAAGATCGGATTCGGCGAGATCGGAAGCAGCTGGTTCCGGTTCATCGGGATCGATTTCATCGTTCGAGTATGGCGATGAAGAGGTTTCGTCGGCAATCTCCACCAAGCTTGCATCAAGCGGTGAAATCATCAAGATCTTCAGCAATATATCCGTCGGGTCGTTTGTAGACTCAAATATAAGCAGCGATTCCGACAGCGTCAACACTTTCGATTTCATCGACATATCCACTATTGTTGGGGAGGTCTTCACCGATCTATATGACGGTGTCACCAATCCCGACAAAGATAAAAGTTCAAAATATCATCAAATATATGCAATAGGGGATACACGTCGC
>NC_061509.1:10170174-10215826 GCF_022539505.1 Lolium rigidum | reverse complement strand
TAGCAACCTTAGCCACCAAAAACTCAGAGCTAGGTCACCCTAGTACTTAGCCATCTCGACGAGATCTCAGCCGAACTATTCGGCACCCCATTGTAACCCATTATCATCATAATCAAGAACAGACAGGCAGGACGTAAGGGTTTTACCTCATCGAGGGCCCCGAACCTGGGTAAATCGCTCTCCCCGCTTGTCTGTGAACCGATGTCTCGTGTCAGCTTGCAGGATTCCATCAACCCTAAGCCCCTATCGGAGGGCATTGCCGAGGAGCACCCTCGACAGACACGCTCCGCTTTTTCTTCGCTTTTACTTTTAATGTTCATGGCGGAGTTGAAAACCGCTTCGTTAATTGCTATTTGGTTGGAAACAGAAAATGCTTCATGTGGTAAATGGTATATGGTCTTGAATAATTTGATACTTGGCAATTGTTTTGAGCTCTGATAGATCATGTTTAAGCTCTTGCATCATGTACTTTGCACCTATTAATGAAGAACTACCGTAGAGCTTATTAAAATTTGGTTTGCATGATTGGTCTCTCTAAAGTCTAGATATTTTCTGGTGAAGTGTTTGAACAACAAGGAAGACATTGTAGAGTCTTATAATGCTTGCAATATGTTCTTATGTAAGTTTTGCTGTACCGGTTCATACTTGTGTTTGCTTCAAACAACCTTGCTAGCCAAAGCCTTGTACTGAGAGGGAATTCTTCTCGTGCATCCAAATCCTTGAGAAAAAACTATGCCATTTGTGTCCACCATACCTACCTACTACATGGTATTTCCCTGCCATTCCAAAGTAAATTACTTGAGTGCTACCTTTAAAATTCTATTCTTTGCCTTTGCAATACATAGCTCATGGGAAAATAGCCTTAAAAACTATTGTGGTACTGAATATGTTGCTATGTATCTTATTTCTTATAAGTTGCTTGTTGAGCGGTAACCATGTTTCTGGGGACGCCATCAACTATTACACCTTTGTTGAATATCATGTGAGTTGCTATGCATGTTCGTCTTGTACTGAAGTAAGGGCGATTTTCATGATCAAATGGTTTGAGTATGCATATTGTTAGAGAAGAACATTGGGCCGCTAACTAAAGCCATGAATCATGGTGGAAGTTTCAGTTTGGACATTAATCCTCAATCTTTTATGAGTATATTATCCGTTGTTGAATGCTTATGCATTAAAGAGTAGTCCATTATCTGTTGTCTATGTTGTCCCGGTATGTATGTCCTAAGTTGAGATTTATCAAAAACGAGAAATCAAATGCGATCTATCTCCTTGGACCTTTGTACAGGCGACATAGAGGTACCCCTTTGTGACACTTGGTTGAAACATATGTTATGCAATGATAATCCATGTTAATCCAAGCTAATTAGGACAAGGTGCCGGCACTATTGGTACTCTTTGCATGAGGCTTGCAACTTATAGGATATCTTATACATAACACATATGAATTATTACTACCGTTGACAAAATTGTTTCTATGTTTTCAAAATGAAAAGCTCTAGCACAAAAATAGTAATCCATGCTTCCCTCTGCGAAGGGCCATTCTTTTACTTTATGTTGAGTCAGTTTACCTATCTTCTTTCTATCTTAGAAGAAAACGCTTGTGTCAACTGTGCATTGATTCTTACATACTTGCTTATTTGCATTCATCATATTACTTTGTGTTGACAATTATCCATGAGATATACATCCATGAGATATACATGTTGAAGTTGAAAGCAACCGCTGAAACTTATATCTTCCTTTGTGTTGCTTCAAACTTTCTACTAAGAATTTATTGCTTTATGAGTTAACTCCCATGCAAGTCTTATTGATGCTTGTCTTGAAAGTACTATTCATGAAAAGTCTTTGCTATATGATTCAGTTGTTTAATCATTGTCTTTACCATTGCTTCGAATCACTTCATTCATCTCATATGCTTTACAATAGTATTGATCAAGATTATGATAGTAGCATGTCACTTCAGAAATTATCCTTGTTATCGTTTACCTACTCGAGGGCGAGTAGGAACTAAGCTTGGGGATGCTTGATACATCTCAAACGTATCTATAATTTCTTATGTTCCATGCTAGTTTTGTGACAATACTCACATGTTTTATATGCACTTTATATCATATTATGGCATTTATTGGACTAACCTATTAACAAGATGCCACGGTGCCGGTTTACTGTTTATTATGTACGTTTATTGCAGAAAAGGCCCAAAAACCAAAGTGCTCGGAAAAATCCAGAAAAATCACGAGAAATTCTATTTCGCCGGAAGACTCACGGAGCCAGAAGGGCAAGCCAGGGGGACGCCCAGGGCCTCCACACCATAGGCCGGCGCGGCCAGAGGGGTGGCCGCCCCACCCTATGGGGTGGGCCCCTTGGGACTCTTCCGACTCCGTCTCTTCGCCTATATAATCTCTCGTGACCTAAAAACCCGACACGAATTGACGAAACTCCAGGGACGCCGCCGCCATCGCGAAACTCCGTTTCGGGGGACATAAGTCTCTGTTCCGGCACGCCGTCGGGACGGGGAATTGCCCCCGGAGTCATCTCCATCGACACCACCGCCATCTTCATCGCCATTGCTATCTCCCATGATGAGGAGGGAGTAGTTCTCCCCCGAGGCTAAGGGCTGTACTGGTAGCTATGTGGTTCATCTCTCTCTCCCATGGTGTGATCTATGTGATCATGAGCTTTGTATCACTATTAATCTATGTGCTACTCTAGTGATGTTATTAAAGTAGTCTATTCCTCCTCCATGATTAAATGTTGACAGTGTGTGCATCATGTAGTACTTGGCGTAGGTTATGATTGTAATCTCTTGTAGATTATGGAGTTAACTGTTACTATGATAGTATTGATGTGATCTATTCCCCCTTTCATAGCTTATTGGTGACGGTGTGTATGCTATGTTAGTACTCGGTCTAAATTGCAACGGTCTATTATGCTCTAGAGGTTACTTAAATATGAACTCCGAATGTTGTGGAGCTTGTTTACTCCGGCTTGAGGGAGCTCTTGTAGCCCTACACAATAAATGGTGTTTTTTATGCAATAAGAGAGTGTATGTAGCACAAGTGAGGAGAAGTTATTTATTTGTTATGTGATCAATGTTGAGAGTGTCCACTAGTGAAAGTATGATCCCTAGGCCTTGTTTCCAAATACTGCAAACATCGCTTGTTTACTTTTTTTTGCATCTTTACTTCTGCTATATTACCACCATCTATACCACCTGTGTTTTACTATCTCTTCGCCGAACTAGTGCACCTATACATCTGACAAGTGTATTAGGTGTGTTGGGGAAACAAGAGACTTCTTGTATCGTAATTGCAGGGTTGCTTGAGAGGGATATCTTTGTCCTCTACCTCCCTGAGTTCGATAAACCATGGGTGATTCACTTAAGGGAAACTTGCTGCTGTTCTACAAACCTCTGCTCTTGGAGGCCCAACACTGTCTACAGGAATAGAAGCGTGCGTAGACATCAAGGAGGAGTAGCAGAAGATCCGCCCCCATCCCCACCCGCTCGGCGATGCCGAGGCGAGAAAGGATGAGAGGACCGCACCGCCAGGATCCGGGGCAACGCCGTCGCCCCCCTCATCGCCCGCCCGGCGAGGCCGCGGCGAGGAACGGGGGAGAGGGCCTCGCCGCCATGGCTCCAGAGCCGCACCGCCGCCCCCATCACCGCCCCGCCCGGCGAGGCCGTGGCGAAGACGGGATGAGAGGCCGCGCCGCCACCGACCGACAGGTACCGGGACCATCCCCCCGGCGCGGAGGCGTGCCTCCTACCACCGCATCAGGGGACCATGCACGGATCCCCGCCGCCCCCATCACCGGCCGGGCCAGGCTTCGCCGGCGCCAGCCTCAGGGGACGGCGAGGAGGGAGGAGGGAGTGGGGAAGGCGCCGGCGGGGGAGGATTAGGGTTTGGCCCCGAGTCACCCTGGAGGGGACCGAACTCAAATATTCTAACCATTTATAAACATATTTAGTGGATACAATGCCTTTTTTTTATCAAGGGACCAAGAGATAGAATTAGAAACATCAGATAGACTCAAAGACTGAATATAATTAATAACCTGGCCCCGCTGTTCACTCAAAGCACCACGCAAGGTTCTCCTAGGCCAAACAGAAACCATTATCCACAAAGTTTTCCACACTACACTCTTGATCTTGATAGATAGAATAAAGTTTTGGGAATTTATCACACGGAGAGGGAGCTCGCCATTCACTATCTTTCCACAATCCCATAATATTCCCTCCCTCTAGATTGATAACTATTCCAGCTATATACACATCTTTCACTTTCAAAATAGCTTTCCAGACCACTCGAAAAAATAGCTTTCTAGCAAAGGGGAATCGTTAAACTACGGTACTACAGTTTTGTTACTAAGATATTTAGCTTTCAAAATTAGGATTATTACTTCTGTTTCCAAAGACTAGTAAAATAAGCATATTCTGGAACCCTAAAAATTCAATGGTATGTAGATATGCAAAATATAAGATTTCTAAGATTTCCGATCCTAACGGAAAAAGAAAGGGAATAGATACCCAATATGAGTCTTGGGGGAACATTTGGTAATGGTCTTGATCTTCTATGCTCTTTTTTATGTGTTCTTAATTCTATTTTGATTCTTTTAAACAAGAATCCAATAAACTAGAATTGAGTTAGTGAAAAAAAGGAGAGAGAGGAAAGTGATAAATGAAGAGAACCCGGAGTTACTTTCACATATTCGGAATTCAAGGGTTTCAATAAACTACCTGCACCAGTTCGTTTTGGCCTAGGTTTAAAACTATCTTCAACGGTTTGTGTAGCCATAAATTCTATTTCATCATTGGTGTTGACTTTGTATACTATTGATGGGATTCGTAGCATAGAAAACAAAAAATTTCCTACCGTAAGAACGAAAACCAAGCCAAGATGCAATCTAGTAGATGGGAGCAACGAGAAGATCACGAGACTAACCCTTGAAGATTTCCAAAGCCTACGAGATTAGATCTCGTTGTTGCAGAAGATGATCACTTGCCTCTATCAAAAGCGCGTAGAAGATCTTGACGGTGCCACAATCGGGCAGCACCTCCGTACTCGGTCACACGTTCGGTGTTGATGAAGACGTCCTTCTCCCCGTTCCAGCGGGCAGCGGAAGTAGTAGATCCTCCTCAAATCCCGGCAGCATGACAGCGTGGTGGCGGTGGTGGTGGAGATCTCCGGCAGGGCTTCGCCTATGCGCTGCGGGAGAGATATGTGGAGGAGGGGCGCTAGGGTTTGGGGAGAGGGGAGGTCTCGGGCGCCGGCCACTTGGGGGCTGCGGCCAAGAGGGCATTTGTGTGGCCGGCCCCCTCCCCTTGGTCCTCATTATATAGGTGGAAACCCCGAAGAGTCAGACTACAAGTCTTCGAATAAGACCCGAACCCAAAACTTGCCATAAGGACGAATCCTACTCAAGATGGGACTCCCACTCAAGGTGGGACTCCCACCTTTCCTTGGAAGGGGGTGGCCGGCCACCATGGTGGAGTCCACCTGGGACTCCTCCCCCTTAGGGTTGGCCGGCCATGCATAGTGATTTCTTCCGGACTTTTCTAGAACCTTCCATAAATGCACCGGATCATTTTCAAACTTGGAAAATGACTTCCTATACATGAATCTTATTCTCCGGACCATTCCGTAACTCCTCGTGATGTCCTGGATCCCATCCGAAACTCCGAACAAAACTTCGAACTCCATTCCATATTCCATATCTACTTAAACGACATCAAACCTTAAGTGTGTCACCCTACGGTTCGCGAACTATGCGGACATGGTTGAGACCTCTCTCCGACCAATAACCAATAGCGGGATCTGGAGATCCATAATGGCTCCCACATATTCAACGATGACTTAGTGATCGAATGAACCATTTACATCCGATACCGATTCCCTTTGTCACGCGATACTTTACTTGTCCAAGGTTCGATCATCGGTATCACGATATCTTGTTCAACCTCGTCACCGACAAGTACTCTTTACTGGTACCGTGTCATATCATCTCTTGTGAAATATTCACATGCTTGCAAGCTAATCAGATGACATTCCACCGAGAGGGCCCAGAGTATATCTATCCCTCATCGGGATGGACAAATCCCACTATTGATCCATATGCCTCAACTCATACTCTCTGAATACTTAATCCCACCTTTATAACCACCCATTTACGCAGTGGCGTTTGATGTAATCAAAGTACCCTTCCGGTATAAGTGATTTACATGATCTCATGGTCGCAGGACTAGGTAACTATGTATCGGAAGCTAATAGCATGTTGAACTTAATGACGTGATCTTATGCTACACTTATTTGGGTGTGTGTCCATTATATCATTCATCTAATGACATAACCTTGTTACTAATAACATCCAATGTTCATGATCACGAAACCATGATGATCTATTAATCAACAAGCTAGTTATACAAGAGGCTTACTAGGGACTCCTTGTTGTTTACATAACACACATGTATCAATGTTTCGGTTAATACAATTATAGCATGGTATGCAAACATTTATCATAAACACAAAGATATATAATAACCATTTTATTATTGCCTCTTGGGCATATCTCCAACAGTCTCCAACTTGCACTAGTGTCAATAATCTAGTTTACATTTGTAAAGATATAACACCTTGGCCTTCTGGTGCTTTTCATGTTTTGCTCACGGAAGAGGTTTCGGCCAACGGATCTGACATGCTCAGAAACGTATGTATTTTGCAATTCATTTGTGTCTTCACGCATCACTCATTTTCCAAATGAGTCGGCATTAAATATGTTTGGTCTTCTGGTGGAACCTTAATTCCACGGTCTGAAATATGTCACTAATATTGTCACACACAATATAGCTTCAAAGTTCTGACACTATTGGAACTATTCTCAAAGAACTTTTCGACTTAACATCCTCAGTCATTGTCAAAACAATGACATACTCTGCCTTCGTTTGTAGAATCCGTCACAATATTTGGAACTCATCTAAATCTAGCATAGACAACTTCTATCTCATTGTGCTACCTTTTAAAACAAGACTTAGCCTAATTAGAGATTGAAATTTTATTTTTATATGTGACAAAAGTAATATCGGTGCAACACCTTACAGCGATTTGTTTGTCATTTCTCCATACAAAACTATATATATATATATCATTGGTTCTTCTAAAGTACTCAAGGATATTCTTACTGTCGTCCAATGATCATCACATGAATCATTCTGGTATATGCTCATAACACTTTAGAGCACAGGACATCTGATTGTGTACATATTATTCGTGATCTATAATCACTCATGTGTTTTTACTCATTGAGTGTCAGATACACTCAAGTCTTGTTAAACCTTCACATGACAAGAACATTTTCTTAATATTTCTATATTGAACTACTTCAATATCCATTCTATGTACTTTGACTTAAACTTATTATGTGTTTCAATCTATCTTCATAGATCTTGACACTAAATATGTTTCAGTCCATATCCTTTCATTGAAGTTAATTCTCAATGAAACCTTTTATAATCAAGTATATAATTACATCATTTATAACCAACTATATGTCATATACATAAAGTATTATAAATATGTCTCAGCGCTCCCACTTAATTTCTTGCAAATGCAAGCCTCTTCATCGTCTCTGATGAAATCATAACTCTTAGATCATTTCATCCGGTGAAGATTCCAACTCCGTGATACTCACTTCATCCAATTTCCACGGACTAGCAAAACTCTTGGTTGTGACTTGTATACACCTTTAATACACACTTCTGTTAAGTAATGTATTTTGCCATCCTACTAGCATATCTCATAAAAGAAATATGTAGTGATTACTAGAATAATCCACATAGAATATAAGCATCGCTACGGAAGATCTAATCTTATCGTAGTCAACTCTTTGAACTTTGTCGTAAACAATCTTTCGACAAGTCGAGCTTATTCAAGGATATTCCATCGAAGTCCATCAATTTTATAGATCCATTTACTTTCAAAAAGTATTCATCTATCTTGGATTTCATGGCGCATAGCCATTTTAACGGAGTCAGGGCCCATCATAACTTGTTTGTTTGTAGTTGGTTTATCATTTTTCAAAATCAATCCTTTGTCCATAAATCATTTATTTGATCACAAAGTAAACCATACCTAAAAGGTTCAATAGGTACTTCGATCTCCATGGCTAAAACACTTTGTAGTCATGGGAGCCATGATTGTCGTGGCCGCTTCAGGAACCATTTCCGATGCTGTGCTACTCTGATCATTATGCTCAGGTTCATAAACCTTATCGAGTTCCATTGTCCTCCCACTCAAATACTTTGCTAGAAAACAATTTCTTGGAAATAAGCAAGTAATATTAACAAACACTTTTGTCTTTTACTTCATAGTGGAAAGGATTCCCAATCAAATCTCTGGGATAACCAACAAAGACATTCATCCGATTTTGGTTGTAAACTTATTTACTTATGCTATGCATATCAAAATTTAAGAAATGACTATTAGGGTTTATACCCATGCCATCACTCGTATGGTGTCATTTCAACGGATCATGATGATGCTCTATTCAGTGTAAAAGCGGTAGTCTCTAAAGCATAATCCACAAAAATATAATGGCGTCAATTTATTTTATCTCATCATTAATCCAACAAGGTTTGGATACGTCTCTCGGATACTCCATCATCACTATGATACTCCATGAAACGTGAGTTGTAGAACAATTTCATAACTCTCTTAGATGTTCGCTAAAACTCGTAATTCAAATATTTTCACCATGATCCTATCATAGATATTTGACTTTTCTATTACGAAGATTTCCACTTCATGCTGAAATTTATTTGAATCCATTCAAATGTTTCAAACTTCTTCCTTATCGAATATATCCACATATATATACTCAATTCATTGTTGGAAGTTTTCATGAAGTAGAAGAATCTCCCGCACACAACTATGCCTAGTGAACCACATACATCATCATGTATGTTTCCACTAAGTTAGTTGCCCGTTCAACTCTTGGCCTATGAACGGTATTTCAGTCATTCTCTTTAGAAAAGATTTGCAAGTGCCAAACGATTCAAAAATCAAATGACTCCAAAAATCCATTTGCATGGAGTTTCTTCATGCGTTCCTTTCTAACATGTCCTAAATGGAGGTTCTAAAAATAAGTGGAATTCAAATCATTTGCCTTATGGCATTTTAGCGTCAGTGTTATGCATGTGTTTTTCACCATAAAGATTTATAATAACTTATCCATCGTACATGGAATGCTGTCAAAATTTGAACAACTCATTGTTTTCATTTGACTAGAACAAAACAACAATTATGAAGTTCTTTATTATAAATCTGAATGGCTAGATAGAATGCCAACGACAAACATAATAACACTTTATTTTTGTTCCAGACGTGCATTCCTATCATATTCCTTGTCAGTCACTTAGGACAATGTATTCTTGTATTGCGTTGTTTTATATGACACTTCATACCAACCAATATGGTACAAATACCCAAGAAGTTCATTGTGTGACCAAACTAGGAATACATTCATAACATGTATATCATCTATATACACATGAGCTAGACTTTCTAGTCTTTTCTTTCTTTCTGCCAATAATCGTTTGTAGTTTCTCTTTTAGCTTTCCTCATTCTCAGAAAAACAATTCAACATCAATAACTTCTAGGTTTGTTGGTCAAATACCAATAACCTTGAGGTTCTTACTTTGAAGTTGATCATCATATGACAAGTGTTCCGGATTTCACAATTAGTAACCTTTTAATGTGATGAACAATTTCACTCATAATTTTTATCCATCAAGTCATGACGACTTTCTGAGACCATGTCTGTACATGCTAGGCTCATAAAGTTTAACCTCAGTATTCGCATGTGCAAATCTGGCTTGCACCCGTTGTATGCACACGTAGAATCTATAACACCTGATCATCACGAGATGCTTCGAAACGACGAGTCTTAGCAACGGTGCATACTAAGGACGATCACTTCATTGATATGCGAATATCGTTAGTGCCCAACTAGTTGGAGGATTGGGACGCCTCGCGTCTTCAACCTTCGTACATTCCCATAAAACTTATGAGTTTATGTAGTCTTGATGGCGCGTGAAGCACACGTCCATTGGGAACCCCAAGAGGAAGGTGTGATGCGTACAGCAGCAAGTTTCCCTCAGTAAGAAACCAAGGTTATCGAACCAGTAGGAGATGAAGGCCACATGAAGGTTGTTGGTGAAGGAGTGTAGTGCGGGGCAACACCAGGGATTCCGGCGCCAACGTGGAACTTGCACAACACAATCAAAATACTTTGCCCCAACTTAACATTGAGGTTGTCAATCTCACCGGCTTGCTGTAAACAAAGGATTAAACGTATGGTGTGAAGAATGATGTTTGCTTGCAAAGAACAACAGAGAACAATGATTGCAGCAGGTTGTATTTCAGATGTAAAAGAATGGACCGGGGTCCACAGTTCACTAGCGGTGTCTCTCCAATAAGATAAATAACATATTGGGTGAACAAATTACAGTTGGGCAATTGACAAATAGAGAGGGCATAACAATGCACATACATATCATGATGACTACTATGAGATTTACTTAGGGCATTACGACAAAGAACATAGACCGCTATCCGAGCATGCATCTATGCCTAAAAGTCCACCTTCGGGTTAGCATCCGCACCCCTTCCAGTATTAAGTTGCAAACAACAGACAATTGCATTAAGTACTGTGCGTAATGTAAACAATACGAATATCCTTAGACAAAGCATTGATGTTTTATCCCTAGTGGCAACAGCACATCCACGACCTTAGAACTTTCTGTCACTGTCCCATATTCAATGGAGGCATGAACCCACTCTCGAGCATAAATACTCCCTCTTGGAGTCACAAGTATCAACTTGGCCAGAGCCTCTACTAGCAACGGAGAGCATGCAAGATCATAAACAACACATATATGATAGATCGATAATCAACTTGACATAGTATTCCATATTCATCGGATCCCAACAAACATAACATGTAGCATTACAAATAGATGATCTTGATCATGATAGGCAGCTCACAAGATCTAAATAGCACAAGAGGAGAAGACAACCATCTAGCTACTGCTATGGACCCATAGTCCAAGGATGAACTACTCACGCATCAGTCCGGAGGCGGGCATGGTGATGTAAAGCCCTCTGGTGATGATTCCCCTCTTCGGCAGGGTGTCGGAGGCGATCTTCAGAACCCCCCGAGATGGGGTTGACGGCGGCGGGGTTGACGGCGGCGGTGTCTCAGTAACTTTTCTCGTATCGTGGCTCTCGGTACTAGGGTTTTCGCGACGGAAGGATTATATATGCGAAGGGGCAGAGTCGGGGGACGCCCGAGGGGCCCACCCCATATGGCGGCGCGGCCAGGGGTGGGGCCGCGCCCCCCTATGGTGTGGCCGCCTCGTGGCCCCTCTCCGTCTCCTCTTCGGTGTTCTGGAAGGCTCCGTGGAAAATAAGACCGTGGGCTTTTGTTTCGTCCAATTCCGAGAATATTTCCTGTGTAGGATTTCTGAAACCAAAAACAGCAGAAAACAGGAACTGGCGCTTCGGCATCTTGTTAATAGGTTAGTACCGGAAAATGCATCAAAATGATGTAAAGTGTATATAAAACATGTGAGTATTTTCATAAAATTAGCATGGAACATAAGAAATTATAGATACGTTTGAGACGTATCAAGTCTCACTAGATTATATTCTATCATCTTGCAATAAGGTCTTAGATATCACATATATCTCTTACCTTGCTTATTTCTGAAAACAAAATTTCCAGCTCCTTACTTTTCAAATAGATTTGAACTTCAAGTTTCATGGAGACAAGATGATTTTAGATACTAATTGAAACCATTGTTCTTTGAATCAGCAATGTGAGGTTTACTAAAGGTTTGCCATAAGACTTAATCATTTCTTGATTCTTTAACAATACGGTACCCGTCCGTAAAGTTACTTGTCAGACTTAACAGTATTTCTATCTCAATTACAAGACTAGCGCATGGTAGATAACGGATGCCAGTTCTACAAATTTAATTCAAAATACTATTCAGACTATGTTCATGATAATTAGTTCATGTTTTAATCTAATTACTAATGAACTCCCACTTAATACAACATCCCTCATAGTTGTTAAGTGGCACACGATCCATATCCACTACACCAAAACCGATCATCACGTGAGATGATGTAGCTTCAACGGTGAACATCAACATGTTGATCATATCATCCATATGACTCGTGTTCAACCTTTCGATTTCCCGTGTTCCGAGGCCATGTCTGTACATGCTAGGCTCGTCAAGCAAACCCAAGTATTTCCGCGTGTGCAACATGGCTTACACCCGTTGTATGTGAACGTAGAATCTATCACATCCGATCATCACGAGATGCTTCAAAACGACGAACTGTAGCAACGGTGCATATGAGGGGAGAACACTTTATTATCTTGATATTAATGTGAGAGATCATCTTATAATGCTACCGTCGCGATCTAAGCAAGATAAGATGCATAAAAGGATTAACATCACATGCAATTCATATGTGATATGATATGGCCCTTTAGTCTTTTCGCCTTTGATCTTCATCTCCAAAGCACGGACATGATCTCCATCATCAACGGGCATGATCTCCATCATCGTCGGCGTAGCGTCAAGGTCCGTGGCGTCATCTTCATGGTTGTACACCACATGTAGCAACTATTACAACTACTTTGAAATAATACTATTACATGAAATATAAAGACAACCATAAGGCTCCTGCCGGTTGCCACAATACAATAATGATCATCTCATACATATTCATCATCACATCATGGCCATATCACATCACCAAACCTTGCAAAAACAAGTTAGACGCCTCTAATTTGGTTTGCATATTTTACGTGGTTTAGGGTTTTCGAGTAAGATCCAATCTACCTACGAACATGAACCACAACGGTGATACTAGTGTTGTCAATATAAAAAGTAGATTGAATCTTCACTATGGTGAGAGAGACAGACACCCGCAAAGCCACTTATGCAATACAAGTTGCATGTCGAGCGTGGAGCAAGTCTCATGAACGCGGTCATGTAAAGTTAGCCCGGGCCGCTTCATCCCACCATCCCGCAAGATGCAAAGTACACGAACTAAAGACAACAAAAGCATCAACGCCCACAAAACCATTGTGTTCTATTCGTGCAACCAATCTATGCATAGACACGACTCTGATACCACTGAAGGGATTCGTAGCATAGAAAACAAAAAATTTCCTACCGCAAGAACGAAAACCAAGCCAAGATGCAATCTAGTAGATGGGAGAAACGAGAAGATCACGAGACTAACCCATGATCACTTGCCGCTTTCAAAAGCGCGTAGAAGATCTTGATGGTGCCACAATCGGGCAGCACCTCCGTACTCGGTCACACGTTCGGTGTTGATGAAGACGTCCTTCTCCCCGTTCCAGCGGGCAGCGGAAGTAGTAGACCCGCTCGGCGATGCCGAGGCGAGAAAGGATGAGAGGACCGCACCGCCAGGATCCGGGGCCGCGCCGTCGCCCCCCTCATCGCCCGCCCGGCGAGGCCGCGGCGAGGAACGGAGGAGAGGGCCTCGCCGCCATGGCTCCAGAGCCACGCCGCCGCCCCCATCACCGCCCGCCCGGCGAGGCCGTGGCGAAGACGGGATGAGAGGCCGCGCCGCCACTGACCGACAGGTACCGGGACCATCCCCCCGGCGCGGAGGCGTGCCTCCTACCGCCGCAGCAGGGGACCATGCACGGATCCCCGCCGCCCCCATCACCGACCGCGCCAGGCTTCGCCGGCGGCAGCCTCAGGTTATGGCGAGGAGGGAGGAGGGAGTGGGGAAGGCGCCGGCGGGGGAGGATTAGTGTTCTGCCCCGAGTCACCCTGGAGGGGACCGAACTCAAATATTCTAACCATTTATAAACATATTTAGTGGATAGAATGCCTTTTTTTTTATCAAGGGACCAAGAGATAGAATTAGAAATATTAGATAGACTCAAAGACTGAATATAATTAATAACCTGGCCCCGCTGTTCACTCAAAGCACCACGCAAGGTTCTCCTAAAGGCCAAACAGAAACCATTATCCACAAAGTTTTCCACACTACACTCTTGATCTTGACAGATAGAATAAAGTTCTGGGAATTTATCACACGGAGAGGGAGCTCGCCATTCACTATCTTTCCACAATCCCATAATATTCCCTCCCCCTAGATTGATAACTATTCCAGCTATATACACATCTTTCACTTTCAAAATAGCTTTCCAGACCACTCGAAAAAATAGCTTTCTAGCAAAGGGGAATTGTTAAACTGCGGTACTACAGTTTTGTTACTAAGATATTTAGCTTTCAAAATTAGGATTATTACTTCTGTTTCCAAAGACTAGTAAAATAAGCATATTCTGGAACCCTAAAAATTCAATGGTATATAGATATGCAAAATATAAGATTTCTAAGATTTCCGATCCTAACGGAAAAAGAAAGGGAATAGATACCCAATATGAGTCTTGGGGGAACATTTGGTAATGGTATTGATCTTCTATGCTCTTTTTTATGTGTTCTTAATTCTATTTTGATTCTTTTAAACAAGAATCCAATAAACTAGAATTGAGTTAGTGAAAAAAAGGAGAGAGAGGAAAGTGATAAATGAAGAGAACCCGGAGTTACTTTCCCATATTCGGAATTCAAGGGTTTCAATAAACTACCTGCACCAGTTCATTTTGGCCTAGGTTTAAAACTATCTTCAACGGTTTTTGTAGCCATAAATTCTATTTCATCATTGGTGTTGACTTTGTATACTATTGATGGGATTCGTAGCATAGAAAACAAAAAATTTCCTACCGCAAGAACGAAAACCAAGCCAAGATGCAATCTAGTAGATGGGAGCAACGAGAAGATCACGAGACTAACCCTTGAAGATTTCCAAAGCCTACGAGATTAGATCTCGTTGTTGCAGAAGATTATCACTTGCCGCTATCAAAAGCGCGTAGAAGATCTTGACGGTGCCACAATCGGGCAGCACCTCGATCTGTACTAGGTTACACGTTCGGTGTTGATGAAGACGTCCTTCTCCCTGTTCCGGCGGGCAGCAGAAGTAGTAGATCCTCCTCGGAATCCCGGCAGCACGACGGCGTGGTGGCGGTGGTGGTGGAGATCTCCGGCAGGGCTTCGCCTATGCGCTACGGGAGAGATATGTGGAGGAGGGGCGCTAGGGTTTGGGGAGAGGGGAGGTCTTGGGCGCCGGCCACTTGGGGGCTGCGGCCAAGAGGGCTTTTGTGTGGCCGGCCCCCTTCCCTTTCTCCTCATTATATAGGTGGAAACCCCCAAGAGTCAAACTACAAGTCTTCGAATAAGACCCGAACCTAAAACTTGCCATAAGGACGAATCTTACTTAAGATGGGACTCCCACTCAAGGTGGGACTCCCACCTTTCCTTGGAAGGGGGTGGCCGGCCACCATGGTGGAGTCCACCTGGGACTCCTCCCCCTTAGGGTTGGCCGGCCGGACTCCACCTACCATAGTGATTTCTTACGGACTTTTCTAGAACCTTCTAGAACCTTCCATAAATGCACCGGATCATTTTCAAACTTGGAAAATGACTTCCTATACATGAATCTTATTCTCCGGACCATTCCGAACTCCTCGTGATGTCCTGGATCCCATCCAAGAATCCGAACAAAACTTCGAACTCCATTCCATATTCCATATCTACTTAAACGACATCAAACCTTAAGTGTATCACCCTACGGTTCGCGAACTATGCAGACATGGTTGATATCTCTCTCCGACCAATAACCAATAGCGGGATCTAGAGATCCATAATGGCTCCCACATATTCAACGATGACTTAGTGATCGAATGAACCATTTACATATGATACCGATTCCCTTTGTCACGCGATACTTTACTTGTCCGAGGTTCGATCATCGGTATCACGATACCTTGTTCAACCTCGTCACCGACAAGTACTCTTTACTCATACCGTGGCATATCATCTCTTGTGTACTATTCACATGCTTGCAAGCTAATCAGATGACATTCCACCGAGAGGGCCCAGAGTATATCTATCCGTCATCGGGATGGACAAATCCCACTATTGATCCATATGCCTCAACTCATACTCTCCGAATACTTAATCCCACCTTTATAACTACCCATTTACGAAGTGGCGTTTGATGTAATCAAAGTACCCTTCCGGTATAAGTGATTTACATGATCTCATGGTCGAAGGACTAGGTAACTATGTATTGGAAGCTAATAGCATGTTGAACTTAATGACGTGATCTTATGCTACGCTTATTTGGGTGTGTGTCCATTATATCATTCATCTAATGACATAACCTTGTTATTAATAACATCCAATGTTCATGATCACGAAACCATGATCATCTATTAATCAACAAGCTAGTTATACAAGAGGCTTACTAGGGACTTCTTGTTGATTACATAACACACATGTATCAATGTTTCGATTAATACAATTATAGCATGGTATGCAAACATTTATCATAAACACAAAGATATATAATAACCATTTTATTATTGCCTCTTGGGCATATCTCCAACAACTATTCCATTGTAGTTGTAAATACACGATCTTTTCGTAGACCCATTGTAATCTTGAAATTCTATAAAATACTGGCGGAATATTCACAGGGGTACTGCTGACCTTGTACGATCCCCTTCGAATGGAAAAATCCCATTCACTGAGAATTTGGTTCACCCCACATGTACCCGTTATGGACAGCTTGCTTTTCTATGTTATATAGACTTGCATGTAACTATTGAGAGTCATGATATTCTATATAATGTAAATATTACATCAAAAAGCTTGATTCTAATGCAAAATGATCAATATGTAAAATCTGAACAAGTAATTGCGGAGATTAGTGCCAAAACCCCCACTTTATATTTTAAAGAAAGGGTACAAAAGCGTATTTATTCCGAATCAAACGGCAAAATGCACTGCAGTATCAAAATCAAAAATATGAAAGATGTACAATCCAATTTCTCAATTCAATAGAATCTCAAAGAGGTGCATACGGTACCCAACTAAGAATAGGATATATATGTCAAAAGCATGTCTGATTACACCCGTTCCTAATCCTAATCTGATTACACCTATTTCTAATCCTAAATAGAATGTAAGGACGTAGGGATTTCTATGTAAATAGAATGAACTTATAATCTGATGATCGAGTTGATTCCATGATTATAAGTTTAAAGAGGAGGTAAGTGGCGGTGGGTGTCACTTCGGGCGTGTTTGGTAGGCTGATCGTCCCTTGGCTCGCATCGAGCCAACAACAAATGGCCTGTTTGCTTTTCTGGGCTCACCCGCGTTGTTGCATGAATCGGATATTAAAGCACCCTTGGGCCAGGCTCTAGAGGAACGCTTAGATTGGACGTTTCCAGCTGGGCTCTCGATGGTTGCAACCTTTGTATGTGAAAGAGCTTCCGCTCACTCTCCCTTACACTACTCCACACACTGTCTCTTCAAAGAAAACAAACATACTCCAAATCAAAATATGCTATATATGAAAAAGATGTGTGTCGATGATATGAACCAATTCCGGACAATCAGTTTTGAGTTTCGTCAGTCATAAATCGTCAATTTCGTGTATAAAGTTTTGAGCGACTTTTACCAAATTCGCCGCACACGCTCAATCGTTTGAAATTTCCTTCGAGGAGTAGGTTCACCTCACCATTCCGCATGACTTTTATGTTGACAGGTTTTTGTTTCGGTGTACATACACGGATAGACAAATGACTCGCTAGTATAATATAATCTGTACACACGTGTGACTGTAGTTTGGAGTACTCTTGCTCAACTTCTCGCTTGCCATCTTCATGGATGGCGACGTGGTGATGATAGGTGAGAAGTGAGAGGTGATAATCCATGGTGGTGGCAGCATGATGATGTTCATCTTCGTGGCCAACGACATGGTGATGCTTGTGACCGGCGTGACTGGCGGTGTCATGGTGGTGTTCGTCTTCGTGGTCGACGACATGGTGATGCTTGTGACGAGCGTCAACAATGGTGTCATGGTGGTGTTCGTCTTCGTGGTCGACGACGTGGTGATGCTTGTGACCGGCGTGACCGACAGTGTCATGGTGGTGTTCATTTTCGTGGTCGATGACATGGTGATGCTTGTGACGAATGTGAACATCGGTGTCATGGTGGTGTTCGTCTCCAGGTTGACGACGTGGCGATGCTTGTGACCGGCGTGACCGGCGGTGCCATGGTGGATGCTTGCTTCATGTCGGCGACATGCTCATGCTTGTGATGAGTGATGCAAGGTCACCATGTTGAAATAGGTGAGGCTAGGAAAAGCACGCGAGGAACCAAACAATGGAGGCTCATTTCCCTACCCGGTGTAGAAATGAGCGGTCCAGACAATCAAACAATGGAGGCTCGCTTCCCTGCCAGGTGTAGAAATGAGCGGTCTAGACAACCAAATAATATGAATTTTCTGGCTTATGGCCTGTCTCGAACGTGTAGGTGTTTTCTTCCCACTGAAGAAGTGGTGCAAGAATCGGTCTAGGCTACCAAACGGACCCTTCGGTACTCTTCTCATTCTCGAGGTTTTTCGCGTGCTGATTTGCTGAAAGTCGACTTTGCTGAGATATTTACCACATCTTTCCTCTCTTTTCTGAATCACTCAAACTCGATTCCCCTTTTTGGCTTTTCTTTTTTTTTGAAACGAGGCAAAAGCTTTGCCTTTCATTGATATAGGAGAAAAGAGCTGGCCCGTTTATGAGGAAAACTGGCCGAAAAACCGTTACAACACGACACCACACGCCAGCCCCGAGGCTGCGCTCCACACGGGTCGACGACCAGCCAGGTCGACACCACACCTCAACGCGACACCACACACCAGCCCCGAGGCTGCGCTCCACACGGGTCGACGACCAGCCAGGTCGACACCAGTACACCACACCTCAACGCAACAGGCGGAGGCGAAAGACCGGAGCCACCGCTCCAACTACCACACCGGCCCCAAGGCCGCGCCCCGCCTGGCCGAAGACGAACCCGTCTCCACCGAACCACCAAAACACTCCACAAGACCCTCTGTCCGGTGGACATCCAAAGCGTGGCCCCAAGAGGCAAAGCGACGCAAAAGCGCCACCCACGTCCGATCCCGCGAGGGATCTAGGGTTTCCCCCGGAGAGCCCGAACGGAGAACAAGAAACACCCGCTTCGACGACGCCTTCAAGAAGTATGCGGCGCCCGCAGGCGTCACCGTCGTCGGTCCCGGCCGGCCGCCAAGACAGCAGCTTTCGCCCGCCGAAGAATTCCAAGACCTCGCGTCCGCCCAACAAGGACCGGCACAAACCACCACCTACAACCGCTGAGCAACCTTCTGGAAGCCGCCGACGGGCAGAGGGCTGCACCGCCTGAAGCCAACGGAGTACCGCCGAAGAAACACCGTGGGCGCCGCCGGAACGCCACATAGAGGGGACGCCGATCGACACCGACACGGGGCTTGACGATGAACGCCGAAGACCGCGGTACACGAGCTCCCGCACCACCCGAAACCGCCGCACCGCCATCCCGGCATCCCAGCGACCGCGCCATCCCAGCGCCAAGACGGAGACGCCGCCCAAAGCCAACAGCGGCCGCGGCCCGCATGGCCCGACAGGCCCAGATCGGGGCCCACCCACCGCCGCGGCCTCCCGAGGCAGCACCGCCGCCGTGGCCCCCGGCAGGCCCCTCCGTTTTTGGCTTTTCAAACAAAAATCCGACACAACACTCTAGGAGGCTACATAATGATTTTATACAATGTTTGAGCAAACATAGATGCGAATATACCAACCACCTCGAACACAAGACAGCAGACTAGGGAAGCAAGGGGTCAGCTGCTCCAAATCTACACGGCACAGCCACACTCTCACAGAGTGATCACCTCCATACATGTTCGCTATGCCTATACAAACAACTATGCAGTAGAAACTTCACACACACGGTAATACTATGCAACAGCAGCAAACTGGCCATTACTACAGACAAGCAGTGAAGAAATCAGCAAACTGGGAGCATGGAGCAGCTATTGTACAGTCCGGCCGGGAAACCGGGTCGATCTCACTTCACTTGGGTCCCCAGAGCAGCAGGTGCATCACCTTGGCCGTCTTGCCGGTGTTGCCGCCATCCTCCGCGCGCCGCCCCAGCTCCCTGCCAGCAACGGCTGCGCCGCCGGCACGAGGCAGCTGCTGTTGCCGCCGCCGGCCGCCCGCGACGCCAGGAGAGTCGGGAACCCCCACCCCCGATCGCCCTCGTTGCTCATATTATCACACTCGCTCGAGCTTCAGGCTTCAGCTGGTCTCTCTGCACACACAGGCGCTGGCAGCAGACGACCTCGCTGCCTCGCTGGCTCACTCACCTGATCACCTCTACGCCTCTCGCACCTGGTCTTATAAGCAGAGCAGCGGCGACGAAACAAATATCGCGCGCGGGCTATGAATGAACCCTTGTATGATTGATGCGAGCTAGTGGCCATGAGTAACCGGTACGACCATGCCCGATATTTTCCCCTCGGTGGCGGGGCACTGATGCTGTCTCCATCTCTCTCTCCATCTCTCTCTATGTGGTGTCGTTACGTTAGCTCGTAGGTCAAGCCATTGGAATAAATTCGAGCTAATCAGCAAGCCGCGCGTCACCATCTCCGGTGCAGCGAATTTCCACAAGGCGCGCTTGCGGGGGGCAATCCGATGGTGTTGTGGGTGCGGCTCGCCGGGGTGGTCGCGATCCGAGGATTGGTCCCAAAGAACCAGTGATGCGCCTGTGGGCGCGTTTGGGGGAATCGGGGATTCATTTTCTTATCGCGACCAATCTGGTCTGGAACGAACCGTTGGTTGGATGTGCCGGCTTCCACGCTACTCGTGCTTCCCGTACTCTCAAATTCGTAGAAATTTTTTCTAGCACTGAAGTATTACGATACCATTGTATTTGACTGCCTGGCATAGAAATACTTCAGTTTTGGAAATGTCGTTCTTTTTCCAATACCTTAAAAATATTTGAGACTGTGATGTTTTAAGAAATTGTAGTACTGCTAAAGTACTTCAAAATTACTTTGCTACCAGGCAAATCCGTAATGTTTTTGAGTAGATGTTGACATACTATATGTGTAACAAGTCACAAAATTCCATCTTCCCCTACCACATGCTGCTTTTACCGAGTTCCATAGTTTTTTTTTCCAGAAAATAAGGCTTCACGATAGTGGGGCATGAACAACTCAAAACATACATCACTAATTATTATAAAGGCTTATTTGGGGATCCGGAAGAAGGAACTTTTACTATGGAAGAATCCATGATCCAGGATATCCCCCAAGTATCCCCAGAGGAAAATGCTTTTCTGACAGCCCCCTATTCCGAGGAGGAGGTCAAGAAGGCGGTTTTCCAAATGGAGCATAATAAAGCACCAGGTCCTGATGGTTTTCCAGCAGAGTTTTATCAAAACTTCTGGGAGATCATTAAGACAGATCTTTTAGCTTTATTTTCTGCATTGCACGAAGATCAACTAGAATTGTTTCGTCTAAATTTCGGTGAGATAATCTTATTACCTAAGGTTTTGGAGGCAGAGAGGATCCAACAATATAGGTCTATCTGTCTCCTAAATGTTAGCTTTAAGATATTCACAAAAACCGCAACTTTAAGACTTAACTCGGTAGTTGATCATGTTGTGCGCCCGTCTCGCACGGCCTTTATGCAAGGAAGGAACATCCTCGATGGGGTGGTCACTTTGCATGAAACGGTGCACGAGCTTCATAGGAAAAAGTTGAACGGTGTTATTTTAAAAATTGATTTTGAGAAAGCATATGATAAAGTAAAATGGTCCTTTCTACAACAAACTCTTCGGATGAAAGGTTTTTCACAAGAGTGGCGTTCTTTAATTCACAATTTCATTTTTGGAGGAAGTGTTGCCGTTAAAGTCAATGATGATGTGGGCATGTACTTTCAGACAAAAAAGGGATTGAGGCAAGGCGATCCATTGTCACCTATGTTGTTTAACATAGTGGCGGATATGCTAGCAATTATTATTGAACGCGCTAAAAGCAGACGGTCTTATTGAAGGAGTGGTTCCACATCTTGTTGATGGTGGCCTCTCTATACTTCAATATGCCGATGACACAATTTTATTTATGGAACATGACCTTGAGAAAGCGACAAATCTTAAGTTGATACTTTCGGCTTTTGAAAAGCTTTCGGTCTTAAAATAAATTTCCATAAAAGTGAATTGTTCCGCTTCGGTGATGCTCAACACGAGGCTTCCTTATATGCCGAACTTTTCGGATGTGGGATTGGCCAGTTCCCAATTAGCTATTTGGGTATTCCGATTCATTATCGGAGACTTACTTTAGCTGAGTGGAAACAAGGTGAGGAAAGACTTCAGAAACGTCTAACGAGTTGGAAAGGAAAGCTACTGTCTCTTGGTGGAAGGCTAGTTCTCATTAATTCAAGTGCTAAGCAATATGGTACCGTATATGATTTCCTTCTTCCAATTGCCTAAAGGAGTCTTGCATCGTTTAGATTATTTTCGATCTAGATTCTTTTGGCAAGGAGATGGTGAAAAAAAGAAATATCGTCTGGCTAAATGGAATATACTTTGTCGACCAAAAGACCAGGGGGGACTCGGTATCCATGATCTTGAGATCAAAAATCGAGCCTTACTTGGAAAATGGTTATTTAAACTTCTTTCAGAAGAAGGTATATGGCAAACGACTCTAAAGAGAAAGTATGTGGGTTCAAAGGCTTTGTCCCAAGTGGTTTGGAGACCTGGTGACTCACACTTTTGGGCTGGTCTTATGGCGACAAAGAAATTCTTTTTCCCATACACATCTTTCTCGATCAGAGATGTATCTCAGATACGGTTTTGGGAGGATAAATGGTTAGGTAATACCACCCTTCGGGAACAGTATCCTGCTTTATACAGTATTGTCCGCCACAAATGTGACACCATTGCAACGGTGATGCATGATTCTCCGAGTAATATGGCATTCAGAAGGGATCTTCTAGGCCCTAGGCTAGAATCATGGAATTCCTTGCTGCAACGACTCGAAAGGGTTCAGTTGATGCAGGGGTCCGATGTGGTTAGATGTAATCTAAATGAGAGTGGAAAATTCTCAGTAGATTCAATGTATAAAGCGTTAATCCAATCAGATACGCCAGTTTTTACCAATAAAAAAATCTGGACTATGAAGATACCACTAAAAACAAAGATATTTGCGTGGTATCTTCGTAGGGGATAATTCTTACTAAGGATAATCTTGTAAAGCGTAATTGGCAAGGTAGTAAAAAGTGTGTCTTTTGTCATCATGACGAGACAATTGATCATCTTTTTTTCAACTGTCAATTTGCGAGATCTATATGGTCAATAACCCAAATAGGTTCGACCTTGTATCCTCCTTAGAGTGTGGCCAATTTTTTTGGTGACTGGCTCAATGGGGTAGATCGTAGGTATAAAACTTTTATTAGGGTGGGGGCGATTGCCATTATTTGGTCGCTTTGACTATGTAGAAATGACAAGATTTTCCATGATACTAATTCTTCATATTTGCAGTGTTATCTACCGATCCACCGCTTTGCTCCGTTCGTGGTCCTTGCTTCAGAAGCCAGAGAGCCGAGACCTCTTTATGGAGGTTTCTACACGGTTGGAGGATGTGGCGAAGGATATTTTTTCCCAACATGGATGGCGGCGTAATCTAAGGATAGAGTCCGCGGAGCCGCAGCTGTCATTCCACGTTTCAGACTTCAGTGTTGGTTTTTATTTACCTTGTGCGGATACTACTATGACTTTTTGTGAGTGTGCGGCTGTGTGCATCTTGTTATGCAGAGGCCGGGTGTAATACTTTTATAAGTAATGAAAGCGTCCTTTATCGAAAAAGAAAATAAGGCTTCAACCCCGGTTCCATTTCTGAAACCATAGTCAGAAACAACCATCCAGTTTTTTACAAAACCATATGACACCATTAGCAAAAGCCTACAGTTTTTCCACCCACACACCATATCATTATAGACCGAAGATTAGAGGTTTTTAACGCAACGAGAGGGGAGGAGAGGGCACACGAACAACCAGCAACACCCAGGAGTTTTCATGGACGCTCCAGCACCTTGAAGCCTGCACCATCACCAACCAACATCAATGCGTTGGCCTCCAGAGTCCTCGCCAGGTCTTCCGCCGTGATCAGCATCGGCCCAAACCCTCTCACCCTATTTATGTCACACACCTCCAGCGACGATCTCGCCTTCTTCTGAGGGGTCCGCCAGGCTCCGGCCACGACAGAAGCGGTGGCAGCCGAGCTAACACCTCCAGCTTGCTCAGCATCATGTTCAGTCTTCCTTTTTCTTCTTCCTTTAGCAGGACTTTGCATTGAGCACAGCTGAAGACCACTTGTCTCCACATCACCTGCATCCCAAGCCATTGAGTTCGATTGAAAACATGATCATTTCTGGTAATCCAGATGGTTCTCAAGCTAGCAGCAAAAATCATATTGAATAAAGCATTCTTTTTCTTGTCATTCCAAAGGGCAGTGACATCAGACAAATTGGTAACCTGAATCATAAGACCGAAGGCCAACCCTATTGATGACCCACAAGTATAGGGGATCGCAACAGTCTTCGAGGGAAGTAAAACCCAAATTTATTGATTCGACACAAGGGGAGGTAAAGAATACTTATAAGCCTTAACAACTGAGTTGTCAATTCAGCTGCACTCGGAAAAGCACTAGCAACAGGGGTGATGTGAAAGTAGCAGTGATATGAGAGAAGTAGTAACAGTAACACAGCAGCAGTAGTAGTAATATGAGAGCAATGGCACCAGAAAACAGTTGACATGTAGAACGAGTATATGATGATGAAATATGGACCGGGGTTCCCAGCTATCTACACTAGTGGCAACTCTCCAATAACAAGTGTTGGGTGATGTTGACTGCCAAAACCCACCGGCGGGCAGCGGCCTTGTCAACACTGTAGAGCCGGGGGGAGCCTAGAGCTGCGGCTGGCTGAGACCCCTCCGAGCGACGGCCCGCAATGCTCTTCTGGTCACACGCGGCGTTGCGAAGTGCAAGGGCGTGCCACCCGACCTATACCCGGTCGGGAAGGTGATGAGATTGCCTCGCTTAGTTTCCTGCAGGGCATACACGTAAACGTTAAATACGAGCCTCGATCGGCTCTCAGAGTTATCCCGTGAATCGGCTCAAAGAGCCGATCCACCCATGATCCGTACGGGGTGTACGAATACTTGGTGGTCCCGCTTGATCAAGATGAAGCTAATGAGATCTACGACGATTTAGGGTTTTCACCACATAATCGGATCATCCTACTCCAGGTTGGGCCGTATGGCCACGCACGGTGCTCGTAAGCCGATCCTAAACAAGGCCAAAAAACCAACATGAAGTTGATCCTAGGAACATCCCGTTTAGGACTTGCGAACGCCACCCTACGTGCCACAGATCCTCCCCCTTTGTAAGGCCAAACTATTGCAGATATTAAACTAATCCTTGTAGAACAAGGAGCAATCGTAACGGATCAGATCTACTAAATAATGATCAAGCGGGGTGCCGCCCCCACACCTGAGATAGGCGTGAGGACGGCTAGATATGGAAGGGTTGCACTACGTAAGCATGCTTAAACGAAGAACAATGCTAACCCTAACACATCTAATGATAACTACGTTGCTCGCCATCAAAAGCGCTTCAAGACGAGCAACGCATGAACAACGTGGGCTTGTGCTGCCTAGATCGCAAGATGCGATCTAGGCAGCATGTCGCTTACCCGATAGAAACCCTCGAGACGAAGGAGTTGGCGATGCGCCGAGATTGGTTTGTTTTTGGGGTTGAACGTGAGTTGTTGTTTATTCCATAAACCCTAGGTACATATTTATAGTCCAGGGACTTTCTAATGCGGGCGTGCACTAAACCGTGCACGACTAAGATTCTATCTCTAAACTAAGATACGATCTAATATGTTACAGATACACGGGCAATTAAGCCCAATCTTGGTAAAAAGGCCGATCCACATACTTCTTCTATATATATTTCTTCACACCCATCTTCGATCGCGGCCCACCTCTGACTTGGTCAAATTCTGGTGATAACACATGCCCCCTGGTTTTGGAAATGATATTTCCAAAATCATTATGTTTTTCCTTTCGTCGGGTCATGTCATGGCAGAGCAGAACCATTGCAGCATTTTTCGTCGGGTCATGTCATGGCAGAGCAGAATTGCTCCGCACAATTCGACCGTTGTCTTTGAGTACTGCCTCCTCGAAAACTGCTGTGGCATTGAATTTTTTCACCGTGGTCCCCTTTTATTTAACCGCTCTGAGCAGTTCGCCATTTCACCATCCCACTCTGTTCTGGCCATCGGCGCCAAAAAACCCCCAAACTCCCACAGCCATGTCTTCCTCTTCTTCTTCCTCCTCGTCGGTCTTCCACGACTCCTCCTCCGAGCTTTCCTACGGGTCCTCCTCCTCCCGCGAGACGCCACCGGACATCCGCGCCCCGAAGCATGGGACCCGGAAGACCATGCCTCCTCCGTCCGGTCCGAAGACGACCAGTCCCCGACCAGCGGGGACGAAAGTCTTCGGCTCCTTGCCGTCGGGAACCGGAGTCGGAGAGCGAGGACGACCAGCTCCCCTGGGACGGCTGCCCCACCTCTGAAGAAGAGGAAGAGGAAGACGATGACGACGACGACGACTCCCTCGAGGGTTACCCGCCAGCGAAGCGCCTCCGCATGTGGTGGGACGACGACAGCAGTGACGATGAAGACGAAGACGAAGCCCCCGTAGAGGGTTACGGGAGCAGCGACGAGGAACCCATCGGCAGCAGTGCCGATGAGAGTTCTGAGGACGACGACGAAGGAAGCGACGGCCCGTAGATTAAGATCTACTAGTATAGGCCTAGCAATAGTAGATTGGTCAATAGACCCTTCTTTTGTTCTCCCTTCCCGAGCAATCGGCTTTTTCTTTATAAGGAATCCCCTTATCAATGAAGAAAATCCCTCAACTAATTTCGCTCCCTTGTTGATTACCGAATGGAGTTGTCGTACAGGGAGCCGATGGCGAAATATCGGCTCATCTTGCTGTCTGAGGCCAAACTGTTGTATAAACTTATTTCGCTAAAGTCGATATCAGCGTATCGGCTCTCGTTTCTCCGAAGTCGATGCCCGTGCATCGGCTGAACTTGCATACCGTTAATCTCCATACGTTTTCTCAAGTCGATGCCTCGTGCATCGGCTCGATGTATATATGTTTTTTTTTTTTACTGGCCGATTCTGAAATCGGCCCCCACATCTTACTGTCCATCATCCCACATGCTTGGGAAATATTTCTTGAGGTGTTGACCATTAACAGCCACGGGGAACTTTTCGCCGCTCAATTCCTCCAAAGATGTACGCATTACCCTTCAAGGCCTGGACCACTTTGTACGGGCCGTGCCAATTAGGAGACCATTTGCCATATGCCTTATCCCCGGTTCCCAATGGCAACACAGACTCTTCCCACACAAGATCACCGACTTGGAACTCCTTTGGCCTAACCTTTTTGTTGTAAGCACGAGCCACCCCGGCTTTGTTCTCCTTAATCTTCTCCAACGACCAAAGCCGGAGTTCCGTTGCGTCCTCAATAGTGTCGCTCATCAAAGCTGCATACTCTTCACCGTCGATCATTCCGAAACGTGACGCGTCTTGATCCAGCCGTAATTTCCCAAGGCAATACGGCCTCCCGTCCATAGACAAGCTGGTACGGCGAGGTCTTTATAGCTCCATGGCACGACATGCGGTAGGCCCATAACGCTTCGATAACTTCTCGTGCCAATCCCGAGGGTTCTCGTCAATTTTCCTCTTGATCAGCTTGATCAGGCTCTGATTGGACGCCTCGGCCTGTCCGTTAGCTTGAGCATAGTATGGGGATGATCGGATCAGCTTAATCCCTACGTCATCACGTAACTTCCCGAATTCTTTAGAAGTGAAGACCGAACCTCCATCGGTCGTGATAGTCCGGGGAATTCCAAACCTATGAATGACGTGTTCTTTCACAAACTTGATCACGTCCTCTCGATGTTACTTTTTTCATAGGGACGGCCTCCACCCACTTGGTGAAGTAATCTGTGATAACCAAAATCCATTCATGTTTTTTACCCGATGCCGGATGGATTTTGCCGATCATATCCATGCCCCACCCCGAAACGGCCAAGGCTTGATGATAGGGTTCATTGCCGATGCTGGCACCATCTGAATTTTTCCAAACATCTGACATGCTTGGCACCCCCTGTAATAATTGAAGCAATCTTCAAGCATAGTGGGCCAATAAAACCCTGATCGCCTGATCAACCACTTCATCTTATGAGCCGACTGATGTGTTCCACGTGCGCCTTCATGCACCTCATGTAAGAGCCGATTTGACTCAGCTCGGTCCTAGGCACTTGAGTAACAATCCTTCTAATGTCCGGTAGAACATTTCGTCTCCTATAAGGACATACTTCATGGCTCGTATCTCACCCGTTTAGGTGCCCCCGAGCCGAATCTTTCAAATAATCGAAGATCTCGGCTCTCCAATCATTCTGTTCCAGGAATTGTATCTCGAACTTCTGCTCCGTCGGCTATATCTATGTAGCCTGACGCCATTTGTGCGAGATTGTTGGCATCGGTATTCCGGGACCTCGGGATCCAATTGAAGTTAATGTACCGGAACCGTGTCATCAACTCACGGCATTCCACCCAATATGGGAACAGCGATTCACTTTCGCAACTATACTCCTCCGTGAGCTGGTTAATTACCAACTTTGAGTCCCCGAAGAGCTCTACAGCCTTCAGCTCCAGCCTTCCAATAATAATTCCATTCCTTTACGTATTGCCTCATATTCTGCTACGTTATTGGTGCAAGGGGTAGATAATCCGATGGAGAAAGAGTATTCTCGCCCCCGAGGTGATACGAGTAGAATGCCGATGCCGCATCCACCGTCACAAACCGATCCATCGAAGAACATAGCCCATGCACGAATGGATAGTGCTGCTATATTGGTGCTGATCCGTTCAGCCGATGAGATCGGCTAACGCTTGGCCCTTAACCGCCTTCGCAGGCCGGTACCGGAGATCAAATTCTCGACAGCGCAAGCATCCATTTACCGAGTCGGCCTTTCAAAACAAGGGCCGACAACATGTGTTTGACGACGTCTCGATTTACAAATGACGATGATCTCCGCCGTCGAAGGATGTGATGGAGCTTGGTGCAGGTGAAGAATAAACAGAGGCAGTAGTTTCTCGACCTCGTGGTATCTTGTCTCCGCGTCCAAAGATCCTCCCGCTCGAGGTAAAAACGACTCTCTCAACGCCGTCGTAGAGTTGCACCACTACCGAAGCGATGGACGTATCGGCCACCGACGTGTAGATGCAGAATGGCTCGTCTTGCCGGGGCGGAACTAGCACAGGCGGCGTTGTCGATATCGCTTAATTTCGTCAAACGCCCGTTGTCGTTCTGCCCCCGCTGAAACTCGTCGTCGTACTTGGTCTTCACCGGCGCCATGAACGGCTCGATTCGTCCCGACAGCATTAGAGATGAACCGCCGGACAAAATTGATCTTGCCGATGAGGCGTTGAAGCTCCTTTTTCGTGGTTGGCGGCTGCATGGTACGCACCGCCTCCCGACTTTTCAGGCCGATCTCAATTCCTCGTTCATGAACCGTAAAACCCAGGAATTGACCAGCCGTCACGCCAAAGGCACACTTCTTCGGGTTCATCCTCAGCCCGAATTTCCGAGTCCGTTCTAGGACGCGCCGTAGATCGTCCAAGTGCCCCTCCATGGATACCGATTTGACCACCACGTCGTCGATATAGATCTCCACCAACTTGCCGATCAGATCATGAAATATATAGTTCATGGCTCGCCGGTACGTTGCACCAAGCATTTTTCAACCCGAAGGTCATGACCACATATTCGAACAAGCCTACCGCCCTCGGTACTCGAATGCGGTCTTGTGTATGTCTTCCGGAGCCATGAAAATCTGATTATAACCGGCGTTACCATCCATGAAGCTCAACACCTTGTGGCCAGCCGCGGCGTTTATCAATGTTTCCGCCACGGGCATCGGTATTCGTCCTTTGGGGTAGCCCCGTTAAGATCTCGGAAATCGATGGCCACACGCCATCGGCCGTCTTTCTTCTCCACCGGAACTATACCGGAGATCCACTCAGCATACCCGCATGGCTCCGATGAATCCGGCGGCCAACATTTTCTCAATCTCCTTCTTGACTTCTTCCGAATCTCGGCCCTCATCCGACGTGCTCGTTGCTGGAACGGCCGAAATCCTTTCTTCGGGGAAGTCGATGCTCAATGATGCTCCTGTCCAAACCAGGCATCTCTCGTATAATCCCATGCAAAGCAATCCGGGTATTCCTTCAACAGGGCTATCATCCGTCCCCCGAGCTGCGGATCTAACTTCTTGCCGATAAAGGTAGGTCGAGGCTTATCCCCGTGACCGATGTCAACTTCCTCTAGCTCATCAGCTGATGTGAACCCGTACCCCAGCTTCCCGTCACCCGTAAGGTCGACTCCGCATACTGGGAGAGCGGGCGATACGGATACAGCGGGCCGATTACCAGCGTCGGCTTCTACCTTGATCATCACCAGGATGTTTTGGCGGTGTCGGGGCCGATCACATGGAGCGGCTTCTTCCTTGTCTTTGCCATAAGAGGAGTTGCCTTCGCCCTTATCTTCATCAAGGGGGTGCCCCGGCTCTATCATGTTGATGTTGAATGAATGTCCTGGTTGGCACCTCCAGGGGTGAGTACCGTTAACCCTGTCAACGGCACGCGCAGTGAATTACGCGTTCCTAGTCTCGCCGATGTGCGCGACAACGGCAAGCGGGGCTGGGGTGACACTTTCCCTTGGTAGGTCCCGAGAGCCGACTCCAACAAAGAGTGCGGATTCTTCATGACCTGCCTCGACCATCCGAACGGCGACATGCTCCAAAGTATTCACCAGGCTCTCGAATGGAGGCGCAACGAGTGAGCCACCATGCCACCAATCTCGTGGCGTACGGCCCCTGGTACGTTCTTCTGACGGGACAGATAGGTCCACTTCGTCGAGTGCCCCTTCCGGTGAGAAATCCTTCCGCGTGACGCCATGCGGATGGGTCCTGTGATACAAGCCGATGAGGTCGGCTTCGAGGGTAGCCTTGATCTCGTTGTATTGCTTCTTGAGGTCGTCGAGCGGATCCTCGTAGGTGACCGGCGTGCCGTCCGCCATCTCGGATGTAGATGGCGATGTGGTTGATGTAGACGATTGTCCCACCGGCGTGCCGAATGTGTTGACTCGCCAAAACCCACCGGCGGGCAGCGGCCTTGTCAACACTCGTAGAGCCGGGGGAGCCTAGAGCTGCGGCTGGCCGAGACCCCTCCGAGCGACGGCCCGCAATGCTCTTCTCCGGTCACACGCGGCGTTGCGAAGTGCAAGGGCGTGCCACCTGACCTATACCTGGTCAGGAAGGTGATGAGATTGCCTCGCTTAGTTTCCTGCAGGGCATACACGTAAACGTTAAATACGAGCCTCGATCGGCTCTCAGGTTATCCTGTGAATCGGCTCAAAGAGCCGATCCACCCATGATCCGTACGGGGTGTACGAATACTTGGTGGTCCTGCTTGATCAAGATGAAGCTAATGAGATCTACGACGATTTAGGGTTTTCACCACATAATCGGATCATCCTACTCCAGGTTGGGCCGGATGGCCACGCACGGTGCTCGTAAGCCGATCCTAAACAAGGCCAAAAAACCAACATGAAGTTGATCCTAGGAACATCCCGTTTAGGACTTGCGAACGCCACCCTACGTGCCACAGGATCCTCCCCCTTTGTAAGGCCAAACTATTGCAGATATTAAACTAATCCTTGTAGAACAAGGAGCAATCGTAACGGATCAGATCTACTAAATAATGATCAAGCGGGTGCCGCCCCACACCCGAGATAGGCGTGAGGACGGCTAGATATGGAAGGGTTGCACTACGTAAGCATGCTTAAACGAAGAACAATGCTAACCCTAACACATCTAATGATAACTACGTTGCTCGCCATCAAAAGCGCTTCAAGACGAGCAACGCATGAACAACGTGGGCTTAGTGCTGCCTAGATCGCAAGATGCGATCTAGGCAAGCATGTCGCTTACCCGATAGAAACCCTCGAGACGAAGGAGTTGGCGATGCGCCGAGATTGGTTTGTTTTTGGGGTTGAACGTGAGTTGTTGTTTATTCCATAAACCCTAGGTACATATTTATAGTCCAGGGGACTTTCTAATGCGGGCGTGCACTAAACCGTGCACGACTAAGATTCTATCTCTAAACTAAGATACGATCTAATATGTTACAGATACACGGGCAATTAAGCCCAATCTTGGTAAAAAGGCCGATCCACATACTTCTTCTATATATATTTCTTCACACCCATCTTCGATCGCGGCCCACCTCTGACTTGGTCAAATTCTGGTGATAACAGGTGAACAAATTACAGTCGGGCAATTGATAGGATTGAAATAGCATTAAGACAGAATATCAAGATCATTAATCATGTAGGCATGTTTTCCATATATAGTCATACGTGCTCGCAATGAGAAACTTGCACAACATCTTTTGTCCTACCAGCACGGTAGGCGCCGGGCCTCTAGGGAATCTACTCGGATATTAAGGTACTCCTTTTAATAGAGCACCGGAGCAAAGCATTAACACTCCGTGAAAACATGTGATCCTCACATCACCGCCATCCCCTCCGGTTGTCCCGATTCCGTCACTTCGGGGCCTTTGGTTCCGAACAGTGACATGTGCATACAACTTGTAGATACAATCTAAGCAATAATTATAAAGCTCAAATCTAAGATCATGCCACTCGGGCCCTAGTGACAAGCATTAAACACAACAAGATTGCAGCAACAATAACTTCATAAAATTTGTAGATAGACAATCATAACGTAACAATCCATCGGATCCCGACAAACACAACACCGATTACATCAGATGAATCTCAATCATGTAAGGCAGCTCATGAGATCATTGTATTGAAGTACATAGGGGAGAGAATACCAACTAGCTACAGCTAGAACCCGTAGTCCATGGGGGAACTACTCACGGAGCATGATGGAGGCGATGACGTTGATGGAGATGGCTTCCGGGGGCACTTCCCCGTCCCGGCAGGGTGCCGGGACAGAGACTTCGTCCCCCGAATTGGAGTTTCGCGATGGTGGCGGCGCCCTCGGAGTCTTTCCGGAGTTTCGTCAAGAGTTACGGTGTTTTTAGGTCGAAAGGGAGTTTATAGGCGAAGAGGCGGCGCAGGGGGCACTCGGGGCGCCACACCACAGGCCGGCACGGGCCCGTGCCAGGCCGCGCCGCCCTATGGTGTGGTGGCCCTCCGGCCCCTCTCCGACTCTTCTTCGGTGTTCTGGACGCTTCCGGGAAAAATAGGAGGTTTGGTCTTCGTTTCGTCGAATTCCGAGAATATTGCCCGAACAGCTTTTCTGGAACCAAAAACAGCAGAAAACAGGAACTGGCACCGTGGCATCTTGTTAATAGGTTAGTTCCGGAAAATGCATGAAATCATCATAAAGTGCAAGCAAAACATGTAAGTATTGTCATAAAACAAGCATGGAACAACATAAATTATGGATACGTTGGAGACGTATCAAGCATCCCCAAGCTTAGTTCCTGCTCGTCCCGAGCAGGTAAACGATAAAAAGAATAATTTCTGTAGTGACATGCTACTTACATAACCTTGATCATACTATTACAAAGCATATGAAATGAATGAAGTGACTCAAGGCAATGATCTATAGTTACTAACAAATAGATAACATATAGCAAAACTTTTCATGAATAATACCTTCAAGACTAGTATCAAAAGTCTTGCACAAGAGTTAACTCATAAAGCAATAAGTTCAAAGTAAAGGCATCGAAGCAACACAAAGGAAGATATAAGTTTCAGCGGTTGCTTTCAACTTGTAACATGCATATCTCATGGATAATTGTCAACACAAAGTAATATGATGAATGCGAATAAGCAAGTATGTAAGAATCAATGCACAGTTGACACAAGTGTTTTCTTCTAAGATGGAAGGAAGTAGGTAAACTGACTCAACATAAAGTAAAAGAATGGCCCTTCAAAGAGGAAAGCATCGATTGCTATATTTGTGCTAGAGCTTTGGTTTTGAAAACATAAAGAGAGCATAAAAATAAGTTTTGAGAGGTGTTTGTTGTTGTCAACGAATGGTAGTGGGCACTCTAACCCCCTTGCTAGAAAAACCTTCAAGAGCGGCTCCCATGAATTATTTTTATTTTTGGTTGGCACTCCTTCCAACCTTTCTTTCACAAACCATGGCTAACCGAATCCTCGGGTGCCTGCCAACAATCTCGTACCATGAAGGAGTGCCCTTTTATTTTAGTTTTATTATGATGACACTCCCCCCAACCTTTGCTTACACAAGCCATGGCTAACCGAATCCTTCGGGTGCCGTCCAACAATCACATACCATGGAGGAGTGTCTATTTTTGTTAATTAATTTGGGATCTGGGAATCCCATTGCCGACTCTTTTTGCAAAATTATTGGATAAGCGGATGAAGCCACTAGTCCATTGGTGAAAGTTGCCCAACAAGATTGAAAGATAAACACCACATACTTCCTCATGAGCTATAAAACATTGACACAAATTGAGAAGCATTTTGAATTGTTTAAAGGTAGCACTCAAGCAATTTACTTTGGAATGGCAGGAAATACCACATAGTAGGTAGGTATGGTGGACACAAATGGCATAGTGGTTGGCTCAAGTATTTTGGATGCATGAGAAGTATTCCCTCTCGATACAAGGCTTAGGCTAGCAAGGCTATTTGAAGCAAACACAAGTATGAACCGGTACAACAAGACTTACATAAGAACATATTGCAAGCATTATAATACTCTACACTGTCTTCCTTGTTGCTCAAACACTTTTACCAGAAAATATCTAGACCTTAAGAGAGATCAATTATGCAAACCAATTTCAACAAGCTCTACAGTAATTCTCCACTAATAGGTTTAAACTACATGAAAAAAATTAATCATGATCTACTTGAGAGCTCAAAACAATTGCCAAGTGTCAAATTATCCAAGACATGATGAGGCATTTTCTGTTTCCAACCAAATATAAATAAGTGCAATAGCTTCCAACTTTTATCATTGAACATTAAAAGTAAAACGAAGAACACGAGTGTTCATATGAAAAAGCGGAGCGTGTATCTCTCCCACACAAGGATTGCTAGGATCCGATCTTATTCAAACATAAACAAAAATAAAACATACAGACGCTCCAAGTAAAGCACATAAGATGTGACCGAATAAAAATATAGTTTCAGGGGAGGAAACCTGATAAGTTGATGAAGAAGGGGATGCCTTGGGCATCCCCAAGCTTAGACGCTTGAGTCTTCTTGAAATATGCAGGGATGAACCACGGGGCATCCCCAAGCTTAGACTTTTCACTCTTCTCGATCATATATCATCCTCCTCTCTTGACCCTTGAAAACTTCCTTCACACCAAACTTCTCATAAACTTCATTAGAGGGGTTAGTACTCAAAAAATTTGAATCCACCTTGGTCCTGTAGTGGCACATTGCAAGAACTCAATAAAACATTAGCTACAGCTCTCCACGTCTAGAAAACCTCGCTTAAAGTCCACAAGAGACAATGCAAAAAACAGAGACAGAATCTGCCAAAACAGAACAGCCAGTAAAGACGAATTTTAATAAAATACTTCCGTTGCTCAAATCAGAAAACGCAAAACTAACGAAAGTTGCGTACATATCTGAGGAACACGCACGTAAATTGGCATATTTTTCTGAGTTTCCTACAGAGAAAACAGTCCAGATTCGTGACAGATAGAAATCTGTTTCTGCGCAGAAATCCAAATCTAGTATCAACCTTCGATTAGAGGCTTCACTTGGCACAACAAAACACAAAACTAAGATAAGGAGAGGTTGCTACAGTAGTAAACAACTTCCAAGACACAAATATAAAACAAAGTACTGTAGCAAAATAACACATGGGTTATCTCCCAAGAAGTTCTTTCTTTATAGCCATTAAGATGGGCTCAGCAGTTTTAAATGATGCACTCGCAAGAAATAGTATTTGAGGCAAAAGAGAGCATCAAGAGGCAAATCCAAAACAAGTTTAAGCCTAACATGCTTCCTATGCATAGGAATCTTGTACACAAATAAATTCATGAAGAACAAAGTGACAAGCATAAGAAGATAAAACAAGAACAACTTCAAAAATTTCAGCATATAGAGAGGTGTATTAGTACCATGAAAATTTCTACAACCATATTTTCCTCTCTCATAATAATTTTCAGTAGCTTCATGAACAAACTCAACAATATAGCTATCACATGCAGCATACTTTTCATGATTTCCAAACACATAATTTTTATCAAGTTCAAGAATAGTGGAATTAAAACTTTCAAACTTACTTTTATTAATAATATAACAAGGTAGTTGATCAATCTCAATAGATATGGGACTCATAGAATAAGTCAAGAACTCTCCAATCCCATTTTCATTAGTAGTACAATTAATATTATCAAGTAACATAGGACCATCATCTAGAGCTTTATCATAGACATTTGCCAAACAAAATTCTTTAGTACCATGCATTTCGACATCAGGCACAAACAAAGCATTATCATAAGATTTATCAAAGTAGCATGGATTATCATAGATAACAGTAGCATAATTATTTTCACAAGTTTTACTCATAGGCAATACTTCAAGAGAATCCACAGGAACATAACATTCAACCTCTTCCAGTAAGCATGGAGGACAATCAAATAGTGTAAGAGATAAAGAGTTACTCTCATTAGAAGGTTGGCATGGGTAGCTAATCCATTCTTCATCCTTTTGTTCGTCGCTCTCCTCTTCTTTTTCATCCAATGAGCTTTCAAGTTCATCAATTTCCTCCTCTTTTTCATCCAATGAGCTTTCAGGTTCATCAATTTCTTCTTCCACCGGTTCTCCCCAGGTGAACTTATGAGTAGAGCTATGCCTCCCCGGCAACGGCGCCAGAAAATAGTCTTGATGACCCACAAGTATAGGGGATCGCAACAGCCTTCGAGGGAAGTAAAACCCAAATTTATTGATTCGACACAAGGGGAGGTAAAGAATACTTATAAGCCTTAACAACTGAGTTGTCAATTCAGCTGCACACCTGGAAAAGCACTAGCAACAGGGGTGATGTGAAAGTAGCAGTGATATGAGAGCAGCAGTAGTAGTAATATGAGAGCAATGGCACCAGAAAACAGTTGACATGTAGAACGAGTATATGATGATGAAATATGGACCGGGGTTCCCAGCTATCTACACTAGTGGCAACTCTCCAATAACAAGTGTTGGGTGAACAAATTACAGTCGGGCAATTGATAGGATTGAAATAGCATTAAGACAGAATATCAAGATCATTAATCATGTAGGCATGTTTTCCATATATAGTCATACGTGCTCGCAATGAGAAACTTGCACAACATCTTTTGTCCTACCAACCAGGTGGCAGCCGGGCCTCTAGGGAATCTACCGGATATTAAGGTACTCCTTTTAATAGAGCACCGGAGCAAAGCATTAACACTCCGTGAAAACATGTGATCCTCACATCACCGCCATCCCCTCCGGTTGTCCCGATTCTTGTCACTTCGGGGCCTTTGGTTCCGGACAGTGACATGTGCATACAACTTGTAGATACAATCTAAGCAATAATTATAAAGCTCAAATCTAAGATCATGCCACTCGGGCCCTAGTGACAAGCATTAAACACAACAAGATTGCAGCAACAATAACTTCATAAACTTTGTAGATAGACAATCATAACGTAACAATCCATCGGATCCCGACAAACACAACACCGATTACATCAGATGAATCTCAATCATGTAAGGCAGCTCATGAGATCATTGTATTGAAGTACATAGGGGAGAGAGTACCAACTAGCTACAGCTAGAACCCGTAGTCCATGGGGGAACTACTCACTGAGCATGATGGAGGCGATGGCGTTGATGGAGATGGCTTCCGGGAGCACTTCCCCGTCCCGGCAGGTGCCGGGACAGAGACTTCGTCCCCCGAATTGGAGTTTCGCGATGGTGGCGGCGCCCCGGAGTCTTTCTCGGAGTTTCGTCAAGAGTTACGGTGTTTTTAGGTCGAAAGGGATTTTATAGGCGAAGAGGCGGCGCAGGGGCACTCGGGGCGCCACACCACGGCCGGCGCGGGCCTAGGCCAGGCCGCGCCGCCCTATGGTGTGGTGGCCCTCCGGCCCCTCTCCGACTCTTCTTAGGTGTTCGGACGCTTCCGGGAAAAATAGGAGGTTTGGTCTTCGTTTCGTCGAATTCCGAGAATATTGCCCGAACAGCCTTTCCGGAACCAAAAACAGCAGAAAACAGGAACTCGGCACCGTGGCATCTTGTTAATAGGTTAGTTCCGGAAAATGCATGAAATCATCATAAAGTGCAAGCAAAACATGTAAGTATTGTCATAAAACAAGCATGGAACAACAGAAATTATGGATACGTTGGAGACGTATCACCTATCTCCTTCCATAAATTGGAAGCAACCACACAGTCAAAAAATAAGTGTTGGCAAGACTCAACTTCATTGCAAAACACACAAGTCAAATCATCAACATATTGTCTTTTAACCAAGTTGTCTCTAGTGAGCAACTTGTTATGAAATAACAACCAGAGAAAAAAATGAATTTTTGGGGGAATCTTTAGTTTCCAAACACAATGAATATCAACTGGTTTAATCCCACCAAAGTTTACCACATCATACATAGATTTCACACTATATATCCCATTGGCTTCCCACATCCAGATCAGAACATCATTCTCAGTATTCAAGGTGATGGTCTGTGCAATTTGCTGGATTTCCAACCACTGCACCATCAACCTATGATCAAAACATCTTCTAAAGGTTACTTTCAAGGAATCCCCATCCCAAAGCTCAGCAATGGATTTGTTTTGCTCATTAACCAGGAAATAAACTTTCCAATATTGAATAACTAGGCTGCAAGATCCAAACCAGTGATCTTTCCAAAACTTAATTTTCTTACCATCCCCCACTTTCCATTGATACCCCATTTTGCCAGCTTTAGCAGCCCACATCACCCCTTTTCAGAAAGGTGAGGCACCAAAAGAGGAGCAAGAGAAAATATTTGGATTATCGATATTATACTTAATATCAATAATCTGTTTCCAAAGCTTATTCTCATTTAAATTATATCTTTTAATCCAGGAAGCTAAAAGGCACATATTCATCTCTGATAAGTCAGGAAGGCGCAATCCTCCATACTCCTTCTTTCTAGTGACCAAACCCCAATTAGCTAAATGGTATTTATGATCTCCCTTATAATTATCCCAGAGACAATGAGCCATCTGAGAGTTAATAAGAGTAATAGCCCATTTTTGAAATTTGATCACACGAGGGATGCTGGCTAGAACACTTCTAACCAACTCTAATTTAGCAGCATGGTTAAAAAGCTTTCCCCTCCAACCAGCAGCCTTCCTCGGGATTTTATCAACCACAGGTTGGATATCTTCTCTTCTAAGTTTACTACGATGCAGAGGAACCCCTAAATATTGCATGGGGAATTCACCCAACTTACAACTCAAAGCCTGAGCAATAAGATGTGCATCACATTCATCCACATTAATTGGAACCAAATCACATTTGTGGAAGTTGATCCTCATGCCAGACATATGTTCAAAGCAGGTCAGGATCCACTTTAAATTTATAGTAGATGACAAATTATTTTCTAGAAAAAGTAAGGTATCATCAGCATACTGCATGCTGATAATACCACCACTTCCCAACTCTTGTAACAGTCCAGCTAACTGTCTATTAGCAGCAGCTTTGAACAAAAATTTGGTAAACACATCAGCCATAAAATTAAAGAGGATAGGGGAAATAGGATCCCCTGTCTCACACCTCTACTGGTCAGGAAAAAATGGCTATTACAGTCATTGATCCTAACACCCACAGAACCATTATGCAAAAGTCCTTCAATAATAGACACCATCTTGGGCTAAAACCCCCCATCCTCATGACCCTCAAGAGAAAAGTCCTATCAACCCTATCATATGCCTTCTCATAGTGAAGTTAAAAAAAAAACCAGATTGGCCATTATGTACTGCATTATAAATTACTTCATGGGCAGAAACTACTCTCAAGAATATATCTCCCCTTAATAAAAGATGTTTGATTTGGTGAAACAAGCTTTTCACTAACCACTCCCAGCCTATTAGTGGCACACTTAGAGAAATCTTGAAACTACAATTAGTTAAAACAATTGGTCTGAATTTGTATAGTTACAACTTTAGCCTCTTTAGGAATTAAAGTTAGAAGAGAGAAATTCAACCTGAAAAGGTCTAATTTCCCTTCATTCCAATTCTTAACCATAGCCATAAAATCAGCTCTAATAAGCTCCCAAAAGTGTTGATAAAAGAGAAAAGAGAAACCATCATGGCCAGGAGCACCCTCAACATAAGAACCAAAAATTGCCTCCTTCACCTCTTTTTCAGAAAAAGCAGCATCAATCATGTTGTTATGATCCTGGGACACCATATCCCAGGGCCCCAAAAGTCATCCTCTAAATCAATATCAAGGCAAGGCTCTTGGCAGAAAAGGTTCTTATAGTACTTCACAGCAATATCAAGCATACCTTTTTTTTATCTTCCACCATGCCCGAATCACCTTGCAGTTGACAAATCTGCTTCTTCCTCCTCCTCTGGTTTGCTACAGAATGGAAGTAAGCAGTATTACGATCACCCTATAGAATGTAACATTCCCTAGACCTTTGTCTGGCCTTAATTTCCTCATTTCTCCATATATTAGTAAGTTCAATAGAGACATTCTTCATTCTAGACTTAGAAACAGGGGATAAGCATTGTGTTTCAGAAGTAATATGAAGCAAATCATATTCAGCAACCAACTGTTGCTTAAGTTTTCTTTGAGCAGATTCAATATTAGCTGACCAGCCTTTCAACCCTTTCCTAGTATTTCTCATTATTTTAAATTGCCATCTATCAACATAATTTTGGATATGACAAGGGGTTTGCCAAAATTTGGCCACCACTTTCTCAAACCCCTCAATTTTAAGCCACCACTTTTCAAATCAAAATTTATTTTCATGTGGAATTTTTAAAGCACCAGTGTCAACAATAATAGGGGTATGATCACTACCAACTCTAGCCTTGGAAGATAAACTACTAGCAGGAAACAAAGAGTCCTAGCAAGTAGAAACAAAAACCCTATCTAGCAAGGCCATGGCTAGATTATCCTGGTTATTAGCCCAAGAAAACTGTCTACTAGTGTTCTTGAGTTCCATCAGGCTGAACTTATTAATCCAATCATTGAACAAATTAGCCCAATGCTGATTTATATTACCAGTATTCTTTTCACATCTTTCTCTAATGAGGTTGAAGTCACCACCTACTAATGTAGGTCCACTCAAACAAGCATAGACATTATGCAATTCATTGATAAAATCCAACTTATGCTCCTCATAAGCAGAGCCATACACAGCAATAACTCTCCAAACAACATTATCTTTTTAGCTTTTATTTGAACAGAAACACAATAAGTAAAAATATCTCATTTGACTATATCAAACAAATCAAGACTAATGCCAACAAGAATGCCACCAGCAGTTTTAACAGCTGGCAACCAGTTCCAGGAGAATTCCCCCCCCCCCAAGGATCAAACTGTTGCAACTGTAAATTTGTAAACTCTTCTTTTTTAGACTCAGAAAAACATATAATATCAGGGCATACTTCTCTAATGAGGTCATGCACTCTAGTACGCTTATCAGGTCTATTAAGACCTCTAGGGTTCCAAATTAGAGCTACTACTATTTTTAAAGATCAACTTCCTTCTTCCTCTTTTTCTACTATAGACTAATGTCCATGGTTCATCCTCATCAGGAACATCACTAATGTGATCATCCTGATCTAGTGAACCATCATTTTCATCATCTACACCCACACTCAACTCTTCCACATATAGACTAATGTTTACAGAAAGAAATAAGGCAGGGTTAGAAACATGAATTTTTTAAGTCTATTGATTTCAACCTCTTTAACTTTGTTAATAATAGAATCAACATTCAATTTCTTGTGACCCAGGCTAATGCCAGCATGTTTTTCTTTATCAAATAAATCTTGATTGTCAAGGGCAGAAAAAGAGTTGGAAAAACCATAAATTTGTGTTACCTTTAGGGATTTCCAAGTTCTTTGCCTTGTTAAGATCTTGAGCCTTCTCAATAGCAGTCTTGCCATCTCTTTGAATCCTAGAGCTCATCCTTGTAGCTTGGACAGGACCCTATTGCTTCTTCTCCTTCCACACCAATGAAGGCATAGGAAGGTCAGGTTTGTCAGTTAGAGCAACATCAATCCTCATCTTTGCAACCTCATCATCTTCATCACTTTCAGAATCAAATTGTTGGAGGAGGCTCTTCCCAATATTCTCCTCAGCATCTCTCAGCACCAAAGCACTAGCAGCAGGTGATGTGGGCATAACCCTTCGGGTACTCGACATTGCCATACCCGGTGCAAACTATGAAGCTGGACCAGCACAAGGACTCGACAAGCTGGACCTGCACGCGCCTCAACTTGGACTACAAGGAAAGAAGACTCCAATGCGAATCCTACTAGGACTCTTGTAAACCCTACCTTGGCTGATATATAAAGCCATGCAGGGGCACCCCTTAGGGACATACATAATCAGAAACATAAATCATAGAGGCGACACGTCTTGCACCGCAACCCACAGTTTAGAACTAGAATACAACAACTCCGCCTATGGCGCCCCCCCTGTACACATATTTTCATATACTGGATTGCTAGCAGGACGTAGCGATCCTCCACCGCGGGAACGTGAACCTGGGTACGTCGTGTACCGTCTCGCTCCTGGAACTTCCATCGTCGCCTTTCTCTAAACACCAAACCCCTCATGGTGGGCATTGCCGAGGAACCGCCTCATCAATTAGCGCCGTCTGTGGGAAACACGGCGACTGGATTTCGTCATCCAGATGGGATACATCAAGATTTTGAACCGCCAGGGCGTACAAATCAGACATCATCATCAGATCCAATAATTTCCGTGAGCCGAAAGATCAAGACGACATCCATCACGGACCATCCAAGGCGCGGCTACGATCGGCTGTACACGGCGCTACTCTAATCTCCTTAGACCAGATCGTATTGGCCGGCCGGATCGATTACAACTAGAGAAAAGAAAGCAAAGGCAATCCAGAAAAACCATGACCGACGGGAGAAGGAGCACACTAGATAAATCAGCCCATGTGGAACTCGGTGGCCGGCCATGACAAGATTGAGCTGTAGAGAAAGCACTGGGTGAAGCACTGAAACGTCTAATCAAATCCAAGCATTCCGAAGTCCCAAGAGAAAAAAAAGGGGCGAGCTACACACGGAGAAATTTACAAGAGTCCACCCGAAAGGAAAGTAACAAATGTGAACCAGCCAGCACGAGATACTTACCATTGCATATCTGCCTATCGCCCGTGGCAAGCTTGCCATTCAACAAAAAGATCACCAGGTGCTATTCTTCCGGTTAATTACTATCCGCAAAATTTAGTTATATATTTTTCGGCTCGTACTATCTACGTGTAGTTTTTGTGCCGTAATATGTCTGCAGATCGGAAATAATCTTCGATTACTCTGTTCGGTCGACCGCGCCCGCTGTCGCGCACTTGCCATACTCGGGGGCTTGCGTGTCACAGACCCGACATTACGGACTCAATATATTCGGGTGCTCACCCGCCGCAGATCGGCCATGTCAATTGCGTCCTCTTCATCGGCCACGTCAGCCAGGCGCCGCGTGGTTACATGAACTATCTTGGGTGGCGCAATTATTTCGATAGCGCCCGCCACATGGACTATCTTGGATGGCACAATTATTTCAACTGCGCTCGCCGCATGGACTATCTTGGATGGCGCAATTATTTTAACTGCGCTCGCCGCATGGACTATCTTTAGTGACGAACTATTTCGACTGCGCCCGCCACATGGATTATGTTTGTCCGCGCAACTATTTCGACTACACCTGCTAAATCAACTATTTTTGATTGATTATTTCGACTGCATCCATCACGCGACCTGCCTTTACATTGGCCTCGCCGCGGTTGAACCTAGTGTTCTTCTTCCTTTCGCCACACCCGATGCTTAGGGAGGCGCCATTACCTCCAGTATTCTCGATTACTCGATGGATTTATCTTCTTAAGCTCAGGATATATCTTCTTCCGATGTGCTCCCGGGTCAATGGCTTTATCGTCTATGATTACTCGATGGACTTATCTTCTTCGGTCTGAATATATCTTCTCCCGATGAACTCCCGGGTCAATGGCTTCATCACCTATGGTTATTAATGGATTTATCTCCTACGACTATATAATATTGATCCGATATACTATCGGGTCAATGGATTCATCATCTGAAATATTCAATGGATATCATCTTATATAATATTGACCCGATGCGCTCCCATCGGGAGCGCCGGTGCGCTGGAATTACTCGGGGGCTCTTGGATTATCTTCAAACTATTGAGCACTGGAATTCAAAGAAATATGAAGACTCCTTACACTATTACTCCCATCGGGAGTGCCGGTGCGCTGGAATTACTTGGGGACTCTTTGAAGATCTCCGGCTATTTTTACTACCCCCAACGGGAGCGCCGATTTGCTGAAATTCAAGAAGACATGAGGATCTCCCACTATTTTTACTACTCCCGACGGGAGCGCTGGTTCGCTGGAATTCAAGCAAAATTGAAGACTCTTTATACCTGAAGTTATCATCTAAAAAAGCCTCTGAAAATACGAGCGCTGGAATAGATGGTAATCAACGGGACTTATAAATATCCTTTTGCTAAAGCCTCAAGATTACGAGAGTGCTGCGAATAGCAAGGATATACAATTATTACTTGCAAAAAGACCCATGTCGGTACTTTAAACTACAGAAGTACTAAATAAGCGACGGAGTCGACGGCAGGCATAGTTCCTTCGATTTGTTCAGGGGCTGTCGCCAAAATGTACAAAGCGACTCTGCAAAAATTGCGATTACTATGGGGTCGTCGAACGAGCTGACTGAGTTGATCCCTCAGTAGCCTTCGACAAACAAAAGATTCGATTGGGCTCACGGTCCCTTGAATATTCGACTGGGCTCACGGTCCCTTGAAAACTTGTCTGGGGTCACGGTCTCTTAAACTCCTCCAGAATATCATCTGAATTATCGACTCCTTCGGAATATCATCTGAATTATCGACTCCTCCGGAATATCATCTGAATTATCGACTCCTCCAGAATATCATCTGAATCATCGACTCCTATCGGGACATCTTTCGTATTATCGACTTCTCCTGGATATCATCTGAATTATCGACTCCTCTTGGATATCATCTGAATTATTGACTCCTCTGTGACATGACATCATAAGAGTCATCGACATTATGTTTTTGGAACTCGAAGACATGTACGGTATTCGACTCAGCATTTTTTTTACACCCTATACATAACTATTTCATATTCATTTACATGCTCGGGGGCTACTCCCATCAGAAGCGCTGGTCGCGCACCCGAGAAAAAGATGGCAACGTCGCCAACAAAGAAGA
>NC_061509.1:10092856-10170074 GCF_022539505.1 Lolium rigidum | reverse complement strand
TTTCAATCTATCTTCATAGATCTTGACACTAAATTTGTTTCGATCCATATCCTTTCATTGAAGTTAATTCTCAATGAAACCTTTTTAATCAAGTATATAATTACATCATTTATAACCAACTATATGTCACCTACATAAAGTATTATAAATATGTCTTAGCGCTCCCACTTAATTTCTTGCAAATGCAAGCCTCTTCATCGTCTACGATGAAATCAAAAACTCTTTGACTATTTCATCTGGTGAAGATTCTAACTCCATAATACTTACTTCATCCAATTGAAGTTCGTATACCTATCTAGTATTCCACGGACCAGCAAAACTCTTGGTTGTATCTTGTATACACCTTTAATACATACTTCGATAAGTAATGTATTTTGCCATCCTACTAGCATATCTCATAAAAGAAATATGTAGTGATTACTAGAATAATCCACATAGACTATAAGCATTGCTACGGAAGATCTAATCTTATCGTAGTCAACTCTTTGAACTTTGTCGTAAACAATTTTTCAACAAGTCGAGCTTCTTCAAATATATTTCATCTAAGTCTATAGATCCATTTACTTTCAAAAAGTATTCATCTATTATGGATTTCATGGTGCATGGCCATTTTAACGGAGTCAGGGCCCATCATAACTTCTTTGCTTGTAGTTGGTTTATCATTGTTCAAAATCAATCCTTTGTCCACAAATCATTTATTTGATCACAAAGTAAACCATACCTACAAGGTTCAATATGTACTTCGATCTCCATGGCTAAAACACTTTGTAGTCATAGGAGCCATGATACGTCGTGGCCGCTTCGGAACCAATTCCGATGCTGCGCTACTCGATCATTATGCTCAGGTTCATAAACCTTATCAAGTTCTATTGTCCTCCCACTCAAAAACTTCGCTAGAAACAATTTCTTGGAAATAAGAAACATTGACAAACACTTTTGTCTTTGTCTCCATTAGTGGGAAGAATTCCCAATCAATTCTACTGGGATAACCAACAAAGACATTCATCCGATTTTGGTTGTAAACTTATTTACTTATGCTATGCATACCAAAATTTAAGAAAAGATTATTAGGGTTTATACCCATGTCATAACTCGTATGATGTCATTTCAACGGATCATGATGATGCTCTATTCAGTGTAAAGCGGTAGTCTCTAAAGCATAATTCACAAAAATATAATGGCATTAATATTTTATCTCATCATTGACCCAACTAGGTTTGGATACATCTCTCGGATACTTCATCATCACTATGATACTCCAAGAAATGTGAGTTGTAGAACAATTTCATAACTCTCTTAGATGTTCGCTAAAACTAGTAATTCAAATATTTCCACTATGATCCAATCATAGATATTTGACTTTTCTATTACGATGATTTCTACTTCATGCTGAAATTTATTTGAATCCATTCAAATTTTTCAAACTTCTTCCTTATCGAATATATCCACATATATATACTCAATTCATTGTTTGAAGTTTTCATGAAGTATAAGAATCTTCCGCACACAACTATGCCTGATGATCCATATACATCATCATGTATGTTTCCACTAAGTTAGTTGCCCGTTCAAAACTTGGCCTATGAACGGTATTTTAGTCATTCTCTTTTAGAAAAGATTTGCAAGCGCCAAACGATTCAAAAAATCAAATGACTCCAAAAATCCATTTGCATGGAGTTTCTTCATGCGTTCCTTTCCAACATGACCTAAATGGCGGTCCCACAAATAAGTGGAATTCAAATTATTTGCCTTATAGCATTTTAGCGTCAGTGTTATGTATGTGTGTTTCACCATTAAGATTTATAATAACTTATCCATCGTACATGGAGTAATGTCATAATTTAAACAACTCATTGTTTTCATTTGACCGAGCAAAATAACAATTATTAAGTTCTTTATTATAAATTCTAAGGGTTAGATAGAATGCCAACGATGAACATAATAACACTTTATTTTTGTTCCGAGCGTGCATTCCTATCATATTCCTTGTCGATCACTTAGGCCATTGTATTCTTGTATTGCGTTGTTTTGTATGACACTTCATACCAACCAATATAGTACTAATACCCAAGAATTTCTTAGTGTGACTTAACTAGGAATACAACCATAACATGTATATCATTTATATATACCGAGCTAGACTTTCTAGTCTTTTCTTTTCTTTTGCCAAAATATCTTTTGCAGTTTCTCTTTTAGCTTTCCTCATTATTCAGAAAAAACATTTCAACATCAATAACTTCTAGGTTTGTTGGTCTAATACCAATAACCTTGAGGTTCTTATTTTGAAGTTAATCATCATATGACAAGTGTTCCAGATTTCACTATTAGTAACTTTGTAATATGATGAACAATTTCACTCATAATTTTATCCATTAATTCATGACAACTTTACGAGACCATGTATGTACATGCTAGGCTCATAAAGTTTAAACCTTGGTATTTGCATGTGCAAATCTAGCTTGCACCCGTTGTATGCACACGTAGAATCTATCACACCCGATCATCACGTGATGCTTCGAAACGACGAGTCTTAGCAACGGTACATATTAAGGATGGTCACTTCATGGATATGCGAATATCGTTAGTGCCCCAATAGTTGGAGGATTGTGACGCCTTGCGTCTTCAACCTTCGTACATTCCCATAAAACTTATGAGTTCATGTAGTCTCACCAAATTATATTCTATCATCTTGCAATAAGGTCTTAGATATCACATATATCTCATACCTTGATTATTTCTGAAAACTAAATTTTCAGCTCCTTACTTTTTAAACAGATTTAAACTTCAAGTTTCACGGAGACAAGATAACTTTAGGTACTAATTGAAACCATAGCTCTTTGAATCAACAATGTGAGGTTTACTAAAAGTTTGCAATAGGACTTAATCATTTCTTGATTCATTAACAATACGGTACCAATCCGTAAAGTTTCTTATCAGATATTAACAGTATTTCTATCTCAATAACAAGACTAGCGCATAGTAGAAAACGGATGCCAATACTACAAAAATTAATTCAAAATACTACTCAGACTATGTTTATGATAATTAGTTCATGTTCTAATCTTATTACTAATGAACTCCCACTTAATACAACATCCCTCATAGTTGTTAAGTGGTACACGATCCAAATCCACTACACCAAAACCGATCATCACGTGATATGATGTAGCTTCAATGGTGAACATCAACATGTTGATCATATCATCCATATGACTCGTGTTCAACCTTTCGGTTTCCGTTGTCCCGAGGCCATGTACGTACATGCTAGGCTCGTCAAGCAAACCCAAGTATTCCGCGTGTGCAACATGGCTTACACCCGTTGTATATGAACATTGAATCTATCACATCCGATCATCACGAGATGCTTCGAAACGACGAACTTTGGCAACGGTGCATACGAGGGAGAACACTTTATTATCTTGATATTAATGTGAGGGATCATCTTATAATGCTACCGTCGCGATCTAAGCAAAATAAGATGCATAAAAGGATTAACATCACATGCAGTTCATATGTGATATGATATGGCCCTTTTGTCTTTGCGCCTTTGATCTTCATCTCCAAAGCACGGACATGATCTCCATCATCTTCGGGCATGATCTCCATCATCGTCGGCGTAGCGTCAAGGTCCATGGCGCCGTCTTCATGGTTGTTCACCTCATGTAGCAACTATTACAACTACTTTGAAATACTACTCAACATGAAAATTAAAGACAACCATAAGGCTCCTGCCGGTTGCCACAATACAATAATGATCATCTCATACATATTCATCATCACATTATGGCCATATCACATCACCAAACCCTGCAAAAACAAGTTAGACGTCTCTAATTTGGTTTGCATTTTTTACGTGGTTTAGGGTTTTCGAGAGAGATCTAATCTACCTACGAACATGAACCACAACGGTGATACTAGTGTTGTCAATAGAAGAGTAAATTGAATCTTCACTATAGTTGGAGAGACAGACACCCGCAAAGCCTCTTATGCAATACAAGTTGCATGTCGAACGAGGAGCAAGTCTCATGAACGCGGTCATGTAAAGTTAGCCCGAGCCGCTTCATCCCACTATGCCACAAAGATGCAAAGTACTCAAACTAAAGATAACAAGAGCATCAACGCCCACAAAACCATTGTGTTCTACTCGTGCAACCATCTATGCATAGACACGGCTGCGATACCACTTGTAGGATAACGTTGCATAGAAAACAAAAATTTTCCTACCGCGAACACGCAATCCAAGCCAAGATGCAATCTAGAAGACGGTAGCAACGAGGGGGTATCGAGTCTCACCCTTGAAGAGATTCCAAAGCCTACAAGATGAGGCTCTTGTTGCTGCGGTAGACGTTCACTTGCCGCTTGCAAAAGCGCGTAGAAGATCTTGATCACGATCGCTTCCGGCGCCACGAACGGGCAGCACCTCCGTACTCGGTCACACGTTCGGTTGTTGATGAAGACGACGTCCACCTCCCCGTTCCAGCGGGCAGCGGAAGTAGTAGCTCCTCTTGAATCCGACAGCACGACGGCGTGGTGTCGGTGGTGGTGGAGAAATCCGGCGGAGCTTCGCTTAAGCGTGCGGGATGTGGTGGAGGAGAGAGACCGCTAGGGTTTGGGGAGAGGGCGCCGGCTAGGGCACCCTTGAGGGGTGCGGCCATGGTGGTGGCTTGAGTGGCCGGCCAGCCCCTCTCTCCCCCTCTTTATATAGGTGGAGGCCCCAAGGTTTAGGTCAAAGAGTCCGAATAAGACCCCAACAAAACCTTCCAAGTGTCCAAACCTAGGGGGAGTGGGACTCCCCCCTTTCCTTGGTGGGGTGGCCGGCCACCATGGTGGGGATTCCACTTGGGACTCCTCCTCCCTTAGGTTGGCCGGCCAAGGTGGGTGGAGTCCCTCTGGGACTCCACCTTCCATCCTTATTTCTTCCGGACTTTTCTAGAACCTTCTAGAAACCTTCCGTAGAACCTTCCGGATCATTTTAATTCACATAAAATGACATCCTATATATGAATCTTATTCTCCGGACCATTCCGGAACTCCTCGTGATGTCCGGGACTCCGAACAAATATTCGAACTCCTTTCCATATTCAAGTTCTACCATTTCAACATCCAACTTTAAGTGTGTCACCCTACGGTTCGTGAACTATGCGGACATGGTTGAGTACTCACTCCGACCAATAACCAATAGCGGGATCTGGAGATCCATAATGGCTCCCACATATTCAACGATGACTTTAGTGATCGAATGAACCATTCACATACGATACCAATTCCCTTTGTCACGCGATATTTTACTTGTCCGAGGTTTGATCTTTGGTATCACTCTATACCTTGTTCAACCTCGTCTCCGACAAGTACTCTTTACTCGTACCGTGGTATGTGGTCTCTTATGAACTTATTCATATGCTTGCAAGACATTAGACGACATTCCACCGAGAGGGCCCGAGTATATCTATCCGTCATCGGGATGGACAAATCCCATTGTTGATCCATATGCTTCAACTCATACTTTCCGGATACTTAATCCCACCTTTATAACCACCCATTTACGCGGTGGCGTTTGATGTAATCAAAGTACCTTTCCGGTATAAGTGATTTACATGATCTCATGGTCATAAGGACTAGGTAACTATGTATCGAAAGCTTATAGCAAATAACTTAATGACGAGATCTTATGCTACGCTTAATTGGGTGTGTCCATTACATCATTCATACAATGATATAACCTTGTTATTAATAACATCCAATGTTCATGATTATGAAACTAATCATCCATTAATCAACAAGCTAGTTAAGAGGCATACTAGGGACTCTTTGTTTGTCTACATATCACACATGTACTAATGTTTCGGTTAATACAATTATAGCATGATATATAAACATTTATCATAAACATAAAGATATAAATAATAACCACTTTATTATTGCCTCTAGGGCATATCTCCTTCACTGCCTCGTCAGCAGGTATATGTTGATCAATCCCCAACACCCTATCTTTCACACTTTATTCCAACACTTGATGAGCAACACTCCTAGATACATTCTTTCCTTCTTGGGATTCAGGGATGGAAGGATCAGTCTCCATCCTACTGTTTTTTCCACCATTTTTACTTTTATCCAAAGCCTTGAAGTCATCACCAAGCTTAGCTTCTTCATCAACCTTGTCTTCATCATTGCTCTGATTAGGGTCATCATCATCATCTACATCAATAGCATCCCCTTCAGACTCAACTGTGAAGTCAATCAAGAAAAAGCATTGCTCCATCTCAAATAGCTTGTTAGTAGGAATTTTTGACTTGTCCCTCACACTTAACCCTCACTTCCTTATAGAAGCTTTTGACTATACCATGCCAATCAATGTTGACAAGCACACCCAAAGTAGTAGAGATCTGGCAAATTGTTTCCAGGTCAACCACTTAGCAGAGATGCCAACAATTAATCTTGATCAAGACTTCTTGGAGCTCTTCAAAGGGTTTAGCTTCACCTTCCCAATTGACAAAGTAGATAACCACACCATCTTTCTTGAAGTTGATGAAGGGTACTCCACCAATTCTTTAATCCTTTTGCTAGCGGAAAACCTCACAAAGAACTTCTTGGAATCAAGCTGTCTAATCTGCCAAAACCAGTTCACCTTCCACATCTCATTGAAACTCTTCTCCGGTTCACTGACATATATCTCTCCTTCCTTGACCACTACAACCCCTACAGTGTCCATGTTGAGCCACTGGACTGCTTCTGGTCCTTCAACCTCCACATGGAAGAAATCCCAACCCTGGATTGGCACTTCCCCAGTATTGAGCAGTAGGTAGAAGAGAGTACCACATATGATAACTATCCATATGATGACCAGTTCTACTGCATATGAAACATCTCTTGATTCTGGTGCATAAACCAACATAGTGACCAAGCTCACCATAGTTGTAACATGTAATATTCTTGAACTTCGGATCCATCACTGGTCCAGGACCACTAGACACCACCATTTGCATATTACCTCTATTCCTGTCACCACCAGATTTAGACCCCTCGGAAGCAGGAGCCTTTTGATTCTTCTTCTTGCTCTTGCCACCACCAGAAGACTACAGCTGCTGTGAAGGATTCAAACTAGCACTACTCCCCTGGCTGTTGGATTGAGTAATATTAGGAGGAACCCCCTGAGGCATCATCATCATAGGATTGAATCCAGCTGGAGGGACTTGTTGATTCCTGAAGAACTGTGACCACTAATTCATTGGCATATTCCACATGTTTGGTTGCATCATGGGGAATATACATGGGCCAGCCGCACCCAATTGCTGCATCATCGCTTGCGGGAACTCTGATTTGATAACTGTTTGATCTGTAGGAGCGCTCAGCTGAGTAGCTGTCGATCTACCAGCAGCCATGGCAGCCACTGGAGGAGCTCGGCCACCTCCCGCACCACGCCCACCACCAGCACCACTGAACCTCCCCGCACCACGACCACCACCCGCCATCTTGACCACCTCAACGAAAGATTTCCTCCCTTCTCAGCTCCCCACAATTCCACAAAATTGATTTTCGTGGGTTTGGGGAGGAACCTACCACGGGCAGGGTGGCAATCCTTCGGAGAGAAGGACCACGCACCGACCAAATCTCTCCTGACCCAGACGAGTGTCTGAGGCGCAGGAGAAGACCTAGATCCAGGCCGAGCGGGTTTGTCTGAAGCAGGCGGAGCTACCGCACCTAAATCCAAGTTAGAAAATGTCTTTCTAAAAACCGTCTCCCCAGGTATGCCATCAACGGTCCGAAATCGACCAGATTGATCAGAGCAACGGTATCCCATGGCCAGCAACGTGGAGCGGCTGCGCAGTGGTGCACGCCGCAGGGGATCCCGCAGCTGCTCCATCAACCTCTCCAGCGAAGAGCAACTCGTCGGAGAAGGATCACCCCGACGAATTCTCTCCACGCGACGCCGCGCGTCCACACACGGCCGAGGACGAACCACGCCCTCAGCCCGCCGCCCATCACCTCCAGACTTCACCTGCACCGGGGATGGCCTCATCGGCGAGCGCATGCACCCCATCGACGCCGACCTCCTCACGTAGTCCAATTATCCACATCCTTCAACCCCTGAGCTACCATTTCTCGCATCGGATCGTCGGGGTCCTTGAGGTCGATCATTGCCTGGGCTGCTGCGATTTGCTCTTCGATCCCCTGCCCCGAGATCTGCGGCCTCCATCATTTGGCCATTTGCTCGATCACCCATGGCGACGCTAGGCCGATTTGGAGTATGAGTAGCTTCCTTCGAAGCAGCGCAGCTTCCGCCCCTCCGCCATCCTCTCCTCCTAGCGCCGTCGCGCCCGCTCCTCTCCCAGCCTCGTCTCCCCCGCGAAGGAGAGGAGCCCGAGCGACCACTTCGGAATCGACATGCGGGCTTTCGGTCGGCCGCTCCGGCGAGTACCACTGCCGGCGAGAGGTCAGACCAGGGGAGGTTGCGGTGGCGGCGGGGAATCGCCCGGAAATCGCCAGCGTGGGGTGGGTGGGTGAGCGTGACAGCGAGTTTATTCGTTAATCTTAAACAACTGTTTGTGCACAAGGAATAAAATCCCAGAGTTCGATAGTTACAGTGTGCTAATCTTAACTGCCCCAAATGAGGATGGCAAGGATATTTTGTCATATAATTTGGGTTTAGGTTTTTCAGTATCCAAAGCTTATGCTGCTTCAGTGGCTGTTAAACATCCCATGCCTCTTCCACCTGGAGATGTTATTGTTCAGCTTCCCATGTTTGCTTACAATTCCATCTTGAGCAACATGAACGGATATGCTTGAAAGAAGGGTGTCACCCTATCAAGAATAGCGGCTAGAGCGGTGAGAAATTTCTCCTCATGTACTAATTACCCATAACATTGAGACTCAAAATATTGCTGATCTTTTTCACTTTTCATAAATAGAAGTCTTCTTTAATTGGTTTGTTGCAAAAAAAGAAAAAGTTATATGGCTTACCGCTCATATATTTACGAAAGAATTCAAGCTACTCGGCTCTCCAAAATAGATACACACGAAACAAAAGTTAGAAACGAAGATAACTCAGAAATAAACCTGCTCACTAGAGCATCTCTAGCAGATCCCGCAAACCCGGCCTGCATCGCCCTATGCAGGCCGGTATGCGGTTTTCTGCGCGAAAACGTCCCTGAGCAGACACCGCAAGCGCGACCCAGCCCACAAATGTGTTGCAGGCCCTCGCTCTCGGTCGCCGAAAAACCACATATATGGCGGCCGAGAGCGTCGATGCAGGCCGGCCCCCATCCCATCGCAACTGCCTCCTCCCCTCCTCCACACCATCGTCACTGAAATCCAGCGAGCCCCAGCTCCGCCCGCGCTCCTCCCGCCAGATCCACTGCGCCGCATCAACGCCATGGCCTCCCGCAGGACTCCCGGCGGTGGCGGCCGGCCTTTTGGCCGCGGTGGAAGCCGATTCGAGCACGGGGAGGGCTGGAACGGCGCCGGCGGAGCGGAGCGGACGGAGGCCGCGCAGCGGAGCTCCGACCTCGCCCGCATGCGCGCCGCCCGCCGCTACGTCAACCTCGGGATGCCGGTGCCGCCGGCGTACTACCGCCGCGAATCCATCCGCTACGCGGATGTGATTGACACGCGGGATGCCGGTCCGCGGCGCACGCGTTCGTCCTTGCGAGGGCGACTACGTCGCCGACGCCGACCTCGAGCAAGTCGTCGCCGCGCTGGCGGACGCGCCGACGCTCGAGCCCGAGGACTTCGTCCGCGACGAGATCCTCGAGCAGATGGTCCAGTCCGTCGAGTACATCACCGCCACCGCCACCGCGACGCCACCCTCCGCCGCGACCCCACCGTCCACCGCGACACCACCCTCCCCCGCGACGCCACCCTCCGCAAACTGGGTCTTCCTCGAGTGAAGCAGCGTGGTCCGCGGCGTCGCCGCCACGGCATTGGCTCCGGTGAGCCCAATTTTGCTGCTCAAAACTTGCCGTGGCGACGACCGTAGTATGTTTAGTTTTAATTTGCCTATGTTTTAGCTTAATTGTAAGGATCTGAACTAAATTCGTAGTATGTTTTAGCTTAAATTCAAACTGAAATGTATGATCGTGCTTGTTCCCGCGAAAATTCTTGCTTTTCCAGAGTGTTTTTCGACCTGCAAATGTCGATTTTCTCAGCATACATCCGCCATTTTTAGCTTTGCGGTTTGCAGTATCTGCTAGAGATGCTCTTAGCGATCAAGCGCGAGGTAGGCTCCGTGAGGAACACTCAGTGCACCAGATCGTAGGAAGCCGTGCAGTTGGTCTACTGTAGGAGCTGGAGATGCTATTGTTCAGCTTCCCATGCATGCTTGCTTACAATTCAATCCTGAGCAACATGGACGGATACACTTGAAAGAAACTGGGGTTACAACTTGAACTCAATTAGCACAATCCAAAGCGCAGTGGGGTGTGCGTGTGCCCAGCTGAATTCGAATGTCACTGAATGAATCTTAAGTACGCAACACGAAACTCAAGGCCTACAGGCATTAGCTTCCAGTGAGGAAGTCCTATGTATAGTACCACCACCTACACTATGAATTCCACCTGTGTTTGTGTTGCGCCGCGGTTCATCACTGGAGGAAGGAAGGTGTATGCCAATGCCCTCACCATCGGCATGGTCTTCCTGTAAGAATCATATATTCAGTAATGACAACCTTCTTCAGGAAAAAATCACGGAACATACAGTTTTAACGTGTAGGCAGACATCACTAAATGAGTAAAAGACAGTTGTATGTATGGAAAGAATAACAGGTCAATGTTCAGCAGTTAGAAAAGGTGTTTATTCCCTGGTTTCTTAATAGTCAGCACGCCTAACCAATGCAATTTCTAAAGTTACTTACATTACGACCAATAAAAGGTCCTATAAGTAAAAGGTTATAGCACCTCCCAATTCTCTAAAAAGATTCAAAAAAAGAAGTTACGCATTTCAGTAAAGACCATACCATTCTACTTGTGTCTCGTCATGTTGGCGACCATACGCTCTGGCCTCTGTATCCCACAGTGGAACATGTAGTTGTAGTGAGGCGGCAAATGAGATGTCCACGCATGGACCTTGAAATTTCCTTGAGGCCTAACACTTCCAAAGCAGAGGTCTTGCACGCTAACCATCTCGAGATCTTCAGGTTCAGTGTCATCAGAACGTTGCTTGGTAAATAGCAAAAATTGCAAAGCATTCAGAAGAAGTTTTCTTTGCTCTCCTAAGATATACGGGCTCCTCGAACTGCCAACCATTAGCAAAACGTTCGCCATATAGCAAGATATTCTTCTGCCTGATATTCCTGAGGAATTCAAGGGCCATGCTCCAGATATGTGTCTCACGCGACGCTTTGGCGACTCGGGAGGCGACTGGGAGCTCGCCCTCCCGGAGCGCCGCCGCCGCGGTTCTGGCCGCACCCAGGGGGGTCGCTGGTCGACGGCGAGGAAGGGGAACAGGTTTGCCCCCCTCGCTACCAGCTGCTCCGACGTCGAGGACTCCCTCTCTGACACCTGCGCCTCGGACGCCGACGGTACTTCGCCATCGCCATCTTCCTCTGTGCTGAACCTAGGGAGGTTCTGGCCAGATCCGGCGGGGGAGGCGCCGCCGCCGTTGCCGCCGGCTTTTTCTCCTAGGGAGGGGAACCAAGCACCAGCCTCGCCGCCGCCGCCGTTGGAGTCTACCCACTTCCCGCCGCTCCCTGTCGCTCCTGGCCGGGGCCGGAGTTCGCTGCCCGTCGTGGGATCTGGTCGATCCGCACCAGGATCTGCGTCGTTCCGCGTGGGAGAGCTTGTGGTGGAGCTTCCTCCGTGCCCTGGGCGGCCGGAGCCGAGGGAGTCGCCGCCGCCGCTCCACCTAGGGTTTGCCTGCTGCACGGGGAGTGCTGCCCGGAGCTGTGAGGGGCCTCCTGGGCCGGCCCAGGGATTGGGCCCTGCGCTTGAGGCCCACGTGGGCTCTGTTGGGGCGTTGGGCGCGTTTGGGCCAGCCCAACCTCCTGCGGACCAGCGGGACCATAGTACCCCTTCGCCCGAACCGTCAGATAGCCGCCACGTTGCAGCCAGTGGGATCGGGAGGCCCAGCGCGGTTAGGGTTCCCGCTGGGGACGATCCTACCCCTCCGCCGCCAGGTCTTAAGTGGTTCTGGCTCCCCCCAGAAACCCTAGATCTCACTCTCGCCTTCCCCGCCACCTCTCAAGACGTCAGTCGCAACCGCTCCGCCGCCAAGCGCCTCTCTACCCACCGCGACCCCTGCTCAGGCGCTCTCATCCCTCACCTCGAAGCCATGGACCGTGACCGCTCTTACGGCAAGCGCCCGTTTGATGACTACCACGGGGGCTACTCTCGCAACCGCGAGCAAGATCTACGACAGAAGCTGGATCGTGAACAAGAGGAACATCGTCGACAACAGCGCCAACGTGACCGCGACCTCGACCGGGCGGGTTCCTCGTCGTGGCGTTCCGAGGGGGAAGGCCCACGGCAGGACACCCGGCCTCCTCCTCCTCCTCCTCGCGGCCGTGATTCAGGGAAGAACGCGGGCCGGAGGAATCTCCGCCAGCCGCGCGCACATCAAGGACCTACACCTGCTCAATCTCTTGGGGATGACACCGGCCCAGGGGAAGCCGCTGTCACAAACCCTGATGCGGCCCACATAACATGCTATAACTGTGGGAAACAGGGGCATATTCAGGCCGACTGCATCGACGAGCCCTTCTGTGTCAACTGTAAGAAAGTTGGCCACCTCTCTGCCATGTGCGCCGCCTTTGCCAAAGTGCTGGCTCCCTATTGGGCGGGTTACGGCGGAGGGCGCCAGGGCTTCCTCTGCCTTGATGTCCCAGATGAAGAACTTCAGCGCCCTGCCTCCAACTCTGCCACGGTCATCCTGGCTGGGGGGCGTCTTTCGGAAGAAGAAGTGGAAGAAGAGTTCAAGGACCTCGTGGATGAGAACTGGAATTGGCAGGTGCGGCAGCTCTCTGCTTCGGACTTCACCGTCGTCTTCCCTTCCAAGGAAAGCCTCCGCATTGCGATCCGTGGTGGCGGGCTAACCCTGCCGACAAGTAAGATCAAAGCTCTGGTTACTGTCCCACTGGGGGACCCGCTTGCCTCTGAGACCCTTGAAGAGATTTGGGTCAAGCTGGTTGGGGTGCCGCCTCCGTTGCGTCTTGCTGAACGCCTGCTGCTGTCAACGCGTGAGGTGGGCCGCCCAATGTCGGTGGATGAGGACTCCCTCTCTCTTTCGGAGACACCGGTCAGGATGTCCTTTGGCTGCCGCAAAGGAGATGTTCTCCCAGATTTTATTACTCTCTTCGTCAACCTCCAAGGGTACCGTATCAAGATCCTCCGCGAGACTGCTGCTGCTGAAGACTCCCCACCAAGGGCTCCCTGATGTCTACGGGAGCTTCTATTCTTGTAGACAGTGTTGGGCCTCCAAGAGCAGAGGTTTGTAGAACAGCAGCAAGTTTCCCTTAAGTGGATCACCCAAGGTTTATCGAACTCAGGGAGGAAGAGGTCAAAGATATCCCTCTCATGCAACCCTGCAACCACAAAGGAAGAAGTCTCTTGTGTCCCCAACACACCTAATAGGTGCACTAGTTCGGCGAAGAGATAGTGAAATACAGGTGGTATGAATAAGTAGTAGCAACGGCACCAGAAAAGTGCTTTGCCCAGGACAGTAAACAAGCAGTAGTAACGCAGCGGTAGTAACGCGATAAAACAAGAAACAAGCAGCGATAGCGATATTTAGGAACAAGGCCTAGGGATTAGACTTTCACTAGTGGACACTCTCAACATTGATCACATAATGCAACGGATAAATGCATACTCTACACTCTTGTTGGATGATGAACACATTGCGTAGGATTACACGAACCCTCAATGCCGGAGTTAACAAGCTCCACAATAATGCTCATATTTTAGTAACCTTTAGTGTAAGATAGATCAAAAGACTAAACCAAGTACTAGCATAGCATGCACACTCGTCACCTTCATGCATATGTAGGAGGAATAGATCACATCAATATTATCATAGCAATAGTTAACTTCACAATCTACAAGAGATCATGATCATAGCATAAACCAAGTACTAACACGGTGCACACACTGTCACCTTTACACACGTGCAGGAGGAATAGAACTACTTTAATAACACATCACTAGAGTAGCACATAGATAAATTGTGATACAAAACATATTGCAATCATAAAGAGATATAAATAAGCACCTCACTATGCCATTCAACGAGTGAATAAGTATTCTGTGAAATATAGCCTAAGAGACCCACACGGTGCACACACTTGTCACCTTTACACACGTGGGACAAGGAGTCTCCGGAGATCACATAAGTAAAACTCACTTGACTAGCATAATGACATCTAGATTACAAGCATCATCATATGAATCTCAATCATGTAAGGCAGCTCATGAGATTATTGTATTGAAGTACATAGGAGAGAGATGAACCACATAGCTACCGGTACAGCCCCGAGCCTCGATGGAGAACTACTCCCTCCTCATGGGAGCGAGCAGGCGGTGATGAAGATGGCGGTGGAGATGGCAGCGGTGTCGATGGGGAAGCCTTCCGGGGCACTTCCCCGCTCCGGCAGGGTGCCGGAACGAGACTCCTGTCCCCCGGATCTTGGCTTCGCGATGGCGGCGGCTCTGGAAGGTTTTCCGTATCGTGGTTTTTCGCATCAGGGGTTTCGCGACGGAGGCTTTATATAGGCGAAGAGGCGGCGCAGGAGGGTCGAAGGGGTGGCCACACCATATGGCGGCGCGGCCAGGGCATGGGCCGCGCCGGCCTATGGTCTGGGGGCCCAGTGCCCCCCCTCTGGTCCTTCCCGGGTGTTCTGGATGCTTCCGGTGAAAATAGGACCCTGGGTCTTCGTTTCGTCCAATTCCGAGAATATTTCGTTACTAGGATTTCTGAAACCAAAAACAGCAGAAAACAGGAACTGGCACTTCGGCATCTTGTTAATAGGTTAGTTCCAGAAAATGCACGAATATGACATAAAGTGTGCATAAAACATGTAGGTATCATCAATAATATGGCATAGAACATAAGAAATTATCGATACGTCGGAGACGTATCAAGCATCCCCAAGCTTAGTTCTGCTCGTCCCGAGCAGGTAAAACGATAACAAAGATAATTTCTGAAGTGATATGCCATCACTATTTGTAAACATATGTAGTGAATGCAGCGATCAAAACAATGGTAATGACATGAGTAAACAAGTGAATCATAAAGCAAAGACTTTTCATGAATAGTACTTCAAGACAAGTATTAATAAGTCTTGCATAAGAGTTAACTCATAAAGCAATAAATCAAAGTAAAGGCATTGAAGCAACACAAAGGAAGATTAAGTTTCAGCGGTTGCTTTCAACTTGTAACATGTATATCTCATGGATAATTGTCAACATAGAGTAATATAACAAGTACAATATGCAAGTATGTAGGAATCAATGCACAGTTCACACAAGTGTTTGCTTCTTGAGGTGGAGAGAGATAGGTGAACTGACTCAACATAAAAATAAAGAGAATGGTCCTTCAAAGAGGAAAGCATCGATTGCTATATTTGTGCTAGAGCTTTTATTTTGAAAACATGAAACAATTTTGTCAACGGTAGTAATAAAGCATATGAGTTATGTACATTATATCTTACAAGTTGCAAGTCTCATGCATAGTATACTAATAGTGCCCGCACCTTGTCCTAATTAACTTGGACTACCGGATCTTTGCAATGCACATGTTTTGACCAAGTGTCACAATGGGGTACCTCCATGCCGCTCGTACAAAGGTCTAAGGAGAAAGCTCGCATTTTGGATTTCTCGCTTTTGATTATTCTCAACTTAGACATCCATACCGGGACAACATGGACAACAGATAATGGACTCCTCTTTAATGCATAAGCATGTGGCAACAATTATTATTCTCATATGAGATTGAGGATATATGTCCAAACTGAAACTTCCACCATGAATCATGGCTTTAGTTAGCGGCCCAAAGTTCTTCTCTAACAATATGCATGCTCCAACCATGAAGGTGGTAGATCTCTCTTGCTTCGGACAAGACGGACATGCATAGCAACTCACATGATATTCAACAAAGAATAGTTGATGGCGTCCCCGAAGCATGGTTATCGCACAACAAGCAACTTAATAAGAGATAAAGTGCATAAGTACATATTCAATACCACAATAGTTTTTAAGCTATTTGTCCCATGAGCTATATATTGCAAAGGTGAATGATGGAATTTTAAAGGTAGCACTCAAGCAATTTACTTTGGAATGGCGGATAAATACCATGTAGTAGGTAGGTATGGTGGACACGAATGGCATAGTGGTTGGCTCAAGGATTTTGGATGCATGAGAAGTATTCCCTCTCGATATAAGGTTTAGGCTAGCAAGGTTATTTGAAACAAACACAAGGATGAACAGTACAGACAAAACTCACATAAAAGACATATTGTAAACATTATAAGACTCCATACCGTCTTCCTTGTTGTTCAAAACTCAATACTAGATGTTATCTAGACTCTAGAGAAACCAAATATGCAAACCAAATTAGCAAGCTCTAAGTATTTCTTCATTAATGGGTGCAAAGTATATGATGCAAGAGCTTAAACATGAGCACAACAATTGCCAAGTATCAAATTATTCAAGACATTTTAGAGTTACTACATGTAGCATTTTCCAATTCCAACCATATAACAATTTAACGAAGAAGAAACTTCGCCATGAATACTATGAGTAGAGCCTAAGGACATATTTGTCCATATGCTACAGCGGAGCGTGTCTCTCTCCCATAAAGTGAATGCTAGGATCCATTTTATTCAAACAAAACAAAAACAAAAACAAACCGACGCTCCAAGCAAAGTACATAAGATGTGACGGAATAAAAATATAGTTTCAGGGGAGGAACCTCGATAATGTTGTCGATGAAGAAGGGGATGCCTTGGGCATCCCCAAGCTTAGACGCTTGAGTCTTCTTAATATATGCAGGGGTGAACCACCGGGGCATCCCCAAGCTTAGAGCTTTCACTCTTCTTGATCATAGTATATCATCCTCCTCTCTTGACCCTTGAAAACTTCCTCCACACCAAACTCGAAACAACTCATTAGAGGGTTAGTGCACAATAAAAATTAACATGTTCAGAGGTGACACAATCATTCTTAACACTTCTGGACATTGCATAAAGCTACTGGACATTAATGGATCAAAGAAATTCATCCAACATAGCAAAAGAGGCAATGCAAAATAAAAGACAGAATCTGTCAAAACAGAACAGTCCGTAAAGATGGATTTTATTAGGCCACCAGACTTGCTCAAACGAAAATGCTCAAATTGAATGAAAGTTGCGTACATATCTGAGGATCATGCTCGTAAATTGGCTTAATTTTCTGAGCTACCTACAGGGAGATAGACCCAGATTCGTGACAGCAAAGAAATCTGGAACTGCGCAGTAATCCAAATCTAGTACTTACTTTTCTATCAAAGACTTTACTTGGCACAACAAAACATAAAACTAAGATAAGGAGAGGTTGCTACAGTAGTAAACAACTTCCAAGACACAAATATAAAACAAAGTACTGTAGCAAAATAACACATGGGTTATCTCCCAAGAAGTTCTTTCTTTTTAGCCATTAAGATGGGCTCAACTAGTTTTAATGATGCACTCGCAAGAAATAGTGTTTGAAGTAAAAGAGAGCATCAAGAGGCAAATTCAAAACACATTTAAGTCTAACATGCTTCCTATGCATGGGAATCTTGTAAATAAACAAGTTCATGAAGAGCAAAGTAACAAGCATAGGAAGATAAAACAAGTGTAGCTTCAAAAATTTCAGCACATAGAGAGGTGTTTTAGTAACATGAAAATTTCTACAACCATATTTTCCTCTCGCATAATAATTTTCAGTAGCATCATGAGCAAACTCAACAATGTAACTATCACATAAAGCATTCTTATGATGAGTCTCATGCATAAAATTATTACTCTCCACATAGGCATAGTCAATTTTATTAGTTGTAGTGGGAGCAAATACAACGAAGTAGCTATCATTATTATTCTCATCACGTGTAGGAGGCATAGTATAATCACAATAAAATTTACTCTCCATAGTAGGTTGTATCAAAGGACCACTATCATAATTAGGAGGCAAAGTATCATCAAAGAAAATTTTCTCCTCAATGCTTGGGGGACTAAAAAGATCATGAAAACCAGCTTCCCCAAGCTTAGAACTTTCTATATTATTATCAACAATGGTGTTCAAAGCGTTCATACTAATATTACTACCAGCATGCAAATAAGACTTCATAGGTTTTTTAATTTTCGCATCAAACAATCCATGTTTTAAATCAGGAAATAGAATGAGAAGCTCACTCTTGTACATTATGCCAAACTAGTGTAAATAAGAAACAAAAAGATGCAATTGCAGGATCTAAAGGAAATAGCTTCGAGCACAAACACAATGGCGCCAGAAAAGTACTGTTACCTGGAACCGGAGTATGAGTGCCTTTTTACCTTTCCTCCCCGGCAACGGCGCCAGAAAATACTTTACCTGAGACCGGAGTATGAGTGCCTTTTACCTTTCCTCCCCGGCAACGGCGCCAGAAAAGTGCTTGATGTCTACGGGAGCTTCTATTCTTGTAGACAGTGTTGGGCCTCCAAGAGCGAGAGGTTTGTAGAACAGCAGCAAGTTTCCCTTAAGTGGATCACCCAAGGTTTATCGAACTCAGGGAGGAAGAGGTCAAAGATATCCCTCTCATGCAACCCCGCAACCACAAAGCAAGAAGTCTCTTGTGTCCCCAACACACCTAATAGGTGCACTAGTTCGGCGAAGAGATAGTGAAATACAGGTGGTATGAATAAGTAGTAGCAACGGCACCGGAAAAGTGCTTTGCCCAGGACAGTAAACAAGCAGTAGTAACGCAGCGAGTAGTAACGCAATGAAACAAGTAAACAAGCAGCGATAGCAGATATTTAGGAACAAGGCCTAGGGATTAGACTTTCACTAGTGGACACTCTCAACATTGATCACATAACGTAACGAGATAAATGCATACTCTACACTCTTGTTGGATGATGAACACATTGCGTAGGATTACACGAACCCTCAATGCCGGAGTTAACAAGCTCCACAATAATGCTCATATTTTAGTAACCTTTAGTGTAAGATAGATCAAAAGACTAAACCAAGTACTAGCATAGCATGCACACTCGTCACCTTCATGCATATGTAGGAGGAATAGATCACATCAATATTATCATAGCAATAGTTAACTTCACAATCTACAAGAGATCATGATCATAGCATAAACCAAGTACTAACACGGTGCACACACTGTCACCTTTACACACGTGCAGGAGGAATAGAACTACTTTAATAACACATCACTAGAGTAGCACATAGATAAATTGTGATACAAAACATATTGCAATCATAAAGAGATATAAATAAGCACCTCACTATGCCATTCAACAGTGAATAAGTATTCCGTGAAATATAGCCTAAGAGACCCACACGGTGCACACACTCGTCACCTTTACACACGTGGGACAAGGAGTCTCCGGAGATCACATAAGTAAAACTCACTTGACTAGCATAATGACATCTAGATTACAAGCATCATCATATGAATCTCAATCATGTAAGGCAGCTCATGAGATTATTGTATTGAAGTACATAGGAGAGAGATGAACCACATAGCTACCGGTACAGCCCCGAGCCTCGATGGAGAACTACTCCCTCCTCATGGGAGCAAGCAGCGGTGATGAAGATGGCGGTGGAGATGGCAGCGGTGTCGATGGGAAAGCCTTCCGGGGGCACTTCCCCGCTCCGGCAGGTGCCGGAACGGAGACTCCTGTCCCCGGATCTTGGCTTCGCGATGGCGGCGGCTCCGGAAGGTTTTCCGTATCGTGGTTTTTCGCATCGGGGTTTCGCGACGGAGGCTTTATATAGGCGAAGAGGCGGCGCAGGAGGGTCGAAGGGGTGGCCACACCATATGGCGGCGCGGCCGGGGCATGGGCCGCGCCGGCCTATGGTCCGGGGGCCCAGGTGCCCCCCTCCGGTCCTTCCCGGGTGTTCTGGATGCTTCCGGTGAAAATAGGACCTGGGTCTTCGTTTCGTCCGATTCCGAGAATATTTCGTTACTAGGATTTCTGAAACCAAAAACAGCAGAAAACAGGAACTGGCACTTCGGCATCTTGTTAATAGGTTAGTTCCAGAAAATGCACGAATATGACATAAAGTGTGCATAAAACATGTAGGTATCATCAATAATATGGCATAGAACATAAGAAATTATCGATACGTCGGAGACGTATCACTCCCCCAAGCTTCCCTCCTGGCGATGACAACGGGGAGCGTGAAGAAGACTGCGAAGAAACAGACGATGACCATTGGGATGGGCGACGGGGCAAGCACTCGAAAGAGAAACGTGCTGCCGCATCTGCGCCAGGCAAGGGAGGAAGCGGCCCGCGGAAATCGGTGCCGCTCAACGCTGCGCCTTTCTCTCCTCCGGCGGATGACGCGGCGCTTCTCACCATCCCTGCCTCCGCTCGCAGCCAGTACGGCTCCAATCTAGCCCCCACAGGCAACATCTTTCCCCTCGTGGCGCAAATTATCAAGGCCTCGGTTCCCACAACCTCCAAGCACCAGCCTCCTGAGGCCTCTGACAGTGACTTGCTCCTCCAACTTGACCTCCCCGAGGACTCGACGTCGGGAGAACGGGTCTCGCTGACCCCTGGAAAAGCCCTGAGGCTGTCCGAGGAGGATAGAGCGGAGGTGGGCTGGGTCACCCCTCCCTCTGTTACGTCTGATCAGGAATACAGGAGGAACAACGAGCGCAGGAGCAAGAGCAACCATGATCGCCCCTCCAGAAAACTGATGCTGGAAGCGGCGGAGGCTGAAGCCACGGTGGAGACACCTGAGCCTCCTCCTTCGCTGGACCTGCACCATGCTCCCGCCATCTCTAAGGGCGGCTCACCTCCCTCGGGCCAACTGCTGCTGCTGGATGCCCCAATCCCAACTCTGGGGGCTGCTGTTGCTCGCGCGCCGCGCTCCAAGGCCCCTCCGGTGGAGGCGCAACGCAAGAGTCTGAGAACCAAAGGGACCTCTGATGGCCCAGTCCTGGAACGTGCCATCCGCGCCACTGCTGAGAAGAACTCCATGTCCAAGAGCTCCATCGAGGATTCCGCTGCACCGTCCTCCGCCACGCCTGCTCCAGGTAATTCCAACCTTCCCTCTTCCTTTGTCGCTTTCCAAGATTCGTCGATTCAGCATCTTGTTAAGGTGGCTAGAGATAGCTGCATCCTGTTTAAATCCTCGGAGGGGTCGCCTGCCCAAGCGGTGACTCTTCTCCAAGCTCGTGAACGTGCCCAGGCCGAACTGCTCTCAGCTAGGCGAAAGATTGAAGAGGAAAAGGCTAAAGACAAGGAAGAAGCCGGTGCGGACAAGTGCTGACCAAAGGGAGGAAAGTACTTGCCCAGAAGCTGGTTCCGAGGGGGAACCAGGCTCGGGCCCTGGCAAAACAAAGAAGCTTGCTCCCAAGAAGCGAAGGATCGCGCGCAGACCTACTCCGGTTGGGCACCGGCCGTTAACCCGCCGAGCACGGGCGCTTAGCATGGTTTCCCAATGAGGGCCCTCATCTGGAATATCAGGGGGTTCGGCCGCAGAGGGAGGCGAACCCTGCTCAAAGACTACCTCAGACTACACCGTATTGATCTGGTCCTTCTTCAAGAAACTATTAAACAAGACTTCACGGACGCCGAGCTTGCCAGCCTTGAGGTGGGTGAGAAATTCTTCTGGTCATGGCTCCCAGCGAATGGCCACTTGGGAGGCATGCTGTTGGGAGTTAGGGACAGTATGTTTGAAGTGGGGAGAATGGACAAGGGTCAATTCTTCCTTAGCCTATCTATTCTGCATCGTGCTACCAAGAAAAAGCTTGAAGTCATAGGCATCTACGGCCCTGCAGACCATGCTCGCTCTAGAGGGTTCCTGGCCGAGATTACGGCCAAAATCGCCAACTGTGACTTGCCGATCCTCATGGGTGGGGACTTCAACCTTATCAGAGCGGCGGAAGATAAGAACAACGATAATGTCAACTGGACCCTTATTGATCTCTTCAACGACAGCATTGCTTCTTGGGCTCTAAGAGAAATCCCTCGCACTGGGGCACGTTTCACTTGGTCTAACCGTCAGATTAATCCTGTCCGCTCTGCTCTGGACCGTGTCTTTGTCTCTGCATCCTTTGAAGCTATTTTCCCTCTTTGCTCCCTTGCTGCCGAGACCTGCCTTGGCTCTGATCACACGCCTCTCGTTTTTGACACCGGGGAGGGCTTCCCCGTTCGTTCTAATCGATTCTTCTTCGAGTCCAGCTGGTTTGAGCGCCCCGATTTTGTCCCTCTTGTCCAGCTTACATGGACCAGGCTGCTATCCAAGGTGGGCGGCCGAGACATCATCGACTGGTGGTCGTTCATGTCGTCGGGCCTACGACAGTACTTGAGGGGATGGAATCAGAACCTTGGTAGGGACACCAAGGCCACAAAGAACGCGCTCCTCACTCAGATTGCTCAGCTTGATGTGCTGGCTGACTCCTCTGGTTTAGACGAAGACGCCTGGGCATCTAGATATCACCTCGAGGAGCAACTGCTGCATATATATAAGATTGAAGAGGAACACTGGAGGCAGCGAGGCAGGGTCAGGTGGGCTCTGCAGGGAGATGCAAACACAGCCTATTTTCACGCAGTTGCCAACGACAGAAGAAGGAAATGCAATATTTCAGCGTTAGTCACGGACAGCGGGACGGTCACGGACCCGAAGCTCATCCAACAGCATGTTTATGACTTCTACAGAAACCTGCTTGGCTCGTCTACCGCAAGGATGTGCGGGTTGGCGCCTGATACCTGGGATAGGTATAGTCGGGTCTCAGAGGAGGAGAATGTGAATCTGGCTCTCACTTTCTCTGAGACTGAGCTTGATGCCATCGTTAAGGACATGAAGACGGATACGCGCCCGGGCCCGGACGGTTTCCCCGTTATCTTCTTCAAGAGATTCTGGCCGCAGGTCAAGCTGGGTATTTTGCACATCCTCAATGACTTTGTGCTGGGGCGCATTGACATTTCTAGGCTAAACTTTGGAATTCTTTCGCTTATTCCGAAAGTGCCCGGCGCGGATCAAATCACACAATACAGACCAATTGCACTGATCAATGTAACCTTTAAGATCGTTTCCAAGGCTTACGCATCTAGGTTGGATCCGATTGCGCATAGGATCCTCTCTCCTAATCAAACTGCCTTTGTCAAAGGAAGAAATATCCTCGACGGTCCGTTGACGCTGCTTGAAATCATTCACGATTTGAGACAGAGAAAGCATAATGGGGTGCTTCTCAAGTTGGACTTTGAAAAGGCATACGACGAGAGTGAACTCGGGACTTCTTGGGGGAAGTTCTCCGTTGCAAAGGTTTTGATGAAGGATACATCCATAGGATTTTACAACTTGTCTCTGGGGGACAAACTGCTATCTCTATCAACGGCGAAGTGGGGCCGTTTTTCAGAAATAAGAGAGGGGTTCGCCAGGGAGACCCCCTTTCACCGCTCCTTTTCAACTTCATTGGTGAGGCCCTGTCTGGTATTCTCTCAGCGGCTTCCAAGGCCGGACACATTCACGGTCTGGTTCCTCACCTGTTGCCCGGGGGCGTCTCCCATCTTCAGTATGCAGACGACACGCTTATCCTCATTCAAGGTTCGGATGAGGATATTGCCAACCTTAAATTCCTGCTGATGTGCTTTGAGGATATGTCGGGGCTCAAGATCAATTATCACAAAAGCGAGGTGTTTGTGCTGGGTCAGCGGTTCGAAGAGCGGACTTCAATTGCTAACAAGCTTAACTGCAAACTTGGCTCCTTCCCCTTCATTTATCTGGGCCTCCCTATCTCTGACAGAAAGCTAACCCTTGAGCAGTGGCTCTTTCTTGCGCGGAAACTCGCCACTAAAATCGAACCCTGGTTGGGAAGGTTGATGTCGTCAGGGGGACGACTTATCCTTTCTAACGCATGCCTTGACAATCTCCCGATGTTTGCGATGGGCCTGTTCCTCCTCCATGATGGGATTCATGCGAGGTTTGACTCTCATCGCTCTAAGTTCTTTTGGGAAGGAGCGGGACCGAAGAGGAAGTACCACCTGGTGAACTGGCCAACTGTTTGTAGACCCAAGGAATATGGAGGGCTAGGGTTACTCAACACCAAAAAGATGAATGTGGCACTGATGTTGAAGTGGATTTGGAGACTGTACCAGGAAGAGGACACGATCTGGGCTCGCATCATACGTGCTAAGTATGTGGACGCCTCCGACTTGTTTGCGGGATCAGGTCATGGAGGCTCCCCCTTCTGGAAAAGTCTTCACAAAATCAAGAACCTCTTTAAGGTGGGAGCTAAGCACAAGGTGCGGAACGGCAATAGAACCAGCTTCTGGAAGGACTGGTGGTGGGGAAGGGGCCCCCTACTGGAGTCCTTTCCTTTGTTATTTGCCATCTGTGACAATCAGGATATTTCGGTCGCTGATGCGTTGTTTCAAGACAATCTGCAAGTCCGTTTTCGCCGTTCTCTTGATCCGGAGGGTATGCGGCAGTGGGAAGATCTTCAAAGAAGTTTGGCTGCGGTGATTCTCACCACGGGTCAAGACAAGATCTCTTGGCACCTGGAACAAAACGGAGCATTCTCAGTGAGATCCATGTATGCTATGCTGTCGAAGGGCACGACGGTGGCTCATTTCAAAGATCTGTGGGAAGCCTCGGTTCCGCTAAAAATCAAAATCTTCTCCTGGCAGTTAGCCCTGGATAAGCTGCCCTCGACACTGCAGATCCTTACTCGACATGGCCCGTCAAACGGCCTATGTGCCCTGTGTGGTGCGCCGGAGGACGTTAGCCATATCTTCTTCTCCTGCTCTTTGGCGATCTTCGCGTGGTCAGTCACGCGCCAGCTGCTCGGGTGCAACTGGCGCCCCACTAACTTTGTCCAGTTCCATGATATCTTGTCTAGCTTCTCGGGTTACCCCAGAAAGATGTTGTGGATCCTTTTTCTCACCCAGTCTTGGGCGTTGTGGAATGTGCGCAATAAACTTGCTATTGAAAAGAAAATTATTGCTAACCCAGCTGACATCGTCTACAAAATCATCATTTTTTTGCAGCTGTGGAGCCTAAAATGCAAGTCAAGAGAAAAGGAGGGCTTAAGCTGGATGGTGCGCGAGCTAAGGGAGTTGTACGCGTCTCTGAGGCCAGCGATGTCATGAAGGAGTAGCCCGTACCATGGTGGGGTGCCTGGGACGGCCTAGAATGCATGAAGACCTCTTTCTCTGTCTCCAGGAATCATATTTTAGAAACTCTATGCTTATGTGTGCGTTGGCGAAGCTGTAATGCCCAGCAGTATGTATCTAAACCTTGCTACCTTGTTGGCTTTATTAATTTAAAGTCGGGCAAATCTTTGCCTATTATCTAAAAAAAAAAAATGGAGGTTAAAGTTTGCTTTCAGTAGTCCAGTGAAAATGGCCGCACCCATGAAGCACTTATTCATCAGCCCGGCAATGTCCATGGCCATGGCTGCGAGCTTCGGGTGGTCCTCCACCCTCGTGCTCACAAAAGTACGCGCCTTGAAGAAGTACCAGTATGCTTCTGCAGTCTGATAGGCTGTGTGGTTCCAAAACTTGCGATCTTGTCAGACCGGCTCGCGACTATGATCTTACTGCCGCTCACGATGCAACTTCTCGCGGCTGAATACAACATTTTCCATACAGATTCTTCGATATCCAAAACTACCTCAATGATGATCAGTGTCCTTCCACCGCCCATACCATGGTTTTGATGCTTGATTCTACCTCCATCTCTCAGGGTCTCTAAACTTGCATCTTTAAGGTCATCACCACTGAAACGCAAAATCTGAGAGAAGTGGTTGCGCACCCTTTGATTATCACAAGCGTGCTCGATTAGGGTGCTCTTTCCAACTCTCACGGGACCGATGATTGGCAGGACAGCCGGATCTTCAGAGGCACTGGGAGCCCTGTCATTCTGCAACAGGAAGTTCATGATTTGTTCCATCTCCATCTGACGTCCGAACATGCACTTGTCCAGCAGCAGATACATGGTGTATGGCTCACGGTGCAAACGTGGGCATCCCCGTAGAAACATGACAAACTCACTCGCATGTTCAATGGTGTCCCTTATGTTGCCAATAACTTTCTCCAGAAGCTCAGCTCGCGCCGCACCTTCATTGTTGGCACTGCAGAAACATACACGCTTGGCAGGATTGAACTCAGATTGCGCAAAGGAGTAATTGACCTCGTGATCTTTTGTCCTGTCTTCTCCATGGGCTCGGCAATGGAAGAGGTCGAGGGTGTAATATCCCCTGTACATCTCCTTCTTCATTATTCTGAGTTGATGAAGCATGGCCTGGTTTGTCACGAGCCGGCCATCTGCCTCCTCGACGATGACGCGAAGCCGCAGCGCAGCAGACGCTGCAGGTTGCACAGCCTCTGCTCCTCAGTTGGCGCTGCCGTCTGCTTCAGGTATCTGTCTACGAGGAAAGATATGGATCTACTGCCAAGCTCACCCAAAGCAGCTGATAATATTACCTCCATGTATGTGTATTTGACACCGCTAGCTACCAGCAGCTCCTTGCTGTCCAGCGACCCTGCCGTGTTGGTCAAGGGGCTTGGCTTCTTGTCGCTGTCGCCGTCGCCGGTTGCCTCGGGTGGCCCTGTCGAGGTGCCATGTGCCGATGCTACGATGCCGGCTCCGAGCTTGCTTTGGGTTGCTTCTTTGGGCTCCGACGATGACGACGACGATGAAGTGTTGGCTCTGCAGACGCCGTTGGCTGGCTCGGTGCATGTTGAGCAGGCGGCTGTGGAGCACTGCGGCGGCCTCTATGCTTCTGATGATGCTCTTGGTGACGATAATGACTGGGTGCAGGTGGGTCGAGGCGGCCGTCCCGGCCGTCCCAGCCGTGAGCCATCGTCTGAGCTTCGGAAGGAGAGCCTCGAGCGTAGCCTCGCCTTCAAGCGTTGGGCTCGGGGGAGATGCTTTCGGTGCCTCGAGCGTGACCACCAGGTCAGCTCATGTCGTGCGCCCTTCAGATGCATCCGTTGTCGTCGTCCTGGTCATCGGGAGCGTTTCTGCCGTGCGCGCTTTCCAGCTGCTCGTTCTTGCTCTCCGGACGCTCGTGCATGTTCTCCGGATGCACATGCTCCTTGTCAGCGGCGCCGCTCTCCGCCCGCACAGCCACGTCCCGTAGTTGGGTTGAGGTCGTGTGCCAATCGTCGTTGCCTGCAGCATCACCGACAAGGGCCTCTCCAAGGCCCTGCGAGGAGTTCGGTGGCAACGCCTGTTTCGATTCTCACCTTTAGTGCCAGTTTGCTTTGCTGCGCTTGGAGCTCGCTCAGTTGGTTGCTAACCGCATTGAGGAGGCGTCTCGCCCCCTTCGTGAAGAGGTGGCAAGTCTCAAGTTGTTGCTGGCACGTGTTGGTGTTCCTTTGGAGCCGACTGAGGTGTGCTCTTCTGGTGGGCAGGACCTCGCCATTGTGCAGACTTCACTTCCACTTAGCTCCACGGAGCAGAAGTCGTCGATGGTTGAGATCACGCCAGAGCTACATGAGTCATGTGTGGATTCGTCTATGGTGCCCGAGCTCCTGAAGTTGGACGGTGGTGAGGTTATGGCTCCTTCCGTCGAAGAAGTGAGGGACGTGGTTCCTATTGGTGATGGGGCTGCTAAGTCAGGTTTGCTGGCGCCTGGAGGTGTCGTCGCTCGAGAGGTTTGCGATTTTCTCGCCACCTTAGCTGCTACCTTCCCTGGATCTGCAGTTGATTGATGGGTTCCCCCAATTTCATGGCATGTCATTGTCGGCGCGTTGGAGTGTCGTGCTTGGAGTTTGTTTGTGTCATCATGTCGTCCTTTGTGTTGGCTAGTGTGGGTGTGGCCTTGTTGTTTAGATCTGTGTTGGGTTCAGTTGCGAGTGTGGGCGCGGTTTGTATGGGCTTGGCCCTGTTGTTGTTGGTTTTCGTCCGATTTTCTCCTAAAAACTGTACACTCTCTTCTTAATTAATAGATGAGGCAAAGCTTTTGACTCCGTTTCAAAAAAAAAAAAAAAAAAAAAAACCCAGGAGTGCTTCGTGAGAGTAATATGGTACTGCAAGGGATCAATATGGAGATTAGAGAAGCTATGTATATCTGAAACTTCCCAGACGACTCACACATGCGAGTCTTCGTCGTACTGTCCATTGGAGCCCTGCGTTATTATTTTCTTCTATCATAACTTGTCTCGCAATTTTTTTTGGAATGGTTCTCTAATGACTTTGACTGGGCTAGAAGGACAACAAGAAAACAAAATGCTGATGTGAAACAAAGACTTGACTCCTTGACTTCAACCTTGTTTGGCAGCTAAGTTTTTCTAAACCTAAGTATTCTAAAACGCAGTAGTTACTTTCCTGGTCAACAGATACTACAGTTCAAATAAACCACGGGCGGTTTCTCCGTATATTGAATAAAAGAGAGGTCCCGATCGACCTCTCTTATTAAAACTGTATAAGAAAGCTGCAGTATTGTTGACATTATCTATATAAAACTGCAGCTTTAGATAAAGCCATTCACAAAAAAAAAGAGATAAAGCCAAACACCTCAAAGTATTGTGAACTATGCCACTATGGTATTTTCAGAAACCATGGTATTCTTAGAATACTTTAAGGCTACTTAAAAAAATCAATCAAACGAAGTCCTTCCGTTAGAGATGCAAGTGGGTTAATGTTAAGGTACCACTAGACCATAACAGCGCGCGTTGCCGCGCCCGTCCATTTTGATGATAGACACAAACATAGAGATTAAAGTTGCATTTATTTTAAGTGATAGTTTCTCGATAGTTGATTTAAACATAGAATGATTTCAAATAAACACTAAATACCAAGTAGTAGAGTATATGAGAAATTCTCCTAACAATACATTTGTTGAAGGCGCAAAATTATACCATGAATTAATTTGGTAAATTCCAAATGATATAGGACTAATAAATGAAGCATGACTAAATATTATGAAGAGACATGTCTTGTATCTTCCATAATCCTTTATGATATGATTAATTCTTACATTTGTTACCTTAAAACTTAAATTTTAATCAAATGTTATGTGTTCGCTCAAACTTGTCCTACCCAGTGAATAAAACATCAGCTACAATTGATAGTAACTCAAAATGTTGCATGTTCATAGGGAATTCACGAAACTTTACATACACTGATACACATAAACATGCAAGTCGTTAAAATACTTAGATATTTAGAAAATATAAACAGTTTAGCAAACTTCATTTTTTCACATAGGCTATTCTTCTAACACAACTTATACAATTTGAGAGGATACAAAATCATTACAAACATCAAAGTCACCAATAAGTGCTCGTAATTTAAGAATAGCATAGGAAACTTAAAAAATATAACGAATTGAACTTCAAGAACATGTCGTTGTATAGTATTTGAGCAAATGAAATAAGCAATTAAATCCATGACAAAATGGGCTCATATAGTAAAAAACTTAACTATGTATTGGATATTTACTCCAATATCCATGAGAAGTGTAATCTCGGTCTGGTTAAATAAGTCAGCCTGCAATACATGCTTCATTAGATGGAGATTTGCTCATTTTGATTTGACATGTATGTGCTGAGTAGTACGATCTTCCAAACCACACAAAGTTGCTTGCAAATAAACACGAATATGTAATCAGCTTTGCATTCAAAGGACTTCTTATATTATAGGGACGAATGCATATGTATTTGGCACATACAGAAGCAACAACTCAAAAAGTAGACCAATTGATTTTTGTGTATGTTTGGATATTTCATTGTATATCATCCTAGTGCATTGCTGTGCTATCCTTTATACTGCAAATGATGTTTCTCTTGCACAACCATAAAAATAATAAGAAAACATTTATGCAACTTAACAGGGAATTATTGAAATATACCAAATACCAAATGCAGAAAAGTAAATCTTTCCTTGTCACGGTAGTTAGAATATACTCCCTGCCCAATATTTACTGCAAGAATCAAGTCGATAAATACAAAACAAAGACAAAAGATAGAAAGGTATCTGACTAAGAAGTTTTTTCACAACTTTAGTCCCCACTTTTATTTGCTTCTCTCGGTCCCTATAAATAAATAAATTTTTAACAGGAAACTCCTACATGATAGAAATATTTGATGTACCTGATGGATTGGACAAATAAATCGAAAGGGAGAACTATTGAGCTATTTCTAAGATTACCTTCCAATAACTTCATATAAGGAGTCTTATAACAAATATCGTTTCTCGTTTGCCAGATTTAAGAATGAGTTGGAACAACAATATTAATGCATCCACAAAGAGATAAAAAATATCAGTTATAATTTAAAGTTTATGCTTAATGCACATATTTAACCTTCCTAACAAAAGAGTAGAAGTAGTGTCAGTAACATAATGACCAAGAGATATATCCAAATTAGCGATAATTAATATGAATGGGAGGGAGTATATAACTTGTGGAACAAAGTCACATATCTAACCTTCCTATTACAGATGTGAAATAACTAAAATGTGAAATTTTGTAGAACAAAGTTGATCACTTAACTTCACAGGATACTATGAAGATTAGTAGATAGGAATATGACAACAGGTTAGATATTCCTATTAACAATGTACAAAAGTGAAGTTCACCAAACCTTGAGTTGCTGCTGAAGTAGCTGAAGACTTCTTGGTGCTTAATTCAGCTGAATATTGATTGATAGAAGATTCATTTGGATTTGAATTTAATTTGTAGTCAAGGAAGCGACACTGATATTCTGCTGCATAGTATAATTAGGTCTGGACGCACCTACCAAAGTTGATTAAAATGATCATATTGTTATCTACCTTCTCAGGTGCAGGTTCTGATTTAATTGATCGTACTGTAATCGACATTCTTAGGTGCAGGTTCTGGTGTTGGTGCCTCACATATGCACAAAGATAAAGCACACTTGCTCTCCATAACGGTAGCAGCACTTCGACCTGCTGAATTTTCTGTAGGCGACGAAGCAACATTTTTATTCAAATTTAGCTCTGGAAAGGAGTCTCCAGCACTCGAAGCACTCCCCAGCACACTCTCAACACCGCACCTCACACAGGAAATTATTAATTTATGCAATATGTTGCTTAAATCTAAATAAAACGTGAATAAATACAAAAACAGAAAAAATGGCAACCGAGCTACGTGGACGATTTGTTGAAGCACTCGTACAAGACCTTTGCACCCGTGCACATCCCGTACTGAGACAGGGCCTGGAACCAACCGAGCAAAGAGTTTAATGAAAATTCTAGAGCACAGATGACATACACATAAACCTCTTCTGTTGTATATTCATAGCAACCAGAAAAATAAGTATAAACACAGGCAAGGAAGGACAGGATACGTACGCGTCGTCGGGAAAAGTGCTATTCACTCCTGGAACGGAAGTGGCATCTTCATGGCCTTATCCCCGTGGCTGTGGCCATGACCCTGATCCCGATCAGATCAGTTGCGAGCAGTTCCTGCAGAGAAAGAGCACAACCGGCTTAGACGGCTGTCCGCCAGTGGATCCAGTTTAGATGGCGCCGTCGCTAATACAGATGGATCCAGTTCATGGTGTAGTGAGTGGATCCAGTTCAGATGGCACAGCCGCTGGATGTAGAATTTTGCGGCACACTATGGTTTTCTCTCGAAGCATATTGCCCCTTCACATCTCCCTTCCACATCATACAACGGCGCACCCAAGTTTCTCCCCGATTGGGAGCCGGGAGCGGATTGCAGCATGGTGGTGAGGGCTGAAAGGTGCGAGCAGTGGATGGGAGGCACGGTGGAGAGAAGAGAAGCAGACGCATGGACTTCTCGGGTTGGGCCTGCATCAGACACATTGCAGGCCCGTCTGACGGATCCCATGGTTTGTCAGCCCGATTAACCAGAGGGCACCGAATTCGGCCTGCGGAGTAGCAGCCCTGTAACGGTGGGCTGGCCCATCCGACGCGAACGGGTGGCGAGAACTGGTTTCAGCAACGTTTCGGTGATGTTGGGACGATCTGGAGCGTTAACGAGCTGGATCGGACGGCAAAGGACGCCCAAAACGCTGTGGTGAGTCCTAGCTAGGTGAGTTTTACTGTTACTTAATTTACCCCATTTTGTCAGAAAAGATGAACTAAAATGATGATGTCACTAGAAAAGTTAGTTCTTTGTTGAACTAAATAGGGTAGAGGATATGCTAACCGTGACCAACTTGCATCTATACCTTACATATGTCTGCAGTTTCATCGTTCAATTCAAATACTTCCTCATATTCATATTACTTGTGGCTGATTTTATTGTATCTAGATACATTTTAGTGCGTCTGTTCACTTGTTTCAGCAGATATTAATATGGGTTGGAGTGAGTATGAGTGAGTCGTTGAACTATATTGTCTACCCTTCTCTAGAAGTTTGGAATTTAAAGTGAAATGGTTGTCATGGTTCTGTCGACGAGTACCCCAAGAGGGGTGTAAGGCGGGGAGAGTCTGGGAAGGTGTGAGACAAGTTACCTAGGTTTAGATCTCACAACGACAGCGAGATCCTACGTCCTGCTATGAATCACTATAATGACAACAAGTGTGGGGTTACAATGATGTTTATTGTGATCTGCCCTAAGTACGGGAGAGTCCAAATATGTGTTGGTAAAATAACCCTAGACTAACTTGCATAGCAAATGTCTTGTTCTCCATGGCTCCACCTTGTCTAAGACGGCGGTAGTCCGCCTAACTTCGTTTGGGTTAGACCTCCACTTGGTTCTATCAGCAACTAGCCGCTCGGTCATGCCATGGGCCTGACCACCATATTTTGGCCGCCCGGTCTTGCCGGTATGAGACTATATCGTGGGTATACCTACTTAGCGTATCCCCAACAATAGCTCTTGGAGTTTCTTCGCGATCTTTATTTTTCTCCATCTAGCTCGTATTGTAATTATTTATCCCCGTCTTCAACCTTCAAAGCGGTTACATGAACGACCTTAAAAAGCTCCAAAAACTGGTCTTTATCTGCCTTGACCTTAGGCAGATCTTCAACTTTTATAATCATGCGGCATTTTATTACTTTACTAAAGTTTTAAGTTTTACAAATGCTAAATATATTATAAAATGCTAAGTATAAAAAACATTTGCACGCGCGCACTCCACAAGCACATACATACAGCACATGCTAAACAGTGACTCATGTAACTTGGAATCGGATGAAGCCTGGTGACCGGGTGTATACGTGAGCACCCATCCGATGGTTGACACGTGTCACATCTAGCAATCCACTGTTACAATCATTGTTGGGTTAGCAAACCACATCAGCACTAACAACACTTCCAAATCACGTAGGACCCACCTTTTTGAATTCAAATAGTGGGCCAGATGCACTTTCAAATCACGTAGGACCCACGCCAAGTATGCTTAGCGATGGATAAGACAACGTCAAGGCAACATATCCAATTAACGAGAACCGGATCTCAACGCAGATCGTGTGGCATCTAGAGGGTGCTCACGTATACACCTAGTCACCAAATCCCCTCTCAACTTGGAATACATGAGGAAGTTATTGTTGGTATTTGCCATAATCATCATCTAGTCGCACCCACAACGGTTTTTCACATTTGCCCATTGTTTTTGGTTAAGATTCAAAATTTGAAACTTAGGACCAAATCTAATTATATTTTTATTTTTTATAGATTATAAATGGACATATCTTAGTTTTGAACTTCACATACCGTACCTACATAATATCTAAGTCAATGATATTTTCAAACTACAAAATTAAGATTTTTCATACTTTTTCTGGCAGATATTCCCTTCTCTCTCCTGATCGACTGCCAATTTAGGTTTAGGCGTGCCTGAGTTTTGAAATCTTCTCCCATTGGTAATTCGCTATTACCCACAACATGATCTACTGGTGTTGAAGACACACACATCATCAAACCTTGAGTTCGATCGCTTAGTTGGATGGGATATTAATATCTCAAACCAAATAGCAAGAAAATTAATTGAATTTTTGGGATAAGTATATGGAAGTAGTTTGTTTTACATCAAAAATTTGAACTTTGCGTTCAAAATCGTCGAAACCGAGTGTTAAAATTCTGAATAGAGAATTTGACTGCGACTAGTGCAAGAGCGACCACACGGAAGGGTGCAACCACAATGCGAACGATGTGCGGGAGGCGTGTGCGCAATGCGAGAGGACACCATGTGGCATGCATACATGTGCAGCGTCTCGCGTGGATGGGTAAGATACCGAGCTACCTTGCGCTTGCAACGGTTTCTTCATAAATTCTTATAATTTAATTTCGCCTTTAGGCTCAAAAATAATAAAAAAGTAGTGCACCACTTACCGACACATACACTACTTATCTGAAGGTAGTGCCGTGCCTACCGACACAGTGCATTGACTACCGAAGGAGGTGCAATGCGAAAGAGAAGCCGGTGCAAGTACTGTTCTTGAACTCTATGTGCATTGTGATCAAAGGCAGTGGAACACGAAATACAAGCACTACATCAAAAAACCGCTCTTTGCACTTCGACCGAAAGTAGTGCTACGCAAAAGAGAAGGCAGTGCACGATCGGTGCACTACACTATAACCGCTATGTGCGCTTGGATCTAAGGCAGTGCTACGCGAAAAGAGAAAGCAATGCACGAGCCGTGCACTCACGGTACATCACCGCCCTACCGTGAATTGACAGTACAACACCCACGCACTGCAAAATTTTTGGTAGTTCAATCTAGACACATAAGTTAGTGCAATTTTGTTTTCATTGAAACCTACCTACATGGGGTCTAGATTTTATGATTTTGACTCGACTAGCAAAGCTGTAGAAGCGGATTTGACCTATCAGCCCGAGGAATGACGCGGAAAACGCTCCTAGGTTGGACGCCTTTTTACAGGTGTGTATGAAAAAACTTCAGAAGAGTATAGCGACGATCGAGGCCACAACGAGCCCACGACGTGGTTAGGAAGGACGGTGGATCCCGATCCGGGTCTTACAACAGCCCACGGTTTCACAGAAACATTGGCTTCAACATGAAACCAGTCAAAAACAATCTTAGTTTTCCTTGTGCAGCGGAGAGAGTGCAGTACAATTTTCAGCTTTCTTGTACTGCGACGTCTTGTCGCCGCCCCGCTTCGTTGGAAGCGAAGTCCAAAACCGGCGGCTTGGCCCCTCTGTTTTCCCTAGGCCGCTCCTCCGTTTCGCCGCCTGTTTGGCGCCTCCGATCGCGTATAAAAGTGACTATCTCCCCGCAGAGACCAGCGACGAGACCACATTCACGTTAGCAGTAAACCAAGTGCAGAGAGGAAGAAGGCCGGCAAGAGCAGGAGATAGTGGCTGCGATGGCATCGGCGGCGAGCAGGAAGGCACCGTCGCTGGTGGTGGCGGCGAGCGTGGGCGCCGTGGAGGCGCTCAAGGACCAGGCGGGCCTCTGCCGCTGGGGCTACCCGCTCCGCTCGCTCTACCGCAGCGCCGCCGCCGCGCCCACCGTCCGCGCGCTATCCGCCTCGCTCCGTGAGGCCCGGTCGGCGTCGTCGGCGGCGGAGGACACGAAGCTGCGCAAGACCCACCACCTCGTCTGCTGGGGGCCCAACTGATCAGTCCCTTCTTCTCCGCAGCATCGGATAGTATAGTACGCCAGTGCGTGCGTACCTGGTGAAAATGCTCGTAACAATGGATTTGCGTATTGGGATGACATCGGGAAAAAAATAGAGTTTTGTTAGACGCTAGAGAAAGCAGAGGCGTCACTGCGTGCAGCGCCGGTGAACCTGCAGCCACGGCCGGACGGTTGGTTCATCAACGCTGCACTCAATGGTGCCTTTGCGTCTCTTCCTCCTCTTCGTCTTCCTTCTTACCATGTCTTCGCGGCATCTTAGCAGAGTGGCTAGCTATCTTCCATGGATTAGCTTTTGAGACAAGAGATCCCCTTTTGTAGTACTACGAGGTGAGCAAGGCGATGGCGCCGGTTGTACTGCTCGCGAGAACTCACCAACGTTGTTGTTGTTGTAGTACTACTACATGGGCAGCATCTCACTTTCAGATCGTACTATGTGTGCGTTTAGTACTTCCCTCCCCGGCTTCTCCTTTTCTAATCTCATCCGAATCTTCAATCGGCCACAGAAGATCGATGACCTCGATCGGGCCGGCGATAGAATGCCTACTGCGTACGGGGTGACCGTAATCACTAACGAAACGTAAGCTGACAGCAAAATCAAATGGACGAAGCCCATACACAGAGTGGTACGAGCTGTACTACTACCGTTAATGGACTGAAATCGTACTAGCAGCTGAATCAGTACCAAAACCGTACTAGGATCGGATGGCATGGCAGTACGATATATAGTACTACCTCTCTCAGCTAGCCTGAACAGGAGCACCAGAAAAAACTATAACAAAACTGAAGACTCACCATTTGGCAATCGGGCACGGATCATGTGGCTTAAGTCAGTTAACTTCGAGTCATTGACAGGTGGGGCATCACATGGAGGGTCCACTTCTAAGCGACTCAGAGTCACTCTAACTTAAGTTAGAAGAATTTGAGGGAATTTGCAGAATGTTTCTGAATAACATTTTTTTTCTTGAGTAAAGATGGAAACACGTCATTTTCATTCAGAAGAAGGGGTTATCATAGGGATCAACTTTTTTTTTTTTTGCAAAGCTCGTGCTTTCATAGACCTTCAAGATTGATATGTTTTTCTAAGTGAAACACAAAAAAGACTGAGATTAAACGATACTTGTTCAGTATTATGGGTAGCATGGTTCATTTAACTATACCATGTTATCCCTTCGGGGGTTTACACTATTTTGAAATTTTATTTGCAAAATATGAGTACCATACCTCAACTACATGAAACTCGCCTTACATGGCCAACCATATGAATGTTGAGGAAACCAATCATGGAGTCTCAAAGGCCGCTTCATGATAGCCATTTGACACCCCAAAATACATCCATGACACTAGGACCACCACAACCAACCCCCACACCATAATGCTTCGAGGAAGAGATGATCTAGAAGCACACCCATCATTTAGCAACATTTGCATCTGCATCGACCTACATCCTGCCTCAAAAGCCTATTGCCCCACAATAGGTCCAAAATCGTCGCTCACCGCCAATTATCCTCAATACCAAGAGCTAGGGAGGGCCATTTTCTCACCCTTCTACATCGAAGGTATCTACCGGCTACCAAAATATTGGCTCCAAGAATGAAATAGACGCCATGGTGTCGCCGCCACATGGTCTATTGAACTAAACCAAGGGTTGCCTCCGGAGCTTAATGGGGTGGTAGGCATGGTCAAAGGCTACTAGGATGCCTCCACGGAGGGTGCAAGATGGAGATTTGTAGTCGTAGACTTTAGCCTAGGGTTTGGTATCAAATCTACAATGGGTTCCTTGTAGTCTATTGTGCCGTCTCGAGGTATACTTTACTTACGAGAACATGAAATCTCATATAATGCTTGATGGAGACGGTGTGTTGATCGGTGTCGAGGAGGCATCATCCATGTCAAGAGGTGTTTTTTGTGTGCGACAAGATGACGCGGTGACCGGCACTGTGATGATATCATTCAAAACAAGATGTTGTGCGGTGATCGGCGTTGTGATGGCGTCATCCACGACAAGGAAAAGTCTTCATGCAGCAAGTGGTTGCGGGTGATCCGCAGTTCCATGGTGAAGTATGGAGAAACAAGAAAGGGTGATAGTACATACAAGAAGAGGATCTCAACGGATTCAGCTCCAACAGGACCTCGCCTTGCGGCATGGAATAATGCTCTCCTAGAGCGGTTGGATATGGTCGTATTGATGCAATGGAAGGACGAGTTCCGCGGGAACTTATGTGAGAATGGCAAATTCTTTGTAGATTCCATGTGGAGAGCATTTATACATTGAGATAAGCCAGTTGACTATGACAAAAATATGTATAAAATAAAGATGCCTCCTAAAAAGTGGGGCACCTTAGCAAAGGTGTCGTCCTTACAAAGGATAACCTCACACAGTGTAATTGTCACTAAAACTTAAATTGTTTCTTACGTTATCATGATGAGACAATTAAACACACAATTTTCTAATGCGAGTTCACATGTTCTTGTATGGCCAATTTGTACTCACCATGTAGTGTTGCAACTTCTTTACCAACTGGTCACAAGTAAAAGATTATGTTTGGGTGGGAGAAATTGCCTTATTATGGCCGCGTCAGCTATATATACGAACGACTTGGTTTTAATGGTAAGAATACTTCCGCTCTCCTTTGCAGGTCATTTACCGGTGTACCTATTTACTCCAACTTGTTGTTATCTCTGGAGAATTGGGTGAACAAAGACTTATTTACAAAGGTGTGCGATGGTTCGAGAGGATGGTGGGAAATCTGCTTTCGACATGGGTGATGGCTTAGTCTACGAAAGCACCATCACCATAGGCATTCTACAAGGCTTCCATAAATCTGTTGTACCGCGTTCCATTTTGCATTTTTATTATGCGGCTATATGTATCCTAACTATGCTCTGGCTGGATATGAACTTGCCTGGTTTTTATCCCCTTGATGCTTCTGAATTTAATAAAACACTCCTTATTGGGGAAAAAACTCCGTCTAAGTGCCTCCTTGGCTGCCCGTCGTGCTCATAGTATATCTACTTATCGTAGGCTTTAAAATATGCAACCATATACTTCAGACCAGTGATATTCAATTGGTAGCATCTTAAGTTTAGATAATGTAATGGTTGTTTTTAGTATCTAGAAAGAAAATCCTTGTCCAGCTGATAAGTTTTCCTAATGTAAGGAGACAAAAAATTCTGATATTACTGTAGTAGCTAGATTGATAATATGTTTGCCAATACAAAGAACGTAACTGAAGCTTAAACTTGCAACATGAGCTTCCTGAGGTTTAGCTTGGATCAGGAAACAGACAATAAGCGTCCACACTTCATTAACCACTGACCACTGAATTTAAGTTGTTTCGTATTTTCAGTGTTCCAACTGTGGAGGTGCTCAAGCTCGTGCCGCTGGGCAGCCTACTCCGCTCGCTCTAGCACCGGCCCGTCTCGCTCTCCAAGATGGCCGCAGAATTGTCGTTGCAGTGGCGGAGGACAAGAAGTCGCACAAGGCCCTTTATAAGCAGAGGTACGCAGCTGATGTACCTGATCAAAATTCTTGCGATGATGGATTAGGGATCATGAAAAAATGTTCTCTCTCACCAAGAAAGCAGAGGTTTCATTGCGTCCAGCGGTGGTGAACCGTTCAAGCAGCCCTGGAGAACGGGCCATGGCCTGTACGGATCATCAACGCTGGACTCGATGATGCCTGCGTCTCATCCTCCCTCTCATCTCGTTGCATCTTGGAATATCTGCTGCTTAACTACACTGATCCCCCTTTTGTAGGCGACGGAGTGGTGACGCCGGTGTGTAGTGCTGTTGAGAACATGCTGGCGAGCATATGTTTTTGTTGTACTACCACATCGCACTCTCGGATTGTACTTCCCTTGTGTATCGTCTGAATATCACTTAAATCGGTCAATGACCAAATAGTATGCTAAGCTAAACTGAAAGTTGTGGAGTAGTACCAAAATCAGATGGACATGAACTGTACTACTGCTAAGCTAAAACGATAGTAGTAGTACCGGATCAGACATCAGTAGCCAGTAGCAGTACGGTAGTACTACCACTTCGTGCCTTCGCGCTGACTCCAACTAAATCCGCGCTGTCTCAAACTAAACTAACGGATTAGCGTATCAAGTACAGTAATAAACTTATCGCAAAAAAAAGTACAGTAATAAAATAAAAACTAAGGACGCGGCTAGGCAGCACTCGCCCATTTACTCCTTCCTTTTGGATATGTAGGATATGTAAGATGTTGAAGTATTTTCTTTCATTCACCTACTTTAAAGCATTTCCAGTCGCGTCTCCCAAACCGTCCCCGAACCGTGTCAGATCGAGCGTTTGGGGACGTGTTTGTTCGTGCCGTGTTTGGGGATGTCGCTCCCCAGTCACGTCCCCCAAACGCCGCCCCCAAACATTAAAAATAGTTTAAATAGATAAAAGAAAACTCTTTACTAATATTCAAATCGGTTCAACATAAACAAATTACATATAAAACTTCGAAAAAACATAATTAAATTACATATAAATTATTTTAAACTACTTCATCTTCTTCGATGATGGCCCCGCCTCGTTGTCGTCATCACGGTGGCGCTTCCTGCTCGTCACCTCTTTCAAAGAGGCGGTGTCGGCCGACGCGTCGGAGGAACTAGTGTCCTCCTCGTCGTCGCCGGTGCTCGCTGGCTGCACCTTGGCCTTGGCCTTCGCTTTCGCGTCCGCGTCCGCCTCCACTTTCGCTCGGGCCGTCGCCGCTGCCTCCTCTGACCCTTCCTCCTCCGCGTCCTACTCCACACCCAGCCATTCCTCCGCGCTATCAACTGGCGGCGGGGAATCGTCGCCGCTGCTGGGCGTCTGGGTTCTGTCCCACCAATGGCACCATCCAGCAAGCTTGCCCTCGCTGGAGGTGTCGGATGGAAGCTCGGAGATGTAGCTCATCGTCGCTGGAGGTGTCCGATGGAAGCTTGGATGAATGGCGGCCGGTTGAAGATCCGAAAGAGCCGACCAACGGGTCTTATTGAGCGCGGATGAACGGCGGCGCAGAAGTCGAAGAGAGCGGCGGTTGCTCTTCCGAGGAGTCCGCGCTCCATTCCGGTGGTTGGCGCGTTGGTCGACGCGGTTGCCAATGCGACGGTTCCGCTTCCCGGTAACTGCACCGTCGCTACGTAGGCGGCGGTTGAGCATCCGAGCCGGTGACGCATCGGGCCCGTGCCTCCTTGATACGTCTCAAACGTATCTATAATTTCTTATGTTCCATGCTACTTTTATGATGATACTCACATGTTTTATACACATTATATGTCATTATTATGCATTTTCCGGCACTAACCTATTAACGAGATGCCGAAGTACCAGTTCCTGTTTTCTGCTGTTTTTGGTTTCAGAAATCCTAGTAAGGAAATATTCTCGTAATTGGACGAAATCAAGGCCCACGATCTTATATTTCCACGAAGCTTCCAGAACACCAGAGAGGCACCGCAGGGGAGGCCCGGGGCCTCCACACATGGTGGCGGCGCGGCCGCGAGGGAGGGCGCGCCCCCCTGGTGTGTGGGTCCCCCAGATCCCTTCCGACTCCGTTTCTTCGCCTATATAAGTCGTCGTAACCTAAAACTTCGATACGAATAAGCCACGGGACGAGAAAAGTTCCAAAGCCGCCGCCATCGCGAAGCCAAGATTCGGGGGACAGAAGTCTCTGTTCCGGCACGCCGCCGGGACGGGGAGTTGCCCCCGGAAGGCATCTCCATCGGCACCACCGCCATCTTCATCGCCATCGTTGTCTCCTATGATGAGGAGGGAGTAGTTCTCCATCGAGGCTAAGGGCTGTACCGGTAGCTATGTGGTTCATCTCTCTCTCCCATGTGATCTTTATGTGATCATGAGCTTTGTGATCTAGTTGAATATCATCTATGTGCTACTCTAGTGATGTTATTAAAGTAGTCTATTCCTCCTTCATGATGTAATGGTGACAGTGTATGCATCATGTAGTACTTGGTATAAGCTATAATTGTGATCTCTTGTAGATTATGAAGTTAACTATTACTATGATAGTATTGATGCGATCTATTCCTCCTTTCATAGCTCGACGGTGACGAGTGTGCATGCTATGTTAGTACTCGGTATAATTGCAATGGTCTATTATGCACTCTAAGGTTACTTAAATATGAACACCGAATGTTGTGGCGCTTGTTAACTCCGGCTTGAGGGAGCTCTTGTAGCCTACACAATGAATGGTGTTTGTCATCCAACAAGAGAGTGTAGAGAAAGTAGTATTTGTTTATTCAGTTTTGTGATCAATGTTGAGAGTGTCCACTAGTGAAACTATGATCCCTAGGCCTTGTTTCCGAATAAGTTACACCACAGAGAATTGCTTCCCACGCCAGCAAGCTATTTTCTGGCACCGCTTGTTTACTGTTTTACTGCATCTTTACTTCCTGCAATATTACCACCATCTATACCACATGCGTTTTAATATCTCTTCGCCGAACTAGTGCGCCTATACATCTGACAAGTGTATTAGGTGTGTTGGGGACACAAGAGACTTCTTGTATCTTAATTGCAGGGTTGCTTGAGAGGGATATCTTTGTCCTCTACCTCCCCGAGTTCGATAAACCTTGGGTGATTCACTTAAGGGAAACTTGCTGCTGTTCTACAAACCTCTGCTCTTGGAGGCCCAACACTGTCTACAGGAATAGAAGCGTGCGTAGACATCAAGCTATTTTCTGGCGCCGTTGCCGGGGAGGTAAGGTAAAAGGCACTCACACTCCGGACCCCGGCAACTAAGCTATTTTCTGGCGCCGTTGCCGGGGAGGTAAGGTAAAAGGCACTCACACTCCGGACCTCGGCAACCAAGCTATTTTCTGGCGCCGTTGCCGGGGAGGTAAGGTAAAAGGTATTCACATCCTCCGACTACTAAGCTATTTCCTAGCACTGTTGCCGGTGTGTGAGTGCTCGAAGGTATTTCCTTTAGATCCTGCAATTATATCTTTTTGTTTCTTGTTTTCACTAGTTAGGCTTAATGAAAAACAACAATAAAATGAGAGATCTTTATGAACTTTATCTTGAGTTAGGACATGAGGTGTTTGAAGAGAAAATTAAAAAAACCCATGGAACTTTATATGCATGCTAATGGAAATGTTATTAGTATGAATGCTTTGAACACCATTGTAGCTAATGCTATGGAAAATTCTAAGCTTGGGGAAGCTGGTTTTGAGGAGCATGACATTTTTAGTCCCCCAAGTTCTGAGGAGAAAATTTTCTTTGATGATACTTTACCTCCTATTTATGATGATTATAATGATAGTGGTATTTTGGTGCCACCTACTATGGAGGATAAAGGTTATTATGATTATACCATGCCTATAATTTATGATGATTACAATGATGGTTATGGTAGTTTTACTCCCACTATTACTAATAAAATTGATTATGCTTATGTGGAGAGTAATAATTTTATGCATGTAGCTCATGATAAGAATGTTTCATGTGATAGTTATATTGTTGAGTTTGTTCATGATGCTACTGAAAGTTATTATGAGAGAGGGAAACATGGTTATATGCATCTTAATAATATTAAGTTTCCCCTCTTTATGTTGAGAATCTTGAAGTTGCGCTTGTGTTGCCTTCCTATGCTTGTTGCATTATGCTTACATGACTTGTTTATTTACAAGATTCCTTTTCATAGGAAGTGGGTTAGACTTAAAAGTGTATCCTATTTGCTTCTTGATGCTCTCTTTTGCTTCAACTCTTATTTCTTATGTGAGCATCATTAAAATTACTGAGCCCATCTTAATGGCTATAAAGAAAGCACTTCTTGGGAGATAACCCATGTGTTTACTTTGCTACTGTTTTGTTGTGTCTTGGAAGTTGTTACTACTGTAGCAACCTCTCCTTATCTTTATTTTATTGCATTGTTGTGCCAAGTAAAATCTTTGATAGTAAGGTTGATACTAGATTTGGATTACTGCGCAGAAACAGATTTCTTACTGTCACGAAATTGAGTAGCCCCGTCTGTAGGTAACTCAGAAAAATCTGCCAATTTACGTGCGTGATCCTCAGATATGTACGCAACTTTCATTCAATTTGAGCTTTTTCATCTGAGCAAGTTAAGTGCCCCAGAAAAATTCGTCTTTACGGACTGTTCTGTTTTGACAGATTCTACCTTTTATTTCGCATTGCCTATTTTGCTATGCTTGATGGATTTCTTTGTTCCATTAACTTTCAGTAGCTTTGTGCAATGTCCAGAAGTGTTAAGAATGATTATGTCACCTCTGAATATATGAATTTTCAAATTATGCACTAACCCTCTAATGAGTTTGTTTCGAGTTTGGTGTGGAGGAAGTTTTCAAGGATCAAGAGAGGAGGATGATACAATATGATCAAGAAGAGTGAAAAGTCTAAGCTTGGGGATGCCCCCGTGGTTCATCCCTGCATATTTCAAGAAGACTCAAGCATCTAAGCTTGGAGATGCCCAAGGCATCCCCTTCTTCATCGACAACTTATCGGGTCACCTCTAGTGAAACTATATTTTTATTCCGTCACATCTTATGTACTTTACTTGGAGCGTCTGTGTGCTTTTATTTTCGTTTTGTTATTTTCATTCTCTGAATAAATTCATGCTTGTGTGGGAGAGAGACACGCTCCGCTCTTTCATATGAACACTTGTGTTCTTAGTTCTATCTTTAATGTTCATGGCGAAGTTGAAAACCGCTTCGTTAATTGCTATTTGGTTGGAAAAAGGAAATGCTTCATGTGGTAATTGGTATATGGTCTTGAATAATTTGATACTTGGCAATTGTTGTGCTCATATAGATCATATTTAAGCTCTTGCATCATGTACTTTGCACCTATTAATGAAGAACTACATAGAGCTTGTTAAAATTTGGTTTGCATGATTGGTCTCTCTAAGTCTAGATATTTTCTGGTGAAGTGTTTGAACAACAAGGAAGACAGTGTAGAGTCTTATAATGCTTGCAATATGTTCTTATGTAAGATTTTCTGTACCGGTTCATACTTGTGTTTGCTTCAAACAACCTTGCTAGCCTAAGCCTTGTACTGAGAGGAAATACTTCTCGTGCATCCAAATCCTTGAGCCAAAAACTATGACATTTGTGTCCACCATACCGACCTACTACATGGTATTTCTCTGCCATTCCAAAGTACATTGCTTGAGTGCTACCTTTAAAATTTCATTCCTTGTCTTTGCAATATATAGCTCATGGGAAAATAGCCTTAAAACTATTGTGGTATTGAATATGTTGCTATGTATCTTATTTCTTATAAGTTGCTTGTTGAGCGGTAACCATGTTTCTGGGGACGCCATCAACTTTTACACCTTTGTTGAATATCATGTGAGTTGCTATGCATGTTCGTCTTGTCTGAAGTAAGGGCGATTTATCATGATCAAATGGTTTGAGTATGCATATTGTTAGAGAAGAACATTGGGCCGCTAACTAAAGCCATGAATCATGGTGGAAGTTTCAGTTTCGACACCAATCCTCAATCTCTTATGAGAATATTATCTGTTGTTGAATGCTTATGCATTAAAGAGGAGTCCATTATCTGTTTTCTATGTTGTCCCGGTATGGATGTCTAAATTGAGAATAATCAAAAACGAGAAATCTAATGCGAACATTCTCCTTAGACCTTTGTACAGGCGGCATAGAGGTACCCCTTTGTGACACTTGGTTGAAACATATGTTATGCAATGATAATCCATGTAAATCCAAGCTAATTAGGACAAGGTGCGAGCACTATTGGTATTCTATGCATGAGGCATGCAACTTATAGGATGTCTTATACATAACGCATATGAATTATTACTACCGTTGACAAAATTGTTTCTATGTTTTCAAAATGAAAAGCTCTAGCACAAAAATAGTAATCAATGCTTCCCTCTGCGAAGGGCCATTCTTTTACTTTATGTTGAGTCAGTTTACCTACTTCCTTCCATCTTAGAAGCAAACACTTGTGTCAACTGTGCATTGACTCTTACATACTTACTTATTTGCATTCATCATATTACTTTGTGCTGACAATTATCATTGAGATATGCATGTTGAAAGTTGAAAGCAACTGCTGAAACTTAAATCTTTCTCTGTGTTGCTTCAATGCCTTTACTTTGAATTTATTGCTTTATGAGTTAACTCTTATGCAAGACTTTTTGATTCTTGTCTTGAAAGTACTATTCATGAAAAGTTTTTGTTATATGGTTCAGTTGTTTACTCATTGTCTTTACCATTGCTTTGAATCGCTTCATTCATCTCATATGATTTACAATAGTATGATCAAGATTATGATAGCATGTCACTTCAGAAATTATCTTTGTTATCGTTTACCTATTCGAGGGCAAGTAGGAACTAAGCTTGGGGATGCTTGATACGTCTCAAACGTATCTATAATTTCTTATGTTCCATGCTACTTTTATGATGATACTCACATGTTTTATACACATTATATGTCATTATTATGCATTTTCCGGCACTAACCTATTAACGAGATGCCGAAGTACCAATTCTTATTTTCTGCTGTTTTTGGTTTTAGAAATCCTACTAAGGAAATATTCTCGGAATTGGACAAAATCAAGGCCCACGATCTTATATTTCCACGAAGCTTCCAGATTACCGGAGAGGCACCAGAGGGGAGGCCCAGGGCCTCCACACATGGTGGCGGCGCGGCCAGAGGGGAGGGCGCGCCCCCCTGGTGTGTGGGTCCCCCAGATCCCTTCCGACTCCGTTTCTTCGCCTATATAAGTCGTCGTGACCTAAAACTTCGACACGAATAAGCCACGGGACGAGAAAAGTTCCAGAGCCGCCGCCATCGCGAAGCCAAGATTCGGGGGACAGAAGTCTCTGTTCCGGCACGCCACCGGGACGGGGAATTGCCCCCGGAAGGCATCTCCATCGACACCACCGCCATCTTCATCGCCATCGCTGTCTCCTATGATGAGGAGGGAGTAGTTCTCCATCGAGGCTAAGGGCTGTACCGGTAGCTATGTGGTTCATCTCTCTCTCCCATGTGATCTTTATGTGATCATGAGCTTTGTGATCTAGTTGAATATCATCTATGTGCTACTCTAGTGATGTTATTAAAGTAGTCTATTTCTCCTTCATGATGTAATGGTGACAGTGTGTGCATCATGTAGTACTTGGTATAAGCTATGATTGTGATCTCTTGTAGATTATGAAGTTAACTATTACTATGATAGTATTGATGCGATCTATTCCTCCTTTCATAGCCTGACGGTGACAGTGTGCATGCTATGTTAGTACTCGGTATAATTGCAATGGTCTATTATGCACTCTAAGGTTACTTAAATATGTACACCGAATGTTGTGGCGCTTGTTAACTCCGGCTTGAGGGAGCTCTTGTAGCCTACACAATGAATGGTGTTTGTCATCCAACAAGAGAGTGTAGAGAAAGTAGTATTTGTTTATTCAGTTATGTGATCAATGTTGAGAGTGTCCACTAGTGAAAGTATGATCCCTAGGCCTTGTTTCCGAATAATTTACACCACAGAGAATTGCTTCCCACGCCAGCAAGCTATTTTCTGGCACCGCTTGTTTAATGTTTTACTGTATCTTTACTTCCTGCAATATTACCACCATCTATACCACCTGCGTTTTAATATCTCTTCGCCGAACTAGTGCGCCTATACATCTGACAAGTGTATCAGGTGTGTTGGGGACACAAGAGACTTCTTGTATCTTAATTGCAGGGTTGCTTGAGAGGGATATCTTTGTCCTCTACCTCCCTGAGTTCGATAAACCTTGGGTGATTCACTTAAGGGAAACTTGCTGCTGTTCTACAAACCTCTGCTCTTGGAGGCCCAACACTTTCTACAGGAATAGAAGCGTGCGTAGACATCACTCCTCGCCTCTCATTTCGTTGTGTCCGGTGTGCCCGGAGTGTCCCCTGTGTAGCAGGGACGGGCTCGGGACGCCGGACACCGTATTGAGCCGCGCTGGACAAAAAAGACCTTTGGAGCGCGCGGCTGGGAACATTTTTTTATCTGGCGTGCCCTAAATCCCTTTAGGAATGGTTTGAGGACGCGACCGAAGATGCTCTTAATTTGTATTTAGTCTAGTTTAGAAGTTCCTAAGAATTTTTATATTAATGCACGGAAAGAGTAGATGCTAGTTTGTGTGTCCTAGCATTATCCTGGCTCATCAGATCCCAAAGATCAAACCGCGCGTTGCGCTGTGTTCTGACAGTCATGGACTGCGACGTACATTTGGCATCATGCAGATTAGTGCCATGTTTTCTATATTTTTATTGCGCATTACTTGGTTTTATACTACTCTTTCCTCGTTAACGTAAGATCTTTTATCCTTTTCCTATTAATCTAGGCATGGTTTAGTGTGTAGGTTAAATTATTTTTGTTTGGCATTACAGTTGATTGTGATAATCTGATTTTGCCTACTTTCGTGTGTATTTTGCTTCTTTTAGTCTACTCTTGTCGTGAAGGTTGGAGGCGGTCGTTGGTGGAGAGCCTGGATTTTAGGTTATAGTATTGTTTTACCCTATCTATACCCTATCCATTGTCATCCTTACCCCCTTAGAGCAAGTCCAAGAGGCACCCTACAGCCTACTCAATCCTAAATGTAGAGGAGAAAGAGGAGAAAACACAGCAGGCCTCTCTACACATGCTTCCAATAAATCCGCGTCTCCAACCCGCCCCTCCTTCTGTGTGCATTGGGATGATGGAAACCTCTCCTATACAAGTAATAATAGAGTTAATGCCCACTTAGGTGATTAATATTCTATTATTTGTGAAGTTAGGTATAAAATATTGTTGAAATATATGTGAATGTGGTATAGGGGAGAGAGTATTAGGGAGCTGTTGGAGATGAACAAAATTTAGGGAAAAAATCTTTAAAAAGGAATCCTCTACAGGAAAATATAGGAAGAGTAATATTGAGAAGCTGTTGGACTTGCTCTTACCCCGCAACTCATTAAGACCAAAGAGAAAGGCTATACACAGCAACTAAGTCCCCCTCTACCGCTCACTTTCCCCTCCCCTCCCACCGCTCTAGCTCTTTCCCTTTGGTTGACTCTCTCTCCCTGCCGGGCCGCCCCCGACTCCGATCCGGCGGCGCTGCCGGCCGGAGATGGAGAAGGGGGGGTGCCGGAGTAGTTAGGGTAGATAGTAGACTTGGCCATGTGCCAGTAGTGGGTGTCTTGCCCGGTAGTTGGAGGCGAGCAGCAGATCTCGACGCCCAGATCTCCGCTGTTCTAGGATTCCTCTCTCTTCTCTGCTTGCTCCAATGGCAGGAGCTGGAGAGGAGGATGGGAATCACCGTCTCCCTAAATAAGGAAGTGGCTGCTGGCCACCTTCTGGCGTTGAGGTGTGGAGCTCCTCTGTTCTTCCTGACCGGCCGTGGTGGCGAGGAGGAGGGATGGTGGGGCGCCAAAAATCCAGGACCTTCGGCACCTCTGGCCGGCCATGGTGGCGAGGAGAGGCGAAGTAGTCCTTGGGTGATCCTGGCGTTCAGCGGTGGTCTCTGGCCTCCTGTTGAGGTCCTTTTAAATAAGCGAGTTCTTCGGATTCTTCTTCAACCCCATCTTCTCCGCCTGCCTCCTCCTATCCGTGGCAGGATTGGTGAGTCTAAAGGCGGGCAGCTTTGCATTGTTGGCGTTGCTGAAGAATCCTCTGCTGCGAGGTGCTCCTTTTCCTCCAGTTTTAGCCCTCTATCATGCACCGAGGTGGTGAAGGACGGAGGGGTAGATTGGGTGAATCGAAGCGCCAGCCAGCAGTGGAGTTGGGAAGCTATCTTCTTGAGCATCTTCTCGACGGCAGATTGCCGTTCGACATCCAAGGCCAATCCATGGCCTATCCAACAGCCGGCGAAGGGTTCCGGCGAACACTCAACCTCCTTTGTGAGGTCCCTCTGGAGATCTGCAACCGCATACTACGGCTGCGTAGAAGCAAGTGGTTTCGTCCCCGCTTCTGCGCATGACGGCGGCGTCGCGGATCTCCGGCTCGGCGGTGGAGCAAGAGAAGGATCGGATTGCTTTTCCCTATTTCTTAGTGAGGTCTTTTCTGCAAGTAATGGGGACCTATATGTTATTTCCGATCTTATGGGGTCCTTTGTAATAATTTGTACCTCCACTGTTTGGTTTTTAATGAGAAGCTTCTAAGCCCTTCGGGGCACTCCTTGTTCAAAAAAATAAAAAATACACAGCAACTAGAGCTCCCGCAGCAACTACTCCACAATATTTTGAAGCCCCCACCATGTATAGCCACGACTGGAGATGCTCTGTTTTACGGCTATATAAAGGAAAACATTTACGGCGGCCGCGAGAGATCGATCACAAGTCCACAATGCCATCTATGTACGTCACCCATCACGCCAGTTATCCGTTGACTCCGCGCACCCAAGCTCCGAACTGAACCTCACGAGGAGAGGCGACCGAGCAGCTCTGGTGTTGGCGAGAAGCGACGTTGACGAGTTCGTGACGACCACTATCCAACCGCTGACCTTCCAGCCAACTGCCGGTTAGACAGGCTCCAAGATGCTGGCTCCAACTGTGGAGAGGCTCAAGAACCAGAGGAGCCTGTGCCGCTTGAGCTACATGCTCCGCTCTCTCTACCACCAATCTGTGGTGGCGCTCTGTCCTTCTCGTTCTCCAAGGTAGACGCAGAATCGGCGGTGACGGAAGACGCGAAGCTGCACAAGGCCCATCACCTGGTCAATCCATTCTTCTCCTCGTACCTGATCAAAATTCTTGCGATGACGGTTAGGGGTCAGGAAATAATGTCCTCTGGCCAGAGATTAGCAGAGGTGACATTGAGTCCAGCGGCGGTGAACCGTTCCGGCAGCCGCGGAGGACGGGCCATCGCCTGACGGTTCATCAACGCTGGACTCGATGATGCCTCTGCATCTCATCCTCCTCTTCGTCTTCCCTCTCATCTCGTTGAGAAAACCGGTTCCCCTTTTGTAGGCGAGCGACGGAGCTGGCACATGGCGACGCCGGTCTGTACTGCTGTTGAGAACTGTCCGACATTGTCTTTGTTGTTGTACTACCGCATCTCGCTCTCGGATCGTGCTTCCCTTGTATCGTCTGAACCTTGCCTAACTCGGTCAACGATGGAGGGCTTGAGCCAGCGGCTACTTGTTGGCAACAGAAATTGCTAAACTAAACTGAAAGTGGTGGAGCAGTACCAATGGAAATGACAAGTACAGGGAGTACATAGCTGTACTACTGCTAAACTAAACGGATGGTACTAGTACATCAGATGTAGTACGGTAGTACTACCACTTTGTGACCCGCACGCTGTCTCAAGCTAAACTGATGGACTAGTACTAAACACATATAATCTGGCGTCGTGCAGGTTAGTGCTAAGTCCGATATATTTTCTTGCGCATTATAGTTTTAATCTCTTATGTTTTAAGCTACGTTTGGCATTACAGTTGATTGTGATAATCTCGTTTGTCGAATATGCCTTTGCCTACATTCGTGTTTGTTTGGCATCTTTTAGTCTTCTTTTGTTGCTAAATTAGGCAGCCCGTGATATCTGCACACCCCCTTTCTCCGGTGTCACTCACTCCCGCCGTGTCGCCCTCGCTCGGGCGACACCGGAGGACCCCGAACCCTAGCTGCCAACAGTCCCTGGTGCTGAGGTGCGTCGCGTGTGCAGCCTCTAACACTGTGAAGGCGGTGGTTTCATTCTCTAGCGCGGATCGGGCTATAGTGCCCAGATCTGCAGAGCTTGGCCCACCATGGCGCATCCCTCCTCGGGGGTGGGAAGGGCAACCAATGATGACTTGGTTTCCTACACCACAACAAGATTATTTTAGTACTTAACAACATCAAATATTTATTAAAAAGATCAATCACATGGGAGTTTTGCAGAACGGAAACTAAAAGCATCGCAACTGCGTTGTCAGCACAGCCACGTTCACACCCAAACCCTAGTTAGAAAATAATCTATTCTAGAATAAGAGCAATAACAAAACAAGATAAAAGTAAAGACTAAAAGCAACTAAAACTGAAAGTAAACTAAGAGGAAGATAATGACGTCATTAGGAGTCTCGAATAACCACTAACATACTTTAATCATGATTAAGATCTAATATGTTTTCTTGCTACATGTGTGAAGTGAGGAGAGGCCTGAATAAAGATGCTCTTATAAGCATTGTTCCACACCCATCGGAATCACAACCTTTTCTCATCGCATGCCGCATAAGTTGAGTAATTAAGGGTCTCCCCGTGGCTATGGTCATATAGGCTCTTGTACCTTGTATCCCTCGTCGAGACATGGTTGAAATAGGCAGCGGATTGTTGCCACTTGTACACCCACGTGTCTCTGCCCAAAGATGATTACCTTCAATATCCCTATTGGAAAACATTGCATGGTGCACAACACACAACATCATTGAAGATAACCAGCACTTTCAGACATTAAAACTAAACAATATAGATCTTTATTTTATTTCATATTGATATTAGGGATCATCCATATCCCCAACCAAACTACTCAAGAAAAGTGGCATACAGCATCATATGAATGAATATGGATGGATGAATATGATTACAATGCAATGGATGGAGGGATCGGTGATGAACGCAAAGATGGTGATGGCGCCGATGTCGATGCCTCCTTGTCCCAAGCCTTCTTCTTCTCTTCCTTCAATGTTGTGATGGAGGTGTTGGTGTAGATCCATGTCAAGGCCTCCTTGTCCCAAGCCTCTTTTCGTCGTGCCAATATGTGAATGAGATTATTAATGGCGGCTAGGATTTTCCCCTCCTTATATAGGCTCCTAGGGGTCGGTTTCACATTCAGGGTAACCAGAGCATCAGATATGGCCTTCGGGCATTCAAAAAAATTGTTCGGTTTGACAAAACGGTCCCGTCGAGGGTGCTAGGGCATACGGTATGGTCATGATCACAGTACCTCTGGTCGTTAAATATTCAGGACTCGTGCAATAATTTGGGCGTCATTTATTCATACAAACTACGATTGCGGTGTTCTTCGGCTTGTTGCATTGGATATTTGTTATCTTGTGATGGAAAGATTGACTCCTTTCCACCATTGAAATGGCTAACTCCTAGTGCCTATAACTTCTCCATGTTGCCTCCCTTTGGTCCTTCCTTGTGCTTTGTCCATTAACATTCAGGACACCTACAAACATATCAAAGACAAGAAAAAGTGATAAAATCCTAATAAAACTACTAGTTGTGCAAAATCTCTCATAAAAATGAACCAGTACTTGTAATCATGCATTTAGGATATATTTAAAGCTATATGGAGCATGTAATGAGACAAAAGTATATGTTTATGTAATGACAAACATGTCTCTTTTTGGACCCATCAACATTCCCCTGTTAAACCAATGTTCGTCCCGAGCAAGATGGTTTTTCTGGACCGTATGTATTTAGATGTATTTAAGTGTTTCGGTTCACACATTTAAGTATTTATTTAGCCAAACTGAAATATCCAAAATATTTTATAGTTTGGAACCAAGGGAGTAGAATTCATGCAAAACTAGCAGAGCGTTATTTACAATTTTAGTTTTTAATAAGGTACACCACTCTCACCGTTATTTTGCATCAACATGCGTACGTGATTCTGTATGAGTGTTAATTAGTAAAATATAATGGAAGATAAAATTGCTTTATTTATATATCCCAAGTTAGAGAAGTTTGATTTCTCGCACTCTAGGATGGTGGTATTATGTGGTGGGTTTTATTAATCGAAAAACGATAAAAAAATTCATGAGATTTAAGGCCGACATTTATGTTTTGTTTGAAAAGGGGAGTACAACCCTGGCTTTTCATTCACACAACCATCTTTATTACCAAGTTTCTCATTTCCTTGAGGTTTTTAAACTATAATTGTTATTCTCTTGAGTGTCAATGGTATTGTAATAGTTTATCTTTTATTTATAAGTGAAAATGTAAACCTATCATCTAAGAAAGAATGTTCTTGATGATTCTGTAGTAACATAGCCAAACATCCATCTAACTAGTATGCTTGTGAAAAGTGTGTGTTTATTCACGAAGGACCAATATTTTTTTCAATTTTTTTAATGAAAAAGCAATATGATTCCAATTGGATGGATACATCTAATTAAAAAAATCTTATATCTTTCTTGTACGAGATAGATGATGGAGAACGGTAAAGAAAACGCTATCCTAGAAGAAAAGGTACATGACTCATTTCCTTTACAGAGAAGTACACTCCAACATTAGCTAGAAGCATACAACAATATTACTAGGCATATATAAAGTTGTGCTTGATATGGTATCATTGCAGAAACAGAGAGTTGAGGAGGAGGTAAAATCTCCTAGTGATAATCCCAACCATGAAGAAATGTTTAAAAACGTTGAACCTCGCAAGAAATGAGCTGATGTTGGTCTAGATATATCTAAATAGGAACTAGAATAATCTCACCTAGAGGTGGTGGAGAAGATGACCTTCCACTGCCACGATCACCTGATTGTGATGTGAAATGTGCCAAGATCATAAGGGTATGTTGTGCAGTTATTCATCAGCTAGAAATCATAATAAGTCTAAGATTCTTGAACACATAGTAACCCCTAACGACGCAATATTATTATACTTCCTTTATCTAAAAAATAGTAACCCCTAACGTTTATCTAACGAGCCATTTGTGTTGGTTATATCATGTAACATCCCAAAAATTTCCAAACAAAGAAGAAAATAAATTTTCCTTTTTCCAAAAATTGGAGCCAACAAAAACTTTATTTAAGTTCTTTAATGTGCATAGTGCTCATGTCCAATTGTGGTGAGTTTTGCCATGATGCTTGTGTGAAGTATTTTGAAATATTCTAAACCCTAAATCCTCCCTTTCTCAAAACCAAAGAGGAACCAATAAAAAGAAAATGAAATAAAAGGGTGAGGCATATGTGGGCTTATGGCCATTTCTCCAATAATGGCCTATGCCCTATTTACTTTACCCAAATGGTGAAACCCTCCATCAACCCAACCAACATCAAAGGAACCCAAAACAATGATCTTTTGGATCAAGAGAAACAAAGAAAAAGAAAAGAAAAAGAAAATAACACTACATATGGGCCTATGGCCATTTTTGAAAATCTTCAACCTAGGCCATATTAATTTGTGCCAATGGTTTGGAAACTCATCTAAACTCAAAATAATCCCTTTTTCATCAAAGAAACCAAAATCAAATCAAAAGAAAAATCAAAATCAAGTGACATGTGATAATGGTCACATGTGACAATTTTAACATCTTACCCACTTTGAGCCCCTGTATTAAGAAACTTTTAAACCAACCCCCCCCCCCCCCAACTCTTTGCACCTCATCCAAGACCTCATCAAGGTGAACACTTTTGATGTTGACCACTTTGACTAGTTCCTTTTCTATTGCTTATTATAAGGATGCAAAGTGCCAATGTTGAATCAGATTCTAGATTAACCCCAACTTTCGGATTTTTCACAAACCAACTCCAATTTTCAAACCAATGCCACCAATAGATGCCAAACATTATTTAGATCACTCCTATGTAGAAATTTGGCCAAATTCAAAAACAAGTGAGACCTTTGCTTGTCATATATGTTGAGCACATAGAATAAATTAGGGTACAACCACTATTCCACCCACTATGTACCACCTCACCCTCCTCTCTCTTATGCTCATCTATAGTGCCTTGTACCCCTAACAACTCCCATTGACATCACTTAGCCTAGCCATGCTCACCCTAGCACAAGGACACTCAATGTCATTGCATATGTCACACACATGTTGGCATTGATCAATTGTGCATGCCCTAGCTCTCTCCAACCTTGCCCACCATGTCAAATAGCCTGGCCTCACATCACTCAACCTTGCCATGCCCTCAGAGACCAAAAACAATGCACACCAGATCCAATGCCATCACCATGCCGGCCACTTGATCACCGCCATGCCACACCTGCCCCCTCTCTTCCCCTCTCTCTCTGACTTTGCCAAACGAGCTCACCTCATCACCCTGCACCTGGTGGCGCGAGCCTTGGCCAAGGAGAGAACAACGGCGCGCCCTGTGACGCCAGAACGCGCCAGAGCGCGCACGACGATGCCACGGGCACGACAGTACGCCGCCTCGTCCCGTTGACTCCGCGCTCGCCTCAACCTCTCCTCTCTCCTACGCCATCACCACGACCCCAGCAACCCCGTAGACATCCTCACTGGCTCGCCCACGCCCTGTAGACGACGCCATCGCCAGCGACCGTCCGCCACAGTACCCAGGTACACGATGACGACGATGACGCTCCTGTGCTCCGTTTTCAGCGCCCTGACGCGCGTCGTGACCGCCTCGACATCGCCAACACGATGCGCCCACTCTCCTGGCCCCGCGTGACCTCCCTTACCGTCATCACCACTCACCTGCTCCGCGCCCCTCGGCCACCCCTCGCCGCTATAAAAGGAGGCATCCCCTGGATAATTTCTTCACACCATCTTGCTCCCCTCTCCCTTCTGAAACTCCTCGACCACTTCCCCTCTCCGATTACACACCAGCTCGCTGGAATTTATTCGGAGTCCGCCGCTGCAGTAGCTCGACGCCTTTGACGATCCTGAGCACCCCTGGAGCCGCCGTGACCCTCCTTCGACTCGCCGTCGTCGACAACGTCGATTGCCCGCCTCGCCGACCTCTCTGGACGCCGGTGAGCCTCCTATCGCGACCCTCTGGCCGCCGGTAGGGTTAGGTCTCCGGCGAGCCCTGTCGAGGAAGGGGACGACCCAGCGCCGTCGATCCTCCTTTTAATCCAACGGCTCTCATATCCGCGTACCGATTCGGGGTTTACACATCGCTGAAAGGTGGACCCCGTTGTCAGTCGGCCCGCACGTGCGAGACACGCAGCTGGGCTGGCCCGTTTAACCTCTCACTGGCCCAATTTAGTTTCTTGCCTAAGCCCAAATGTTCGAATTTGAATTATTTCGTTTCAGTCAAATTGCAATACTTGTGCCCATTTCAAAATTGAATAAAACAAAATCTACCCAGCCAAATTTGGTGAACTTTATATCTTTGGAAAGCTTAGGAAATTCTCTAAACAAATACACTAGTTCCAACCCTAGATTTGTTGTAGAATTAAAGTAGCAAAAATAACAAGGCAGAGCCTTTTTCAAATTCAAACAATTCTTAAAATTCAACCATAAATGATTTTGGGTTGATTCCAACTCTCATGAGTCACATTTCATATTGTCTAATTGGTTATGTAAAAATATAACATGGTTGCTTCATATGATCATGAGATAGATTCAAATAATGGCTATATAGTCATTTCTAGCTCATTTAAATCATTTCAATTTTTGAATTTCAAATCTATGGGATGTAGCATCTCATTTAAATCATCTTCCCAAGTAATGTGAAGTAAGGTGATGACCTTAGTTGCAGGGTCTCATCATTGCTTACTTGAGGATATTAAATCCAAGTAGGATTTAAATTGCATGAGGTATAGTACCTCATTTAAATCATTTTTCTCAAATGATAAGTGTGAAGTGTTGACCTTGGTCAAACATAATCCCACACTTACTAGTTGACGAAATTAAATTTTAACAAGATTCAATAAGAGGACATTATTTCTCAAAGGACATAAATAGCAACCCTAATAATTATTTCAATGAGAGGAAATTATTTTTCTTAAAAAGAAAACAAAGTCAACCAACATGTGAATAATGTTGTGATGCTAGAATAGCTTGTGTGAACCATTTGTGTGCTTAGTCTAGCCTTAAGATTTGTTTGGTGATTATATACCTCGTATTCGTTTATAGATGCTAGTACCGAGGAGTACCAGGAGGAGGAGGTCTACTTTGAAGAAGAGGAAGAGAACTTTGATCACTACACCAACCAAGGCAAGCTATACTCTTCCAAGTTACCCAAATGCAAAGCTCTACTAGAGCAAGGCACCATTACATATTACTTTGTGTTTAATGATCCCAACCCAAGTTTTTACCTTACAAGTTTTTAACTTTGGTTTATCGAGTTCATTTTTGATGCATGATTCACTTGGTCTAGATAAGGAGTAGTACAAGAGCATCCCACTTAGCCTAGAGAGCTACAAGTTCAATAGTACCCCTCATGACCAGTTGCTAGTGCTAAAACTAAAAGTGACTACTCTAGATGGGAACATGTGAAAACCAATTACTTTGAAAACCTTGGAATGATGAGTCATTCTATTGAAAGATTTTGAAGGTGAATGTGACTTGTGAATGACATGGTGAACTTTACAAAAAAAATGGTTGGGTTCGGATGCGATACCATTCCAATTTTTGAGTACCCCCACAATACCTGATTATGGGTAGGGCTTAACTGGAAGTTTACGTATTTTAGTACGGGTTCCCTCTAAACAAGCGTCATAGGGGTTATGCCGAGGCTGCCTCCGTTGAAAGTGAAATGATGTGAAATGACGTGAAATGAGGTGAATGTCCGGCCCAAGCCCTGTGCAGTTCCCAGGCTGACGGTTTGTCTTCACTGGGAGGCCAAGCTCATGGGGAGAGGTGCCTATACTAGGATATGTAAGTGAAAGGTCATGGTTGATGATCCACATACTGAGTATGACTATTCAGGATTATCTCTGACGGATGTAATCAAAAGTTGTGGCACAAGTGTACAACCTCTGCAGAGTGTAAACCTATTCGAATAGCCGTGTCCACGGTTACGGACGATTGGAAAGACCATACTGTTCCGTCATCAGACCAATTTCAAAAATGTGACATGTGAAGGGTGACTTGTGACTTGAACTTGAAAGTTGAATTTGAATTGATCACAACAGAGTTGTGGGAATGACTTTAATGTTCCCACTTGAGTAAGTTAGGCAAATGAAGATTCTTTTATTACTAAAGTGCTTAGGAAATAAAACTGGCTTTATGCAAATGAACCTAGAGCTTAGCACCCCCTTACTAAAATTGATAGTACTTACATTAGTATTAGTTTGCGAGTACTTTAAAGTACTCATGGCTTTGTCCCTGGCTACTCAAATGGCCAGACTATGAAGAGGAGAACCAATACCATGAAGATGGACAGCAGGACGTCTACGATAACTAGGACTACTCCTGACGTCAACAGTTTCCTGTGGAACAAATGGACCGCAACCGCTACTTCGCTTCCGCTATGTGTTTTGTAATTGGATCCTTAGATCCACTATGTTGTATTAAGACTGGATCATATGATCCTTTGATGTAAGACAATTATGGTTTGTATGGAATGATGTTCTGTGATATCAATCTATTATGTCTCGCAAAAACAATATTCCTGGGATTGTGATGTATGGCATAATAGGCATCTGGACTTAAAAAATCGGGTGTTGACAAGTGATACGTCTCCAACGTATCTATAATTTCTGATGTTTCATGCTTGTTTTATATATCAATGTCACATGTTTTATATACACTTTATATCATTTTTATGCATTTTCCGGGACTAACCTATTAACAAGATGCCGAAGTGTCAGTTCCTGTTTTCTGCTATTTTTGGTTCCAGAAAATTACTTCTGCGAATATTCTCGGAATTGCACGAAACAAAAGGCCAAGTCCCTAATTTTCCAGCACCGTCACGGAGTCCGAAGGAGAGACGAAGAGGAGCCACGAGGTGGCCACCTCACCTGGCGGCGCGGCCCCACCTCCTATCGCGCCAGCCTATGAGGTGGGCCCCTCGGGCGCCCACCGACATCGCCCTTTCGCCTATATAATCCCCCCAAGGTGAAAACCCTAAAGAAATCGATCATATTCCAGAAGAACTCCCGGAGCACCGCCGCCATCGAAACCTAGTTTCGGGGGTCAGAAGGTCCTGTTCCGGCACCCTGCTGGGACGGGGATTGACCCCCGGAGCCTTCTCCATCGACGCCACCGCCTCCATCATGCTCCGTGAGTAGTTCCCCCATGGACTACGGGTTCTAGCGATAGCTAGTTGGTACTCTCTCTCCCATGTACTTCAATACAATGATCTCATGAGCTGCTTTACATGATTGAGATCCATCTGATGTAATCGGTGTTGTGTTTGTTGGGATCTGATGAATTGTTACATTATGATTAGTCTATCTATATAAGTTTGTGAAGTTATTGTTGCTGCAACCTTGTTGTGTTTAATGCTTGTCACTAGTGCACAAGTGGCATGATCTTAGATTTGAGCTCTATAATTATTGCTTAGATTGTATCTGCAAGTTGTTTGCACATGTCTCTGTCCGGAACCCGAGGCCCCAGAGTGACAATAACTGGGATAACCGGAGGGGAAGGTTTAGATATGAGGATCACATGTTTTCACTAAGTGTTAATGCTTTGCTCCGGTGCTCTATTAAAAGGAGTACCTTAATTACCAGTAGATTCCCTTGAGGCCCTGCTGCAAATGGGCTGGTTGTCGTCGTGGTGAACAGACAGATGCCATAGGATGGCTTAAGTTGGGGCCGAATGTGCGCTAGAGGATTCGGGTGAGGGTTTTGGTTATATGGGAGTGGATTCCGGATGGAACGCCGGATGCTCTCCTGAAGAACTTGGCCTTGGCCAGAGGTAGAAGAAGAAGAACGCAAGATCTAACTCAACTCTGGATCTCTCTATTCCATGATCGAACAAGGTTACAGGTTTTCGTACATGAGGTGGGACGTGCCTTCTGCGTACCCGCGATGGGGTGTGCCCCCTCTCCTTATATAGGGGAGAGGGTGGCTTACAGGGGAAGAAACCCTAATGGCATCTTTGACTAGACAAATTACTTTACAAAGCCTCTTTGGCTACCGGTGACGCCGGTATGTCTTTAATCAGGGGCGCTGACGTCCTCTGGTACCTTTTACGTCATCCTCTGCTTTTGCCTCAGAGCTTCGATTAAAGCTGAAGTGCTTCACTCATCTTTGTCCTCTAGCTCTTGAGAAAATCTTTGACCAGCTTGCCGACGTGCTACAGTGTAGCCCTTGCCGGTACTTCCGGTATCTTCTTAGCCTATTCCGGTATACCCCTCTTGGGATACCAGTATAGTTTCTCTTAGCCACATGACTGTTTTTGTCATTCGGAAATAACTCTAAACTGGTACGTTTACCGCCTGGACAAGGCTAGTTTGCCAAGCCTTTGGCATACCGGGGGTCATCCCCCCGACATTAGTCCCCGAAGCTGGTATAGTCCGGCGGATCCTATCCGACAGACCATGCCAGGTTCCCATCTCTTATCGTACTGGTTTATCTCTTCCGGAAACCAACTCTAACCTTCCGGCGTCTCTGCCGAACTTTTCTCTCCGTACCGGCATTTTTCTGGTAGCTTCCTTATTAAGTCTCCTCGGCGAAGTCGAGAATTTCTCGGGTAGAGTGCCTGTCAGAGACATGCGCACGCGCCAGTGCTAGGGGTCACTTCCCTTCGGCTTCTGCGCCCGCATTAAATGTGCCGCACCGGATCTTCGCTCCCGTTCCGGATCCATGTGGCCTCCCTGTGGCATCTTACCTTTCATGCGTGTATTTTCGCGCCACGTGGCGGCCCATGAGGCGAAGTGCCGCGGCCCAGCGGTTGCCAGCCCACAAACACCACCCCCTATTTAAGGGCGCGACGGTTCCACCTCCTCTTCTTCTTCGCATTTTCCAGTTCCAGAGCACTCGAAGCCCTCGGCGCTTGCGCTCCTGCTCCCAGTGCTCTTCTGTGCCGTTGTCGTCCCCTTGCTCTCCGGCGAATCCTCGCGGAGAAGCTCTGCCAAGCCCATTCACCACTCTTCGCCAAGATCCGCCGGGGCTCTCTGCATTCTCCGGCCCAAGTTTCCCCACGGCTTCTTCTTCCCCGTCGCCGGTCGTCGCCCTCGGCCACTTCTTCTCTGGACTGCGGCGATTCTTTCACTCCGTCGTCCGCCGCCGCTCTCAGGTTGGTCCTTTGAACGATGCTCATTTTCCTTCTTCGTTACCTTGCTCTCGGGTTGGTAGGATATTTATTTCTTCTTTTTTCCTTGTTTTTCTCTTACTCATAGATCTTCGCGAGGGGCTAGTTTCTGGGAAAACTGTTTGTAGGTAGATCTGCAGAACTTAGCCAGAAAATGTCTTCAGGAGAGTACGAGACCGGGTCTGCGGCTAGCGGCCATCATACCGGGAGTTCCACTGATGCTTCCGTAGAAAGAACTCCGGTTGACCAAACACCTGATGGGCTCACAGCAGATCTCGCCCCGATGGATACCACTTCCTTCGCTCCAGAAGTTGCTGCCAGTAGGGGTCAGGAGGCCAGCAGCTCCCGCCAAGACTCCGGCGCGGACCCAACCGCACATACCCGCGGAGCCTGGAAGGGCTCAGACGTGAAGCAGCCGGAAATCGATTGGCTGTATCGTTCCCGTAGGATACCGGAAGAGGTGGCCTGCCGCATTCCTGGCGACGAGCTGGAGCCGGTGCCGCTGGAGGGAGAAATAGTGGTCTTCGCCGCTCATTTTGAGCGCGGCCTAGGCCTACCGGCATAGAACTTTTTCCGCCGATTCTTAGATTTTTTTGAGCTCCAACCTCATCATCTCCCTGGCAATGCCATTTTCTACCTTTCTTGCTACGTTTCCTTTATGGAGGCCTATGTTTGCCTCCTGCCCACAATCGAGGCTTTCTCTTGTTTTTTCACTCTCCGGATCAACTCGGTCCAGGGCAAGAACATTCCCAAGCCCAAGCCTCCGGTCCAGTGCGGCTCCTGTATCGTTACCGCACGCCAGGGGAGCCCCTTCTACAAGTTCTCCGGCTTGGAGTCTTGCCGGGCATGGTAAGGGACCTTCTTCTATATCAAGAATACCGGCACTGCCGATCTTATCAACCTCCCGGCTTATGTTCTCGGAGTGCCTTCGCGGGCTAACTGGAAGTACAACCCGGGGATCTCCCATATCGAGACCAACCGGATTGTCCGGTTTATGGAGCAACAAAACATAGATACCAACATCTGCTCAGACGATATCTTCCGCGCGTTTATTTCGTGCCGGGTCCTTCCTTTTGCAACGCCGGATCCACAAGATGGGTGAGATGAGTGGCCGCCGGGATCCAACTTGGATCACCAGCTTCGGACTGAGCAAATCTGATGCGGTTCGCAAAGCCAAACAGATTTGCCAAACCGACATGCCGAAAGATTGGTCCTGGGGCCTCCGCCCGTTAAGCTTCAAAAATCCTCCCTCCGATGAAGTAAGGGCTTGGGGAACTGGGTTAACGTTTCCAGCAATGACTCATCGTGTTAGTAACTTGCTTTTTTCTGTTCCTGCAGTCCTGTGAGCGCTTTCCTCGTATTGCTACCGAGGTACGCAAACCTTGCCGGAAGAACCGGTTGGACACGGTGGACCCGGACCCATACGTCTCCAAGAGCACCAAGATGGGCCGGACTCACACTTCACGCCCCGGTAACTTCTCCATCCCACGTCCGGCAAACAATTCCGGTTCTGACGACGAGGTCACTATCCTCAAGGTACTTTGTTTTTCCCATGTCCTTATAATCTGTTTATTTGTAGAACGTGCCTCAGCCGACGCGAACCCACAGGTCGTGGAACGCGTGGTTCCGCTACAAGCGGAGGTTGGCCAGGAGTTCCTGGACAACCTAACTTCGCGGGGGCGCAAGAATAAAGCTTCGGCTCCCGAGGCCGGTACTAGCCACGCTCCACCGGCTAAACGCTCCAAGAAGGATGGCGGCGGCAAGCCCTTCACCACGAAGCGGTACCACAGCCAGATGCCGGTAGCCAGCGGGTAAGTTTCTAGTTTTTCTTTTCTTTTTTGCTTCCGTTTGTGATTTTCTTTCTCCGGTTGTTTTATCTAACTTCTTTCCTTTTCCCTCTCAGGCCTGCGCTTAGCCTCACCAAGAGCGCTACTGGCATGAGGCCAGAGACCTCCGAGGATGCCGCCAGGGCCTCTCCTCCTCCTCAAGCAAGCCCAGCACCATCTGGTGCCGGCAAGTCTTCAGCCTCCCCACTGGGAGGCACTACAAGTGCGGGGCGCGCGGCTCCTGAAACTTCACATCACCGCGCGGAGGCGGATTTCTTCTCCCCTCCTGATACAGAAGACACCGGCGTCAGCAACATCAGCGCCGGAGACGAAGAAGTAGAGCGGGCGGAACCTCCGGTTCCCCCTTCTTCTAAGAAGAAGAAGAAGAAGAAGGATGCTGCCTCCCCTGCCAAGACCGTGCCGGAAACCTCCGTGCCGGTAAGCTCACCTCCGGCAAAGGAAGCACCTGAAGCTCCTGCGCCACCCAAGGCCACGCCAGCACCTCCTCCGGCAACCTCGACCGGCAAGCTGGCTGCTCCGGGAGGCACTCCTCTTACGGCCCAGCAGCTTGCTGCGGTGGTGACTGCGGCGACCGCGCCACCTTCCGGGTCGCAGTCGCTGGTTCTCCATACCGGCCGCGCCGCTGTCACGGCCGGTGAGAAGTCCTCAGCCCAGCTAGGCCGGATCACCGAGCTGACCCGCGGTGAAGTTAGCTTGGGCCCTCTGCAGGCGTACGCAGAGAAGTGGAATCTGGCGGATTTACCCCCGGCCACTCGTGGCTTGAGCAGGGAGAAGCAACCGGTTGCTGACCCTTCCGGCCCGCGGAGCTCAGCCCAACACCTCAGCCGGCTAAAATGCGCCGTCAAGGAATTCGACCTTGCGTGGCACGACGTTAGCGGCAACGTGGTGGTATGTTCCACATCCAACTCTCTCTTTCAACAATGCCGGTTTTCAATCTTCCATCTTTATGTATATATCCTCCCAGTCCCCGAGTTTCGGGTTGAGTATGTAGTACTTAGCGCGAAACTTCCTTAGAAACACAAAAATCTGGCATAGCCAGTCCCCGAGTTTCGGGTTAAGTGCGCAGTTCTTAGCGCGAAACTTCACTTAAAACAAAATTCCGGCATAGCCAGTCCCCGAGTTTCGGGTTAAGTGTGTAGTTCTTAGCGCGAAACTTTACTTGAAACAAAAAACCGGCATAGCCAGCCCCCGAGTTTCGGGTTGAGAGCGCAGTTCTTAGCGCGAAACTTTTTGATTGCCGGTATAGCCTTACCGGAACCTTTTTCCTTGAACAGGGCACGCTGGAAAACTGGAAGCAACTCTTCGAGGAGCTTCTGTGGGAGCACCGGTCCCTCTCCGAGGCCCACAGCAAGTGCCAAGGTGAGTTTCTATCTTCCGGCCTCTTTTTGTACTGGTTGCTTTTCAGGATTTTTATTCATAAGTTCTTTGTGCAGCTGCCCTTCTGGAAGCTGCCTCCGAGGAACTTTCCGCCCAGCTCTCCGCGCTCAAAGGTACCATTTCCTTGTTCATTATATCTTTCCTTTTTTGAACCTACCGGTTTCTTTTTAATAACCCTTTGTTCTTCCGGATTAGAGCTGAAAAGGAGCGTCTTGCCCTCGAGCACCGCAAGGCCCTGGACGCTCAAGAGAAAAACTACTCTGAGCTGAAGGACAAGCTTGTGCAGGCTGAACTCCGGCATTCGCGGGAGCTGAAGGAGGCTCAAGCTGCTGCTGAAGCTTAACTGGATGAGTCGCTCAAGGACTTCACTGATTCGAGCGCACAACTGCGGAGGGAGCTAGAGGAGGAGACCGGGTTGCGGAAGGAAGCGCAAGCTAGGATCACTGCCCTTACCACAGATCAGGCTGAGTATGACCGGTTGGTCATGCAAGCCGACCAGCTGGCCCTGAGTAAGCCGTTTTTCTTTCCCTCTTCGCTTATATGCTTATTTCTTCCAGCAACGTATCCTTATGCCGGTTCCTTTTTTTCTTTTTCTTCTCTTCTTGTAGAACTCTTCCCGGAGTCTCAGCCGCACGCCTACGCGAAGGTGGCAGAGCGCAGGGCTGAGCAAGCCTTGAGCAACCCGGATGCGCCCTGGGACGCCTACGACCACCTCGTTGTGCTGGCCGCCCGGATTTCCCACATGAGGTGTGTGGACCGGCATCTGGTTGATCTGCCGGATGTCGCCATGCATCTCTTTAAGGTCCTGTGGCCCGGGGAGGCGCCGCCGACAAACCTGACGCTCCTCTCCAACCACCTCAAGGACGCCGAAAAAAGGTTCAGCGACTGCCGGCGCTCATCTGCCCGTGTCGGAGCCGACACAGCGCTTCGCGTTGCCTGCTCATGGTATGAGGATCTGGATCTCGACGCTCTTCACAGCTTGCGCGGCAGTGCTCCTACGGACACCGACCCCGCCAAGACTGCCAAGCGCAAGGATCGCGCCTACCGGATCGCCCAATCCGCTGCTACTAGCACCTTCATCCCTCCTCCTGCTGACTTAGCAGACGAATTATCTGAGGATGAGGAGGAAGAGGATGCCGGCGAGGACGAGGAGGAGGGTGCTGAGGAAGGTGACGCCCCCCCCCCCAGAGCAAGCTCCGAAAGCCCCTACAGCTGGCCCCCAGCCTCCTAACGCCTGAAGAATCTCGCTTTGTTTACCTGCCGTGCCTGTCGCCTTAAAACAATACTGGTTACATTCTCCCCCGGTATGCCGGGGTGTGCTGATGTAAGACAATATTATGTCCTTTTGGTTGTGGTACACTTTCTTATGCCAGTACCTTACATGGTATACCGGTAACTTATCAAGTTATGTTGGTGTGTCACTTTAGCAATTTTGCTTCTACTATTTCGCTTTGATCTTGCACTGTGAAGATTCCGGAATTGTTCCCGCATCCAATTTGATGCACACTTGGTTCTTTTGCTTTGGCTCTGCCTACCTCTCTGGGTTTTTTGGCGTATGAGTCACAAAGTTCTTTTGCCAATCAAGCACTTTCTTGTACTTAGAAAAAATTCGAAATTTTTCACAAAAAACCGATACAACCGGGGTTAGTTAAACTTTCCTCGGATTACTTGTTCCCAATTTCCCTTCGGACTTTTCACGTGTTTGGGTCCTTCCGGTTTATCTTGCTTGCCATGAAGCCGGGTTTTGGACAGCAGCAAGTCGAAGACTCCGGTAGGTTTAGCACGTTACTAGATCGGAAAAGATAATGTGCAACAAGTAAACCGGTATACTGAAAAAATAAACATGTTGCATGCAATTTCGGTAGAGGCAGTCCCCAAGATTCGTTAGAGGTGCCAGCATCTTTTGTTCATAGAAAATAAGGTACAAAAAAGGAACTCCTTACAGCACATCTTCAGGAATAAAAAGGACGCAACAACGCTATGTTCCATGGACGCTTGGTTTCATCTCCGGATCTGTCCGCCTTTCCTTTCTTCGACTCCTGTGCATCGATCAAGTAGTAGGCATCATTGTGCAGAGCCTTGCTCACAATGAATGGCCCTTCCCACGGAGGTGAGAGTTTGTGGCGTCCCTCAGTGTGCTGCACTAGGCGTAACACCAGATCTCCTTCCCGGAACACACTTGGGTTAACCTTTCGGCTATGATAGCGCCTGAGGTTCTGCTGGTATATAGTTGTTCTTGCCAAAGCCATCTCTCTTGCTTCTTCTAGTAAGTCCACATCGTTTTCTCGGGCCTCTTTTACCTCTTCTTCGGTATAGAGCTGAACCCTTGGTGAATCATGAATGATGTCGGTCGGTATCACGGCCTCTGCCCCATAAACCATGAAGAATGGAGTGTATCCGGTAGACCGGTTTGGAGTCGTTCTTATGCTCCACAGCACTGATGGTAGCTCATAGAGCCAGCATCCCGGTGTCTTTTCAAGCGGTTCAATCAACCTTGGTTTGATACCGGAAAGCACCAAATCATTGGTTCTTTCCACTTGGCCGTTGCCTTGTGGGTGTGCTACTGGGCACAAATCCAACTGGATGTTGTTATCTTCACAGAATCGCTTGAATTCTCCTTGGGCAAAGTTTGTCCCATTGTCAGTGATGATACTATGCGGGTATCCATACCGCAAGATAACATCCTTCAGGAATTTCACTGCCGTATGCCCGTCACACTTTGCGATAGGTTTTACCTCCAGCCACTTGGTGAATTTATCCACCATTACCAGGATGTGGGTCATGCTTCCCCTTGCAGTTTTGAATGGGCCAACCATGTCAAGGCACCAAACAGCAATGGCCAAGTTAACGGTATAGTTTTTAGACCAGATGTTGGGGTGTGATTTTGCTTGGCGTACCTCTGGCAGCCGTTGCATTTTCGTACCAGATCCTCAGCGTTTTCCAGCGCCGTAGGCCAGTAGAACCCATGCCGGAACACTTTCGCCACTAGCGCCCTTGATGAGGCGTGATGTCCACATTCCACTTCGTGAATTTCCACAAGCATCTCTTTTCCCTCTTCCGGTTCCACACATCTTTGGAGGACACTGGTAACACTTCTTTTGTACACCTCACCATTGATGATGGTGTATGCTTTGGACCTCCGCTTGACTCTTCTCGATTCATTTTCGTCAACCGGCAAGGTGCCGTTTATCAGGAATTCCTTAATAAGTTCAACCCAAGATGGTGCTTCTGGAACCAGAAACACCGGTACGTCTATCTCCATACTGTCTACCAGCACAGCTTCTTCCGACACGGATCCCGCAGTCCCCGGGTTTACCGGAACAGTCCCCGGGTTTCCTTCGTCAATGTCCATCGGCACAATGTGTGACTCCGGTATAAAGATTGATTCCCACTCCGAACTTTGTTTGATTGACGGTACTCTTAAGTGAGCCAAAGCTATTCCGGGAGGAATTTCCTGCCTGGACGAGCCCAGCTTGGATAAAGTATCCGCGGCTTCATTTTCCGCCCGCGGTACGTGGTGAAACTCACACCCTTCGAAGAAGCCGGCAATCTTTTGCACGTGAAACCGGTATGAGGCCATGTTGGCATATTTTGCGTCCCAATCTCCGGAACATTGCTGCACCACCAGATCCGAGTCACCGTAGCAAATGATCCGGTGTGCACTGATTTCTTTTGCGACCTTGAGTCCATGGATCAGAGCCTCATACTCAGCGACATTGTTCGATGCCCTGAAATGCACTTGCAGAACATACCGGAGGTGATCTCCCTTGGGCGAGGTGAGCACTACACCGGCACCTAGACCCTCTTTGAGTTTGGACCCATCAAAGTGCATCTTCCAGTACTATATTTTTTGTTCCGGCGGCTTGTATTGCATTTCCGCCCAATCGACCAGGAAATCAGCCAAGGTTTGTGACTTTATGGCATCCCTTCTCTCGTATACCGGCACGTACTGTGACAGCTGAATCGCCCATTTTCCAATCCTGCCGCTTGCATCTTTGTTGCACATGATATCTGATACGTCTCCGACGTATCGATAATTTCTTATGTTCCATGCCACATTATTGATGATATCTACATGTTTTATATACATTATATGTCGTATTTATGCATTTTCCGGCACTAACCTATTAACGAGATGCCGAAGAGCCGATTCTTGTTTTCTGCTGTTTTTGGTTTCAGAAATCCTAGTAAGGAAATATTCTCGGAATTGGACGAAATCAACGCCCAGGGTCCTATTTTTGCACGAAGCTTCCGGAAGACCGAGGGGGAAAGGAAGTGGGGCCACGAGGCGCCGACACCACAGGGCGGCGCGGCCTGGCCCTTGGCCGCGCGGCCCTGGCGTGTGGGGCCCTTGTGTGGCCCCCCGCGTTGCCCTTCCGCCTACTTAACGCCTTCGTCGCGAAACCCCCAGTACCGAGAGCCACGATACGGAAAACCTTACTGAGACGCTGATGGCGTGTATTTCACACGTTCGTTGGGAACCCCAAGAGGAAGGTATGATGCGCACAGCAGCAAGTTTTCCCTCAGAAAGAAACCAAGGTTTATCGAACCAGGAGGAGCCAAGAAGCACGTTGAAGGTTGATGGCGGCGGGATGTAGTGCGGCGCAACACCAGAGATTCCGGCGCCAACGTGGAACCTGCAGAACACAACCAAAGTACTTTGCCCCAACGAAACAGTGAGGTTGTCAATCTCACCGGCTTGCTGTAACAAAGGATTAACCGTATTGTGTGGAAGATGATTGTTTGCAGAGAAAACAGTAAAACAAGTATTGCGGCAGATTTGTATTTCGAGTATAAAAGAATGGACCGGGGTCCACGAGTTCACTAGAGGTGTCTCTCCCATAAGATAAAAGCATGTTGGGTGAACAAATTACAGTCGGGCAATTGACAAATAGAGAGGGCATAACAATGCACATACATGTCATGATAAGTATAGTGAGATTTAATTGGGCATTACGACAAAGTACATAGACCGCCATCCAACTGCATCTATGCCTAAAAGTCCACCTTCGAGGTTATCGTCCGAACCCCTTCCGGTATTAAGTTGCAAAGCAACGGACAATTGCATTAAGTATGGTGCGTAATGTAATCAACAACTACATCCTCGGACATAGCGCCAATGTTTTATCCCTAGTGGCAACGACACAACACAACCTTAGAACTTTCTGTCACTATCCCGGTGTCAATGCGAGGCATGAACCCACTATCGAGCATAAATACTCCCTCTTGGAGTTAAGAGCAAAAACTTGGCCAGAGCCTCTACTAATAACGGAGAGCATGCAAGATCATAAACAACACATATGTAATAACTTGATAATTAACATAACATGGTATTCTCTATCCATCGGATCCCGACAAACACAACATAGAGTATTACGGATAGATGATCTTGATCATGTTAGGCAGCTCACAAGATCCAACAATGAAGCACAATGAGGAGAAGACAACCATCTAGCTACTGCTATGGACCCATAGTCCGGGGGTGAACTACTCACTCATCACTCCGGAGGTGACCATGGCGGTGTAGAGTCCTCCGGGAGATGAATCCCCTCTCCGGCGAGGTGCCGGAGGAGATCTCCGGAATCCCCCGAGATGAGATTGGCGGCGGCGGCGTCTCTGGAAGGTTTTCCGTATCGTGGTTTTTCGCATCAGGGGTTTCGCGACGGAGGCTTTAAGTAGGCGGAAGGGCAACGTGGGGGGCCACACGGGGCCCCACACCACAGGTCGGCGCGGCCAAGGGCCGGGCCGCGCCACCCTATGGTGGCAGCCCCTCGTGGCCCCACTTCGTATCCCTTTCGGTCTTCGGAAGGTTCGTGGCAAAATAGGACCCTGGGTCTTGATTTCGTCCAATTCCGAGAATATTTCGTTACTAGGATTTACGAAACCAAAAACAGCGAGAAAACGACAAGCGGCTCTTCGGCATCTTGTTAATAGGTTAGTTCCGGAAAATGCACGAATATGACATAAAGTGTGCATAAAACATGTAGGTATCATCAATAATATGGCATGGATCATAAGAAATTATCGATACGTCGGAGACGTATCAGCATCCCCAAGCTTAGTTCTGCTCGTCCCGAGCGAGGTAAAACGATAACAAAGATAATTTACGAAGTGACATGCCATCATAACCTTGATCATACTATTTGTAAACATATGTAATGAATGCAGCGATCAAAACAATGGTAATGACATGAGTAAACAAGTGAATCATAAAGCAAAGACTTTTCATGAATAGTACTTCAAGACAAGCATCAATAAGTCTTGCATAAGAGTTAACTCATAAAGCAATAAATCAAAGTAAAGGCATTGAAGCAACACAAAGGAAGATTAAGTTTCAGCGGTTGCTTTCAACTTATAACATGTATATATCATGGATAATTGTCAACATAGAGTAATATAACAAGTGCAATATGCAAGTATGTAGGAATCAATGCATAGTTCACACAAGTGTTTGCTTCTTGAGGTGGAGAGAGATAGGTGAAGCTGACTCAACATAAAAGTAAAAAGAATGGTCCTTCAAAGAGGAAAGCATCGATTGCTATATTTGTGCTAGAGCTTTTATTTTGAAAACATGAAACAATTTTGTCAACGGTAGTAATAAAGCATATGAGTTATGTAAATTATATCTTACAAGTTGCAAGCCTCATGCATAGTATACTAATAGTGCCCGCACCTTGTCCTAATTAGCTTGGACTACCGGATCTTTGCAATGCACATGTTTTAACCAAGTGTCACAATGGGGTACCTCCATGCCGCTCTGTACAAAGGTCTAAGGAGAAAGCTCGCATTTTGGATTTCTCGCTTTTGATTATTCTCAACTTAGACATCCATACCGGGACAACATGGACAACAGATAATGGACTCCTCTTTAATGCATAAGCATGTGGCAACAATTATTATTCTCATATGAGATTGAGGATATGTGTCCAAAACTGAAACTTCCACCATGATTCATGGCTTTAGTTAGCGGCCCAATGTTCTTCTCTAACAATATGCATGCTCCAACCATTAAGGTGGTAGATCTCTCTTACTTCGGACAAGACGGACATGCATAGCAACTCACATGATATTCAACAAAGATAGTTGATGGCGTCCCCGAAGCATGGTTATCGCACAACAAGCAACTTAATAAGAGATAAAGTGCATAAGTACATATTCAATACCACAATAGTTTTTAAGCTATTTGTCCCATGAGCTATATATTGCAAAGGTGAATGATGGAATTTTAAAGGTAGCACTCAAGCAATTTACTTTGGAATGGCGGATAAATACCATGTAGTAGGTAGGTATGGTGGACACAAATGGCATAGTGGTTGGCTCAAGGATTTTGGATGCATGAGAAGTATTCCCTCTCGATACAAGGTTTAGGCTAGCAAGGTTATTTGAAACAAACACAAGGATGAACGGTGCAGCAAAACTCACATAAAAGACATATTGTAAACATTATAAGACTCTACACCGTCTTCCTTGTTGTTCAAAACTCAATACTAGATGTTATCTAGACTCTAGAGAAACCAAATATGCAAACCAAATTAGCAAGCTCTAAGTGTTTCTTCATTAATGGGTGCAAAGTATATGATGCAAGAGCTTAAACGTGAGCACAACAATTGCCAAGTATCAAATTATTCAAGACATTTTAGCAATTTACTACATGTAGTATTTTCCAATTCCAACCATATAACAATTTAACGAAGAAGAAACTTCGCCATGAATACTATGAGTAGAGCCTAAGGACATACTTGTCCATATGTTACAGCGGACGTGTCTCTCTCCCATAAAGTGAATGCTAGGATCCATTTTATTCAAATAAAACAAAAACAAAAACAAACCGACGCTCCAAGCAAAGTGCATAAGATGTGACGGAATAAAAATATAGTTTCAGGGGAGGAACCTGATAATGTTGTCGATGAAGAAGGGGATGCCTTGGGCATCCCCAAGCTTAGACGCTTGAGTCTTCTTAAAATATGCAGGGGTGAACCACCGGGGCATCCCCAAGCTTAGAGCTTTCACTCTCCTTGATCATATTGCATCATACTCCTCTCTTGATCCTTGAAAACTTCCTCCACACCAAACTCGAAACAACTCATTAGAGGGTTAGTGCACAATAAAAATTAACATGTTCAGAGGTGACACAATCATTCTTAACACTTCTGAACATTGCATAAAGCTACTGGACATTAATGGATCAAAGAAATTCATCCAACATAGCAAAAGAGGCAATGCGAAATAAAAGGCAGAATCTGTCAAAACAGAACAGTCCGTAAAGATGGATTTTATTAGGCCACCAGACTTACTGAAATGAAAATGCCCAAATTGAATGAAAGTTGCGTACATATCTGAGGATCATGCACGTAAATTGGCTTAATTTTCTGAGCTACCTACAGGGAGGTAGACCCAGATTCGTGACAGCAAAGAAATGCTGGAACTGCGCAGTAATCCAAATCTAGTACTTACTTTACTATCAAAGACTTTACTTGGCACAACAAAACTCAAAACTAAGATAAGGAGAGGTTGCTACAGTAGTAAACAACTTCCAAGACTCAAATATAAAACAAAAATACTGTAGTAAAAACATGGGTTGTCTCCCATAAGCGCTTTTCTTTAACGCCTTTCAGCTAGGCGCGAAAAGTGTATCTCGAAGTGTTATCGAAGGGTGGTGCACCTACAGCGGGGTTTGGAGTTTTCTCAACCATGCATAGTATATTGGATACATAAGTTTCAGCGTCTCCCTTTTCATTAGTCTTGGGCTTGCTACTCTCATCAAACAAATTTTCGGGAACAAGCCAAGCATAGTTATTTTCTAGTGCATCATTCATAGCTAGGAGCTTACATGGTATTGGTGCTTTGATCTCCCCACCATCATTAGCATTATTAGTGTACCTTATTCTATCCATGTCCATTTTTTCAAGGAGACCAACAAAATTAGTATGAGAACCAAGCATATTAAATTTAGCAAAGACCTTTCTAGCCTCTCTTGCTAGACCACCAAATTCTCTAAGAAGGGTTTCTAAAACAAAATCTTTCTTTTCCCCCTCTTCCAAATCACCAAGTGTAAGAAACATGTGTTGGATTATAGGATTGAGATTAACAAATTTAGTTTCCAACATGCGAACTAAAGCAGCAGCAGCAATTTCATAAGTAGGAGCAAGTTCTACCAAGTGTCTATCTTCAAAAGCTTCAACGGTACTAACATGGGTGAAAAATTCTTCTATATTGTTTCTCCCAATTATAGACCCGCGTCCTACCGGTATGTTTTTTGTGGTAAAATTAAAAGGAAACATGATGAAATAAGTAAAGCAAATGCAAGTAACTAATTTTTTGTGTGTTTTTGATATAGAGTGCAAGACAGTAAATAAAGTAAAACTAGCAACTAATTTGTTTGTGTTTTGATATAATGCAGCAAACAAAGTAGTAAATAAAATAAAGCAAGACAAAAACAAAGTAAAGAGGTTGGGAAGTGGAGACTCCCCTTGCAGCGTGTCTTGATCTCCCCGGCAACGGCGCCAGAAAATATGCTTGATGGCGTGTATTTCACACGTTCGTTGGGAACCCCAAGAGGAAGGTATGATGCGCACGGCGGCAAGTTTTCCCTCGAGAAAGAAACCAAGGTTTATCGAACCGAGGAGGAGCCAAGAAGCACGTTGAAGGTTGATGGCGGCGGGATGTAGTGCGGCGCAACACCAGGGATTCCGGCGCCAACGTGGAACCTGCACAACACAACCAAAGTACTTTGCCCCAACGAAACAGTGAGGTTGTCAATCTCACCGGCTTGCTGTAACAAAGGATTAACCGTATTGTGTCGAAGATGATTGTTTGCAGAGAAAACAGTAAAACAAGTATTGCAGCAGATTTGTATTTCGGTATAAAAGATGGACCGGGGTCCACGAGTTCACTAGAGGTGTCTCTCCCATAAGATAAAAGCATGTTGGGTGAACAAATTACGGTCGGGCAATTGACAAATAGAGAGGGCATAACAATGCACATACATGTCATGATAAGTATAGTGAGATTTAATTGGGCATTACGACAAAGTACATAGACCGCCATCCAACTTGCATCTATGCCTAAAAAGTCCACCTTCGGGTTATCGTCCGAACCCCTTCCGGTATTAAGTTGCAAAGCAACGGACAATTGCATTAAGTATGGTGCGTAATGTAATCAACAACTACATCCTCGGACATAGCGCCAATGTTTTATCCCTAGTGGCAACAACACAACACAACCTTAGAACTTTCTGTCACTTGTCCCGGTGTCAATGCGAGGCATGAACCCACTATCGAGCATAAATACTCCCTCTTGGAGTTAAGAGCAAAAACTTGGCCAGAGCCTCTACTAATAACGGAGAGCATGCAAGATCATAAACAACACATATGTAATAACTTCATAATTAACATAACATGGTATTCTCTATCCATCGGATCCCGACAAACACAACATAGAGTATTACAGATAGATGATCTTGATCATGTTAGGCAGCTCACAAGATCCAACAATGAAGCACAATGAGGAGAAGACAACCATCTAGCTACTGCTATGGACTCATAGTCCGGGGGTGAACTACTCACTCATCACTCCGGAGGCGACCATGGCGGTGTAGAGTCCTCCGGGAGATGAATCCCCTCTCCGGCGGGGTGCGGAGGAGATCTCCGAGAATCCCCCGAGATGGGATTGGCGGCGGCGGCGTCTGTGGAAGGTTTTCCGTATCGTGGTTTTTCGCATCAGGGGTTTCGCGACGGAGGCTTTAAGTAGGCGGAAGGGCAACGTGGGGGGCCACACGGGGGCCCCACACCACAGGTCGGCGCGGCCAAGGGCTGGGCCGCGCCGCCCTATGGTGGCAGCCCCTCGTGGCCCCACTTCGTATCCCTTTCGGTCTTCTGGAAGGTTCGTGGCAAAATAGGACCCTGGGTCTTGATTTCGTCCAATTCCGAGAATATTTCGTTACTAGGATTTACGAAACCAAAAACAGCGAGAAAACGAGCAAGCGGCTCTTCGGCATCTTGTTAATAGGTTAGTTCCAGAAAATGCACGAATATGACATAAAGTGTGCATAAAACATGTAGGTATCATCAATAATATGGCATGGAACATAAGAAATTATCGATACGTCGGAGACGTATCAGACGCCGCCGCCGCCAATCCCATCTCGGGGGATTCTGGAGATCACCTCCGGCACCCTGCCGGAGAGGGGATTCATCTCCCGGAGGACTCTTCACCGCCATGGTCGCCTCCGGAGTGATGAGTGAGTAGTTCACCCCTGGACTATGGGTCCATAGCAGTAGCTAGATGGTTGTCTTCTCCTCATGTGCTTCATTGTCGGATCTTGTGAGCTGCCTAACATGATCAAGATCATCTATCTGTAATTCTATATGTTGTGATTGTCGGGATCCGATGGATAGAGAATACTATGTTATGTTGATTATCAATCTATTACCTATGTGTTGTTTATGATCTTGCATGCTCTCCGTTATTAGTAGAGGCTCTGGCCAAGTTTTTGCTCTTAACTCCAAGAGGGAGTATTTATGCTCGATAGTGGGTTCATGCCTCCATTAAATGCAGGACGGTGACGAGAAAGTTCTAAGGTTGTGGATGTGCTTGTTGCCACTAGGGATAAAACATTGATGCTATGTCCGAGGATGTAGTTATTGATTACATTACGCACCATACTTAATGCAATTGTCTCGTTGTTTGCAACTTAATACTGGAAGGGGTTCGGATGATAACCTTGAAGGTGGACTTTTAGGCATAGATGCATGCTGGATAGCGGTCTATGTACTTTGTCGTAATGCCCAATTAAATATCACAATACTCATCATATCATGTATGTGCATTGTCATGCTCTCTTTATTTGTCAATTGCCCGACTGTAATTTGTTCATCCAACATGCTATTTATCTTATGGGAGAGACACCTCTAGTGAACTGTGGACCCCGGTAAATTCTTTTACATCTGAAATACAAATATGCTGCTATTGTTCTACTGTTTTCTGCAAACAATCATCATCCACACTATACATCTAATCCTTTGTTACAGCAAGCCGGTGAGATTGACAACCTCACTGTTTCGTTGGGGCAAAGTACTTTGTTGTGTTGTGCAGGTTCCACGTTGGCGCCGGAATCCCTGGTGTTGCGCCGCACTACATCTCGCCGCCATCAACCTTCAACGTGCTTCTTGGCTCCTCCTGGTTCGATAAACCTTGGTTTCTTTCCGAGGAAAACTTGCCGCTGTACGCATCACACCTTCCTCTTGGGGTTCCCAACGGACGCGTGATGTACGCGTATCAAGCTCTTTTTCTGGCGCCGTTGCCGGGGAACTGAAGAAAAGCTACACCACAAAGATTTCTAACTCCCACGTCAACTACACGCCATCAATCTTTTTCTGGCGCCGTTGCCGGGGAGATCAAGACACGCTGCAAGGGGAGTCTCCACAATCCAATCTCTTTACTTTGTTTTGTCTTGCTTTATTTTATTTACTACTTTGTTTGCTGCATTTTATCAAAACACAAAAAATTAGTTGCTAGCTTTACTTTATTTACTTGTCTTGCACTCTATATCAAAAACACAAAAAATTAG
>NC_061509.1:10072953-10092756 GCF_022539505.1 Lolium rigidum | reverse complement strand
GACCTCCTTCCCGACGATGAAGCCAACGCCACCAACAACGGGGGGCCATTATCGTCGTTGTGACGCTTCACATAGAAGATCTTCCTCCAAAGACCCCAGTGAGGCTCAATGCCGAGGAAGGCCTCGCAAACGGTAATAAAAATGGAGAGGTGGAGGATGGGATTTGGGGTCAGCTGCCAGAGCTGAATCCCATAGAAGAAAAGGAGGGAACGAAGGAATTCGTGGGCCGGAAGAGAGAGGCCACGAAACAGGAAAGCTGCAAACATGACAATGAAGCCCTTTGGGGGCTTAGGGCGAGTAACCGAACCTGGAAGACGAATGTCTTCCTCAGATGCGGAGATGAAGCCGAGAGCGCGAAGCTTGTTGATGTCACGGTTGGAAATGGCGGAGGCGTTCCAATCACGGCTAACTTTGACCGCCTCCGAGGTACTGCCGCTCTTCTTCTTGCCCATGGTGAACGGAGCTTCTGGTGAAGAGGCAGAGGAACAGAGAGGCTTGAGGGAGAAGATGAGCAAGAACGGGGTAAAAGATAAAAAAGAGAGGAGGCCCCCTATTTATCCCGTAAGAATTTGTGCCCAATCGTGGCCATAACTCCACAAAGCGTCGTGGGGGTGGGGCAGATCTGACTGTACACGTGGCGCTTGAAGAAGGAGTGGAACCGGCGGCCCATTATTCCCACGTCGTGCGAAAATCGAGGAGACGCCTCGATCGCCACGCGTGCATTGGTCAAGCCCTAAAACTGCCTGCGCAGAGCTAGGGTGGGCCCGTCAGGTCAAGTCTTGTCAATCAGCCCACAGCAATTACACGTCAACAGTGACGTCATAAAAAAAACTTGAAGCATTCGAAGGAAAAAAGAAAAGCTATCGGATGAAGGACTTGAGTCTACGCCCGGCTGCAGACATCCGTACCTAGACTCGGGGGCTACTCCCATCGGGAGCGCTGACGCGCACCCGATAAAATGAAGACTCGACAGAATGAGCAGTCGAAGGAAGAAGGTTTGAGTCTGCACTCGGTTGCAAGCGCTCGCACCCAGACACTCGGGGGCTATTACTCCCATCGGGAGCGCGTGATGCACACCCGATAGAAGTTTTTTTTGCACTCCAGGATCATGCCCGGGGACTTGATTCTGTGTAGGGTAACGTTGTTTTGCCATCGGCAGTTAACCAAACAACAGTTGGGCACGTTACTCATTATCCTTTGCATAAAAAATATATCGGATGACCTATGAAAATCTGTGGAAAACATCGGCAGAGGAAAATATTCGAGTGGTACAACTTGAGTCTACGCACGGACTGTGAGCATCCGTACCTAGACTCGGGGGCTACTCCCATCGGGAGCGATGACGCGCACCCGACAAAATGAAGACAGAGCAGATTCAAGATGAACAAGGACAATGAAGGAGAAGAACATCAGGAGAAGACATACTTTAGTATCTACCCGAACTATCTTCGGCTAGACACTCGGGGGCTACTGACGTGGGCACTACCCTTCGGGTAACCCACATTACCCTATCCTGTATTGACTAATTGGAGGCCCATGAAGACACATGAAGGCGAGATGGGCCACTAGGACGGCGCACTGCGAAGGTTCCTTGACGGGCAAGACAAGGAAGCGATCGAACAAGGAAAGATCGGATCTAAAATTACTGTAAACCTAGTCGTATTCGGTGAGACCTCTTGAGACCTAGCCTCCTATATAAAGGCCAGGAGAGGGGCTGCCGAGGGACACAATCAATCTTAGCAATCTTAGCCAGAAAAAGCTTAGAGCTAGGTCACCTTAGCAATAGCCATCTTGACGAGATCTCAGCCGAACTATTCGGCACCCCGTTGTAACCCATTATTATCATAATCAAGAACAGACAGGCAGGACGTAAGGGTTTTACCTCATCGAGGGCCCCGAACCTGGGTAAATCGCTCTCCCCGCTTGTCTGTGAACCGATGTCTCGTGTCAGCTTGCAGGATTCCATCAACCCTAAGCCCCTATCGGAGGGCATTGGCGAGGAGTACCCTCGACAGCGCGCTCTTCGACATCTCCATTTTCGGAAAGGGGAGGAAGAGGCGACGCAGTCTTATGGTTCTGGACAAAATAGTAATGTGTCGACAAGAAATTGTATCAATTAGCAGCAGTCGAAGAAATAGCAGCCAAAAAATTGAAGAACGAACAAGCAAACAATGAAGATAGATTACCTGGGGGAGCGCGTTGGTGGCTCTATATGGTTTCACACGGCAAGACGACGGGACGGGGTCTTTCTTGCTGAGCGAAGAGATTTTTCGGACAAGTTTTTCTAAGTCCTTGACCGACAAATCTACCGACACGCGATCCACATCCTTGTTGCCAGCATACATCCAGAGAGGGTTTTTGCGAGCCTGCAGAGGCTGCACCCTAATCCTCAGGAAATATGCCGTGATTTGGATACCCGACAACTCTTGTCCGCGGGTATTCTGAAGCTCGTGGATGCGTGTCATCAGCGCCTCTGTCGCCGATTTTTCTTCGTCGCTAGCCTCTGCATCCCAGGAGCGGCGGCGAAAGATTTTTTCATTGCCGTTGAAAGGAGGAATGTTGTGTTCCAGCAAGTCGACGTATTCCTCGTGGACATACAACCATTTTTTGCGCCACCCTTGAACCGAGTCAGGAAATTTAACGTCGAAATACTCGACATCAGGGCGGACGCAGATAACAACACCACCTATGTTATAGGCGACGTTGGGGGAGCCATTACGGCGGAGAAGGAAGATGCGTTTCCATAGAGCCCAGTTAGGTTGGACTCCAAGGAAAGATTCACAAAGAGTGATGAAAATAGAGATGTGGAGGATGGAATTGGGAGTAAGATGGTGAAGTTGCAGCCCATACACAAAAAGCAAACCACGCAGAAAATCGTGGATGGGTGCAGAGAGACCACAGATAAGATGGTCAACAAAACTAACCCGATACTCAATCGGAGGCGTCGGGTAGCTCTCCTCGCTGGGGAAGCGCAGTGCGTCAGTCTTCTTGCTTATTCCAAGCTTCTTCAGCAGGTTAATGTCCTGCGCGGAGATCTTGGATCTCTCCCACTCCGTGTTTCCCAGATCTGGCGCCGCCATCTTTGTTTCGGGGGTGCTGTGCCTAGAAAGTCTTGGCCGCGGAGGCATCAACAACGGCGTCGAAGAAGTGGAGCAATACGCGAGCGCTGGAGTTGTGTTGGAGGCAATGGAGATTGGAGCGGAGGAGATATGAGCAATGGTGCGGCGAAGAGGATTAAACGAGGAAGAAAACGAGTATTTATAGCGGGTTCAGTCAAAACATCGCACCGTCAGATGCTTTATGAATGGACTTGATGCTTTACACGTGGATCAAAGGGTAAAATGGTATTTTGGCCACGATGGAACTAGACAGGCGCTACAGCGCGCGTGCTAGAAAAAGCGGAGGACGTGTGTCCCCCACTTGCGTAACGTGTCAACAGGTCGCAAATTTTGGGCCTGCCGGTCAGTGAAGGGACAGCTCTTGCGACTTTCCAATACAGTGATCGTGGCTATCGTCAGCACTGATGTCACTTTACCAATGAAAACTTCGGCTGGAATTTTATGAAAAGTGGCGACAGTAAAAGACAATTGGTAATCTCGAGAGCCTTTGACCAAATACAAGTTTTTGTTCAAATGCTCGGGGGCTACTTTATAAAAAGGTTTCGAGAAATTTGATGGAGATGGTTCGGAAGGAGACATTTTAAAATATAGCGACAGGGAGAAATTGGAGCCTACAGCCAAGTATAAATCCTCGACTGTAGCCTCGGGGGCTACTCCCATCGGGAGCGCTGTTCGCGCACCCGATAAATATGAACAACAGCATAGAATATGACAATATAGTAGCAAAGATGCTAGAAAAGTGAGCCTACAACCAAGTACAAGCACTTGGCTGTAGCCTCGGGGGCTACTCCCATCAGGAACGTTGTTCGCGTGCCCGATGAAATTTGAATAAGTCCTGGTGAGCATATTCTGAGTTATCAAAAATAACTCTTCATATACTCCCATCGGGAGGTTATGTTAAAAACAATATAAGTCATCTGTTGACTCGAATAAATGTGCTACTCCAGCAGCCGGAAAAAGCACCCGAAAATATATTCTGAGAGCGCCTCAGTCGCGAAATAATCTCTGAATGCCGCAAAACTCTATGAAGGTAAGTCCCCGGGATCCGTCATGTGTGGCGTGGCACCGCCTCTGACGGCGCTTTGCTACATTTTCCGTATCAATAGATACGAAGAAAAATCCTAACAGACGCGTTAGGTACCCGATAAAACATGACTGGAATTCGGCATTTGGTAAGACCTTAAGCGGCACATGTCGAATTATGCCAGTATCCCGAGATCATGTCCAGGGACGTGATCTTGAAGTAGGTTTTGGTGGTTTGCTACGAGAGCAGTTAATTGGTACCTGATCCGTCAGATGAACCAGCCCCAATTACCGTTATCCATGTACAATATACAATTCCTTTACAAAAATTTGTCGACTTGCAGAAATCGTATGCAGATTGTAAAGATGGAGATTTTCCCTGATTCTATGGTTCAAGATAAATCTCGGGGGCTACTGATATAGGCATCCCCAATGGGCCTGCCGAAGAAGGTACCCGGGGTTTACTGAAGGCCCACGACCCAAAGTTTTACATAGTTTGGAAAGAGAGAGTTGTATTAGGAATATCAAACTTGTAAATATTGCGGGTTGGTTCACGAAACCCTCCCGGACTCTGTAATTTGTATATCACGAAACCCTTGGCTCCACCTCCTATATATGGGGGAGTCGAGGGACAAAGAAAGCATCGATTCATTGTTTCACGCAGCCCTAATTTTCGTAGCAGTCGAGTACTTTTCCGGCTGAAACCTTCGAGATCTACTTGCCCTCTACTTCCAACTAAACCCTAGTCTACAACCCGTAGGCATTGATAAGTTAATACCTTATCAGGAAGTAAAACCCAAATTTATTGATTCGACACAAGGGGGGACAAAGAATACTTATAAGCCTTAACAACTGAGTTGACAATTCAGCTGCACCTGGAAAAGCACTAGTAACAAGGGTGATGTGAAAGCAGCAGTAATATGAGAGCAATAGTAACAATAACACAACGAGCGATAATGATAATACGTAGGCGATGGCACCAGAAAATAGTTGATACTACTTCCAATGACATATAGGACTGAGTGAATATTTGATGATGACAGATGGACCGGGGTTCCCAGCTATCTACACTAGTGGTAACTCTCCAATAACAAGTGTTGGGTGAACAAATTACAGTTGGGAAATTGATAGGATTGAAATAGCATTAAGACAGAACATCAAGTCTATTAATTATACGTAGGCATGTTTTCCATATATAGTCATACATGCTCGCAATGAGAAACTTGCACTACATCTTTTGTCCTACCAGTGTCGAGGGGATGACCCCCGATATGCCAAAGGCTTGGCAAACTAGCCTTGTCCAGGCGGTAAACATACCGGTTTAGAGTTATTTCCGGATGAAAAAAACAGTCATGTGGCTAAGAAAAACTATACCGGTATCCCAAGAGGGGTATACCGGAATAGGCTAAGAAGATACCGGAAGTACCGGCAAGGGCTACACTGTAGCACGTCGTCAAGCTGGTCAAAGATTCTCTCAAGAGCTAGAGGACAAAGATGAGTGAAGCACTTCAGCTTTAATCGAAGCTCTGAGGCAAAAGCAGAGGATGACGTAAAAGGTACCAGAGGACGTCAGCGCCCCTGATTAAAGAAATATCGGCGTCACCGGTAGCCAAAGAGGCTTTGTAAAGTAATTTGTCTAGTCAAAGATGCCATTAGGGTTTCCTAGGGTTTCTTCCCCTATAAGCCACCCTCTCCCATATCTATGGAGAGGGGGCACACCCCATCGCGGGTACGCAGAAGGCACATCCCACCTCATGTACGAAAACCTGTAACCTTGTTCGATCATGGAATAGAGAGATCCAGAGTTGAGTTAGATCTTGCGTTCTTCTTCTTCTACCTCTGGCCAAGGCCAAGTTCTTCAGGAGAGCATCCAGCGTTCCATCCGGAATCCACTCCCATATAACCAAAACCCTCCCCCGAATCCTCTAGCGCACATTCGGCCCCAACTTAAGCCATCCTATGGCATCTGTCTGTTCACCATGACGACAGTTGGCGCCCACCGTGGGGCCAGCAGTTGCGCTTGCTGGAGTTCATATTCGGGTGGGCCTCCTTACCATCACCGGCGAACGTGTAGTCAGTGGCCTCGTCTACCGCCTCGGCTCGCTGGACTTCATCAACGACAATGATGGCTGCTTCTCCAACGGCGGTAAGTTCCCCAAGAACGGTCGCGTCATCGAGTTCGGCAGCCACCGCGTCTACTTCGGCACCGTCCCTGCGCGCCAGTGCCTCTCGCCGTTGGAGATCTGCTCCTGGGCTGCGCAACGGCTGCGCCGCCGGCAGTGTGGAAGTTCTGGTGGTTGGTGCGGCTGACGCCGGCAAGGAGGTCGCGGCGGAAGGCGCTGGACAGACGAAGTCCACGCGCACGGCCAAGCCGCCAACGGAGCGCGACCAAGGGGTTGCGGGTGCATCTGCAGCGCCACCGTAGACTCCTCTCCAAGCGGCGATGAACGTGCTGGCGACGCCCATCGCACAGAACATCGACCCGGCAGCGGCTCAAGCGGAGCTGGAGGCGCAGCGGCAAAAGTTGCTCTCCGGGGGCGCGGACATCATCCGGGCGTAGCGCGAGCTGAACCTGACCCTACGTGAGTATAACGATGCCCATGGCTTTGCTTCTGTTAGCGGTCAGGCCGCTAGAGTGCCGGAAAACCGGCTTAGAGCTCGCAATCTAGATCAAGATCTGCGTAAGGAAGTTCTTGCCGGCAAAAGTACCTCTGCATCTTTGAGCATCGTAGAGAAACCTAAGTACAGTAGCCCGGATAAAACCATAAAAGCTGCTAGGGCTGCAGTAGAGCTGTGTGACTCGCTTACCGGAGATGCTTTAGCAAAACAGCAAGATCGTGTTAGGGAGCTGCTTGATATGATACAGGAACAAAATCCTGAGCTGGCTAGAGTGAACAAAGCAGCTGCAGTGTTGAAATCTGTGCGTTCGGCAAAGAATGCCGGAAGCAAGTCCCATGGGCAGGCATCGTCCCCCCATCCGGACAGAAGAAAAGAAAAATAAGTGAATGCGCAGCAAATGACTGTGTATGATCCGATACTTGCCGGAAAACAACAAGCCGGGCGACACGAGTCCGGAAGAAAAAGCCAAGGGGCAGGTCTTGGCTACGCCGAAAATGGCTATGCCGGGAATGATTATGCCGGTAGAGGTGAAACCGGGCAAAATTATCGTGCACCAAGAGCCGCTTATGTCGAGGAGGAAATGCCACCACCAAGGCACCGGCAGGCAAGAGCCGTGGTGCCGGAACGTTACGATGAAGCTGATTCAGCAACTGAGAGAGTCGCAGCCTACCGGAACCCATTGGGGGAACGCGTAGGGGAAAGATGCCTGCCAGAACGGGATGCGAGGCACCGGCTGGACAGAGTGTATTTATCTGAGATGATCGAGGCAGAAGGTCCTCCTGGCCCAAAATGCTTTGGTCCACGGATCATGAAAGAGGAACCACCGGTTCGCAACTTCCAGTTGCCCCGTGACACAAAAACATATGATGGCACCACTAAGCCGGAAGACTGGCTCGCGGATTACGTGACCGCGGTATACGTCGCTGGCGGCGGAGGAACCGTAACAGGCGGAGGTAACCGGCGTTGGGCCGTGAGAATCGTACCATCCTTTCTGGTGGGACCACCACGCATCTGGCTTAACAACTTGCCGGCAGGGAGCATAAATGGCTGGTTAGACTTTGAGGAAGTTTTCGTGAGTAACTTCAGTAGTACGTACCGGAGGCCAAACAGGCCGCATCAGCTCGCCCTGTGCGTGCAGCGCCCCAATGAAACAGACCGGGATTACCTGACCCGGTGGAACTCCACAAGAGAACTCCTGTGAAGGGGTGATCGAGGCACAAGCCATTGCTTGGTTCTGCAATGGGTGCAGAAGAGGTTCACCGTTGTGGCAAAAGCTGCAGCGGAACATGCCAACAACCCTGGCAGAGATGATATGTGTGGCAGATAGCTACGCATTGGGAGACCCAATGCAACCAGCGGTTCAAGCTGAGCCGGAACCAACGAGCCAACAACAGCGACGCCAAGAACAATACCGGGATAACCGGCACAACAAAAGAAGGGAAGATTTTCCGGATCGGAGGTATGGTCCGCAGCAAGTAGCCGCGGTGCAGGATAATTCCGGCGCCAGCGGAAGCCAGAGGCAAAAAACCGGATCGCAGCCGTGGGCGGGTCCCAAAAAACAATGGGTTGAAAAGAAACCATGGAAAAATGAAGAGAGGTACACCATGGAATCCGCTATGGATCAATCGTGCCGGTGGCACACACCAAATCCGGCGAGACGGGCAAACCATTTGACAAAAGATTGCACTTGGACCAAAAGATTGATGGAAATGGGCATGATGAAAGATGCCGGGAATCAGGGTTCCGGAAGACTACCACCGCCACCACCGCTTACCGGAGCAAATGCGCTACCGGTACAGCCCCAGCCGAACCGGCAGCAACAACAACAAGTTCATCAAGTGGAGAATGGCAATGGCCAACCACCACCGCGACACCTTTGGGCCGGAACGTCTACAAGGATCCACATCTCTGTTGTGTTGTGTTTGTTACTGAGCCAACTGACAAGCAAAGCATGCATCGTCGTTCCATGGAAGTGAACGCGGTGATGCCGGCAGTTCCAAAGTACATGTTGTGGTCAGATCAGGAAATTACCTGGTCATTCAAAGATCACCCAAAGATCATGCCAAACCCAGGTGTCTACGCTCTTGTCGTGGACCCAATCATGCATGGGCCAACGACTCGAGTCAAGTTCAGCAAAGTGCTGATAGACAATGGAGCAGCATAAATATCATGTACCGGCACACAATGCACACGCTGGGAATAACAGAAAACATGCTACAGCCAACTCACACAACGTTCCACGGAATTGTTTCGGGCTTGTCTGGCTCGCCCATGGGAAAAGTCTGGGTGGATGTGTCATTCGGAGGACGTGACAATTGCCGGGTCGAAAACCTTTTGTTCGAAGTGGTGGACCTAGACAGTCCCTACCATGCACTGCTAGGGAGACCGGCATTGGCAGCGTTCATGGCCACAACTCATACGGCGTATCTCAAGATGAAGATGCCTGCACCTTGTGGACCCTTAACTGTGGTGGGAAACTACAAGGTCTCACTTGAAACCGCTTCCGCCGGATCAAACCTGGCAGAATCGCTGGTGATCACAGAGGAAAAAAGAAGGATGCAAACTGCGGTTGCGCTGGCTCAGTCCTCACAGTTGAGCTTAGCGGCAATGAGTGGCAACTTGGGAACACCGACGTTCAAGCCAACCAAGGAGACAAAGGATATCGTGCTGCACCCTGCATACCCTGAGCGTACCGTCCGCATCGGCGCTGGCATGGGTGAGGCATAGGAAAGCGCGCTCGTCAACTTCCTCCGTGAGAATCGGAATATCTTTGCTTGGTCTACTGATGACTTGGTTGCTGTTCCGAGGGAGTTGGCTGAGCACTCTCTAAATGTCCGGAAGGATGCAAGGCCGGTAAGACAACCCTTACGCCGGTTCGCTGAAGATAGGAGGAAAATCATTGGAGAAGAAGTGACAAAGTTACTGGTTGCCGGTTTCATCGTGGAAGTACTGCATACTGAGTGGCTAGCCAATCCGGTGCTGGCCGAGAAGAAAAAAGAGGAAGACCCCAACGCTCCAAAGGTGTGGCGCATGTGCATCGACTACACCAACCTGAACAAGGCTTGCCCGAAAGATCCTTTCCCTTTACCCTGGATTGATCATGTGATCGATTCCACTGTTGGTTGTGAGTTGTTGTCTTTTCTGGATGCTTATTCCGGTTTCCACCAAATCCCCCTGAAAAAGGAAGATCAAATAAATACTGCGTTCATTACCCCGCACGGGGCTTATTGCTATGTCACTATGCCTTTCGGTTTGCGCAACGCTAGTGCAACGTACCAGCGCTTTATGCAAAAATGCTTGTTTGATCAAATCGGTAAAAATGTGCAAGTCTATGTGGACGATGTTGTCATAAAAACTAAGGTAAAAGAGACCTTGATCGATGGTCTGAGGCAAACATTTGATAACTTGAGAAGGTTCCGAATGAAACTCAATCCGGCAAAATGCACCTTCGGTGTCCCTGCCGGCAAATTGCTTGGCTTTCTCGTATCAAGCCGGGGTATCGAGGTTAATCCGGTAAAAATCCGGGCAATCGAAAGAATGACTATACCGCAAGATCTCAAGGATGTGCAAAAGTTTACCGGAAGCTTGGCATCGCTAAGCCTGTTCATAAGCAGGTTGGGAGAAAAAGCTCTGCCACTCTATGCTTTGATAAAAAAATCCGATACCTTCGTCTGGACCCCTCAGGCAGATGCAGCATTTAAAGAGCTAAAAACAATGCTAGCCACCGCGCCGGTGTTGGCTTCACCTTTGGAAAGGGAACCCATGCTGTTGTACATAGCGGCAACCAACCGGGTCGTGGGTGTTGTGGTTGTAGTGGAAAGAGAAGAGGAAGGAAAAACCGTGCAAAGGCCGGTATACTACTTGAGCGAGGTGCTCTCCCTCTCAAACCAAAACTACCCTCACTTCCAGAAAATGTCCTACGGCGTGTTCATGGCCGCCACAAAACTTAAGCACTACTTTGAGGAGCACCCCATGAAGGTGGTGAGTGACGCACCCATTTCAGATATTGATACGCGCACAGCACGCGTCCGTTGGGAACCCCAAGAGGAAGGTGTGATACGTACAGCGGCAAGTTTTCCCTCAGAAAGAAACCAAGGTTTATCGAACCAGGAGGAGCCAAGAAGCACGTTGAAGGTTGATGGCGGCGAGATGTAGTGCGGCGCAACACCAGGGATTCCGGCGCCAACGTGGAACCTGCACAACACAACCAAAGTACTTTGCCCTAACGAAACAGTGAGGTTGTCAATCTCACCGGCTTCCTGTAACAAAGGATTAGATGTATAGTGTGGATGATGATTGTTTGCAGAAAACAGTAGAACAATAGCAGCAGATTTGTATTTCAGATGTAAAATAATGGACCGGGGTCCACAGTTCACTAGAGGTGTCTCTCCCATAAGATAAATAGCATGTTGGGTGAACAAATTACAGTCGGGCAATTGAAAAATAAAGAGAGCATGACAATGCACATACATGATATGATGAGTATTGTGAGATTTAATTGGGCATTACGACAAAGTACATAGACCGCTATCCGAGCATGCATCTATGCCTAAAAAGTCCACCTTCAAGGTTATCATCCGAACCCCTTCCGGTATTAAGTTGCAAACAACGAGACAATTGCATTAAGTATGGTGCGTAATGTAATCAATAACTACATCCTCGGACATAGCATCAATGTTTTATCCCTAGTGGCAACAGCACATCCACAACCTTAGAACTTTCTGTCACTATCCCAGATTTAATGGAGGCATGAACCCACTATCGAGCATAAATACTCCCTCTTGGAGTTAAGAGAAAAAACTTGGCCAGAGCCTCTACTAATAACAGAGAGCATGCAAGATCATAAACAACACATAGGTAATAGATTGATAATCAACATAACATAGTATTCTCTATCCATCGGATCCCGACAAACACAACATATAGAATTACGGATAGATGATCTTGATCATGTTAGGCAGCTCACAAGATCCGACAATGAAGCACATGAGGAGAAGACAACCATCTAGCTACTCGCTATGGACCCATAGTCCAGGGGTGAACTACTCACTCATCACTCCGGAGGCGACCATGGCGGTGAAGAGTCCTCCGGGAGATGAATCCCCTCTCCGGCAGGGTGCCGGAGGTGATCTCCAGAATCCCCCGAGATGGGATTGGCGGCGGCGGCGTCTCTGTAAGGTTTTCCTGTATCGTGGCTCTCGGTGCGGGGGTTTCGCGACGAAGGCTTTAAGTAGGCGGAAGGGCAACGCGGGGGCCACACGAGGGCCCCACACGCCGTGGCCGCGCGGCCAAGGGCCGGGCCGCGCCGCCCTATGGTGTCGGCGCCTCGTGGCCCCACTTCCTTTCCCCTCGGTCTTCCGGAAGCTTCGTGCAAAAATAGGACCCCGGGCGTTGATTTCGTCCAATTCCGAGAATATTTCCTTACTATGATTTCGAAACCAAAAACAGCATGAAAACAAGAATCGGCTCTTCGGCATCTCGTTAATAGGTTAGTGCCGGAAAATGCATAAATACGACATATAATGTGTATAAAACATGTAGATATCATCAATAATGTGGCATGGAACATAAGAAATTATCGATACGTCGGAGACGTATCAGCATCCCCAAGCTTAGTTCCTGCTCGTCCCGAGCAGGTAAACGATAACAAAGATAATTTCTGGTAATGAATGCAGCGATCAAAACAATGGTAATGACATGAGTAAACAAATGAATCATAAAGCAAAGACTTTTCATGAATAGTACTTTCAAGACAAGCATCAATAAGTCTTGCATAAGAGTTAACTCATAAAGCAATAAATCAAAGTAAAGGTATTGAAGCAACACAAAGGAAGATTAAGTTTCAGCGGTTGCTTTCAACTTATAACATGTATATCTTATGGATATTGTCAACATAGAGTAATATAACAAGTGCAATATGCAAGTATGTAGGAATCAATGCACAGTTCACACGAGTATTTGCTTCTTGAGGTGGAGAGAGATAGGTGAACTAACTCAACATAAAAGTAAAAGAAAGGCCCTTCAAAGAGGAAAGCATCGATTGCTATATTTGTGCTAGAGCTTTGGTTTTGAAAACATGAAACAATTTTGTCAACGGTAGTAATAAAGCATATGTATTATGTAAATTATATCTTACAAGTTGCAAGCCTCATGCATAGTATACTAATAGTGCCCGCACCTTGTCCTAATTAGCTCGGACTACCGGGATCATCGCAATACACATGTTTTAACCAAGTGTCACAAAGGGGTACCTCTATGCCGCCCGTACAAAGGTCTAAGGAGAAAGCTCGCATTTTGGATTTCTCGCTTTTGATTATTCTCAACTTAGACATCCATACCGGGAGAACATAGACAACGGATAATGGACTCCTCTTTAATGCATAAGCATGTAGCAACAATTAGTGTTCTCATATGAGATTGAGGATATATGTCCAAAACTGAAACTTCCACCATGATTCATGGCTTTAGTTAGCGGCCCAATGTTCTTCTCTAACAATATGCATGCTCTAACCAATAAAGTGGTAGATCTCCCTTACTTCAGACAAGACGGACATGCATAGCAACTCACATGATATTCAACAAAGAGTAGTTGATGGCGTCCCCAGGAAACATGGTTATCGCACAACAAGCAACTTAATAAGAGATAAAGTGCATAAGTACATATTCAATACCACAATAGTTTTTAATCTATTTGTCCCATGAGCTATATATTGCAAAGGTAAAGAATGGAAATTTTAAAGGTAGCACTCAAGCAATTTACTTTGGAATGGCGGAGAAATACCATGTAGTAGGTAGGTATGGTGGACACAAATGGCATAGTGGTTGGCTCAAGGATTTGGATGCATGAGAAGTATTCCCTCTCGATACAAGTTTTAGGCTAGCAAAGTTATTTGAAACAAACACAAGGATGAACCGGTGCAGCAAAACTCACATAAAAGACATATTGTAAATATTATAAGACCCTACACCGTCTTCCTTGTTGTTCAAACTCAATACTAGAAATTATCTAGACTTTAGAGAGACCAAATATGCAAACCAAATTTTAGCAAGCTCTATGTGTTTCTTCATTAATAGGTGCAAAGTATATGATGCAAGAGCTTAAACATGAGCACAACAATTGCCAAGTATCAAATTATTCAAGACATTTTAGAATTACTACATGTAGCATTTCCCAATTCCAACCATATAACAATTTAACGAAGAAGATTCAACCTTCGCCATGAATACTATGAGTAAAGCCTAAGGACATATTTATCCATATGCAACAGCGGAGCGTGTCTCTCTCCCACACAATGAATGCTAGGATCCATTTTATTCAAACAAAAGCAAAAACAAAAACAAACCGACGCTCCAAGCAAAGTACATAAGATGTGATGGAATAAAAATATAGTTTCAGGGGAGGAACCTGATAATGTTGTCGATGAAGAAGGGGATGCCTTGGGCATCCCCAAGCATAGACGCTTGAGTCTTCTTAAAATATGCAGGGGTGAACCACCGGGGCATCCCCAAGCTTAGAGCTTTCACTCTCCTTGATCTTGTTGTATCATCTCCCTCTCTTGATCCTTGAAAACTTCCTCCACACCAAACTCGAAACAACTCATTAGAGGGTTAGTGCATAATAAAAATTCACATGTTCAGAGGTGACATAATCATTCTTAACACTTCTGGACATTGCATAAAGCTACTGGACATTAATGGAACAAAGAAATTCATACACCATAGCAAAAGAGGCAATGCGAAATAAAAGGCAGAATCTGTCAAAACAGAACAGTCCGTAAATATGGATTTTATTGAGGCACCAAACTTCCTCAAATGAAAATGCCCAAACTGAATGAAAGTTGCGTACATATCTGTGGATCACGCACGTAAATTGGCATATTTTTCTGAGCTACCTACAGAGAGGCAGGTCGGAATTCGTGACAGCAAAGAAATCATGTCATCGCGCAGTAATCCAAATCTAGTATGAACCTTACTATCAAAGACTTTACTTGGCACAACAATGCACAAAACTAAGATAAGGAGAGGTTGCTACAGTAGTAAACAACTTCCAAGACTCAAATATAAAACAAAAATACTGTAGTAAAAACATGGGTTGTCTCCCATAAGCGCTTTTCTTTAACGCCTTTCAGCTAGGCGCAGAAAGTGTGTATGAAGTGTTATCAAGTGATGATGCATCGATATCATAAGCTCTCCCATCTGTAGTGGTATTAAGGGCTTTTTCAATTTTAGGCCTATAATAATATTTTTTTGGTTTAGACACTTTAGAGACATACATAAACTTTTGCTCCTTACCCACATAAGCTTTCTCTCCAAACTTTATAGATGAAAAGGTTGAACCCAATGTTCCCATAGCCTCTTCAAGTTCACTAATCCTTTGGGTTTGATTATCATGGTTAGCACAAGATTCTAAGATGGTGATTCTCTCATTCATTCCACCTAGAGATTTATCAAGTTTTTCAGTGCTATCAAGTAGTGCTCCCAAAGTAGTATCAATACTTGGGAGGTTTTGCTCTATGGTTTCCAACTTTTTCATGACATCTTCAAGAGAGGTTTCAATTTTAACTTCATTAACAGGTGGTATTCCAAATAGACTCTCAATAATGCAACTAGCTTCTAAAACAGGAGCGCCTAGGAAGTTACCTCCCGCGAGACAATCAAGAACATACCTATTCCAGCTAGAGATACCAACATAAAAATTCCTGAGTAGGATAGTGGTGGAGTGTTTCTTAGTGCACCTATTATGGGCATCACTAATTCTATACCAAACATCTTTTAAACATTCTTCCCCTTGTTGCTTAAACGAACGAACTTCAACTTCAGGATTACTCATTTTAGCAGTAGTAAATAAAGCAAACTAGATAAAATAAATGCAAGTAACTAATTTTTTTGTGTTTTTGATATAGAGTGCAAGACAGTAAATAAAGTAAAGCTAGCAACTAATTTTTTGTGTTTTGATAAAATGCAGCAAACAAAGTAGTAAATAAAATAAAGCAAGACAAAACAAAGTAAAGAGATTGGATTGTGGAGACTCCCCTTGCAGCGTGTCTTGATCTCCCCGGCAACGGCGCCAGAAAAAGATTGATGGCGTGTAGTTGACGTGGGAGTTAGAAATCTTTGTGGTGTAGCTTTTCTACGGTCCCCGGCAACGACGCCAGAAAAAGAGCTTGATACGCGTACATCACGCGTCCGTTGGGAACCCCAAGAGGAAGGTGTGATGCGTACAGCGGCAAGTTTTCCTCGGAAAGAAACCAAGGTTTATCGAACCAGGAGGAGCCAAGAAGCACGTTGAAGGTTGATGGCGGCGAGATGTAGTGCGGCGCAACACCAGGGATTCCGGCGCCAACGTGGAACCTGCACAACACAACAAAGTACTTTGCCCCAACGAAACAGTGAGGTTGTCAATCTCACCGGCTTGCTGTAACAAAGGATTAGATGTATAGTGTGGATGATGATTGTTTGCGAGAAAACAAGTAGAACAATAGCGAGCATATTTGTATTTCAGATGTAAAAGAATTTACCGGGGTCCACAGCTCACTAGAGGTGTCTCTCCCATAAGATAAATAGCATGTTGGATGAACAAATTACAGTCGGGCAATTGACAAATAAAGAGAGCATGACAATGCACATACATGATATGATGAGTATTGTGATATTTAATTGGGCATTACGACAAAGTACATAGACCGCTATCCAGACATGCATCTATGCCTAAAAGTCCACCTTCGGGTTATCATCCGAACCCCTTCCGGTATTAAGTTGCAAACAACAGACAATTGCATTAAGTATGGTGCGTAATGTAATCAATAACTACATCCTCGGACATAGCATCAATGTTTTATCCCTAGTGGCAACAAGCACATCCACAACCTTAGAACTTTCCGTCATCGTCCTGCATTTAATGGAGGCATGAACCCACTATCGAGCATAAATACTCCCTCTTGGAGTTAAGAGCAAAAACTTGGCCGAGCCTCTACTAATAACGGAGAGCATGCAAGATCATAAACAACACATAGGTAATAGATTGATAATCAACATAACATAGTATTCTCTATCCATCGGATCCCGACAATCACAACATATAGAATTACGGATAGATGATCTTGATCATGTTAGGCAGCTCACAAGATCCGACAATGAAGCACATGAGGAGAAGACAACCATCTAGCTACTCGCTATGGACCCATAGTCCAGGGGTGAACTACTCACTCATCACTCCGGAGGCGACCATGGCGGTGAAGAGTCCTCCGGGAGATGAATCCCTCTCCGGCAGGGTGCCGGAGGTGATCTCCGAGAATCCCCGAGATGGGATTGGCGGCGGCGGCGTCCGATACGTCTCCGACGTATCGATAATTTCTTATGATCCATGCCATATTATTGATGATACCTACATGTTTTATGCACACTTTATGTCATATTCGTGCATTTTCTGGAACTAACCTATTAACAAGATGCCGAAGAGCCAGTTGCTGTTTTCTCGCTGTTTTTGGTTTCAGAAATCCTAGTAACGAAATATTCTCGGAATTGGACGAAATCAAGACCCAGGGTCCTATTTTGCCACGAACCTTCCAGAAGACCGAAAGGGATACGAAGTGGGGCCACGAGGGGCTGCCACCATAGGGCGGCGCGGCCCAGCCCTTGGCCGCGCCGACCCGTGGTGTGGGGCCCCGTGTGGCCCCCCACGTTGCCCTTCCGCCTACTTAAAGCCTCCGTCGCGAAACCCCCGATGCGAAAAACCACGATACGGAAAACCTTCCGGAGACGCCGCCGCCAATCCCATCTCGGGGGATTCCGGAGATCTCCTCCGGCACCCCGCCGGAGAGGGGATTCATCTCCCGGAGGACTCTACACCGCCATGGTCGCCTCCGGAGTGATGAGTGAGTAGTTCACCCCTGGACTATGAGTCCATAGCAGATAGCTAGATGGTTGTCTTCTCCTCATTGTGCTTCATTGTTGGATCTTGTGAGCTGCCTAACATGATCAAGATCATCTATCTGTAATACTCTATGTTGTGTTTGTCGGGATCCGATGGATAGAGAATACCATGTTATGTTAATTATGAAGTTATTACATATGTGTTGTTTATGATCTTGCATGCTCTCCGTTATTAGTAGAGGCTCTGGCCAAGTTTTTGCTCTTAACTCCAAGAGGGAGTATTTATGCTCGATAGTGGGTTCATGCCTGCATTGACACTCGGGACGATGGACAGAAAGTTCTAAGGTTGTGTTGTGTTGTTGCCACTAGGGATAAAACATTGGCGCTATGTCCGAGGATGTAGTTGTTGATTACATTACGCACCATACTTAATGCAATTGTCTCGTTGCTTTGCAACTTAATACCGGAAGGGGTTCGGACGATAACCCGAAGGTGGACTTTTTAGGCATAGATGCAGTTGGATGGCGGTCTATGTACTTTGTCGTAATGCCCAATTAAATCTCACTATACTTATCATGACATGTATGTGCATTGTTATGCCCTCTCTATTTGTCAATTGCCCGACTGTAATTTGTTCACCCAACATGCTTTTATCTTATGGGAGAGACACCTCTAGTGAACTGTGGACCCCGGTCCATCTTTTATACTGAAATACAAATCTGCTGCAATACTTGTTTTACTGTTTTCTCTGCAAACAATCATCTTCGACACAATACGGTTAATCCTTTGTTACAGCAAGCCGGTGAGATTGACAACCTCACTGTTTCGTTGGGGCAAAGTACTTTGGTTGTGTTGTGCAGGTTCCACGTTGGCGCCGGAATCTCTGGTGTTGCGCCGCACTACATCCCGCCGCCATCAACCTTCAACGTGCTTCTTGGCTCCTCCCGGTTCGATAAACCTTGGTTTCTTTCCGAGGGAAAACTTGCCGCCGTGCGCATCATACCTTCCTCTTGGGGTTCCCAACGAACGTGTGAAATACACGCCATCAAGCATATTTTCCGGCGCCGTTGCCGGGGAGATCAAGACACGCTGCAAGGGGAGTCTCCACTTCCCAACCTCTTTACTTTGTTTTTGTCTTGCTTTATTTTATTTACTACTTTGTTTGCTGCATTATATCAAAACACAAAAAAATTAGTTGCTAGTTTTACTTTATTTACTGTCTTGCACTCTATATCAAAAACACACAAAAAATTAGTTACTTGCATTTGCTTTACTTATTTCATCATGTTTCCTTTTAATTTTACCACAAAAAACAACCGGTAGGACGCGGGTCTATAATTGGGAGAAACAATATAGAAGAATTTTTCACCCATGTTAGTACCGTTGAAGCTTTTGAAGATAGACACTTGGTAGAACTTGCTCCTACTTATGAAATTGCTGCTGCTGCTTTAGTTCGCATGTTGGAAACTAAATTTGTTAATCTCAATCCTATAATCCAACACATGTTTCTTACACTTGGTGATTTGGAAGAGGGGGAAAAGAAAGATTTTGTTTTAGAAACCCTTCTTAGAGAATTTGGTGGTCTAGCAAGAGAGGCTAGAAAGGTCTTTGCTAAATTTAATATGCTTGGTTCTCATACTAATTTTGTTGGTCTCCTTGAAAAAATGGACATGGATAGAATAAGGTACACTAATAATGCTAATGATGGTGGGGAGATCAAAGCACCAATACCATGTAAGCTCCTAGCTATGAATGATGCACTAGAAAATAACTATGCTTGGCTTGTTCCTGAAAATTTGTTTGATGAGAGTAGCAAGCCCAAGACTAATGAAAAGGGAGACGCTGAAACTTATGTATCCAATATACTATGCATGGTTGAGAAAACTCCAAACCCCGCTCGTAGGTGCACCACCCTTCGATAACACTTCGAGATACACTTTCGCGCCTAGCTGAAAGGCGTTAAAGAAAAGCGCTTATGGGAGACAACCCATGTTTTTACTACAGTATTTTTGTTTTATATTTGAGTCTTGGAAGTTGTTTACTACTGTAGCAACCTCTCCTTATCTTAGTTTTGAGTTTTGTTGTGCCAAGTAAAGTCTTTGATAGTAAAGTAAGTACTAGATTTGGATTACTGCGCAGTTCCAGCATTTCTTTGCTGTCACGAATCTGG
>NC_061509.1:10024148-10072853 GCF_022539505.1 Lolium rigidum | reverse complement strand
AATACTCCCTCTTGGAGTTAAAAGTAAAAACTTGGCCGAGCCTCTACTAGAAACGGAGAGCATGCAAGATCATAAACAACACATATGTAATAACTTGATAATTAACATGACATGGTATTCTCTATCCATCGGATCCCGACAAACACAACATAGAGTATTACGGATAGATGATCTTGATCATGTTAGGCGAGATCACAAGATCCAACAATGAAGCACAATGAGGAGAAGACAACCATCTAGCTACTGCTATGGACCCATAGTCCGGGGGTGAACTACTCACTCATCACTCCGGAGGCGACCATGGCGGTGTAGAGTCCTCCGGGAGATGAATCCCCTCTCCGGCGGGGTGCCGGAGGAGATCTCCGAGAATCCCCCGAGATGGGATCGGCGGCGGCGTCTCAGTAAGGTTTTCCGTATCGTGGTTTTTCGCATCAGGGGTTTCGCGACGGAGGCTTTAAGTAGGCGGAAGGGCAGAGTCGGGGGCCAGACGAGGGGGCCACACCATAGGGCGGCGCGGGCCCCCCCTGGGCCGCGCCGCCTTGTGGTGTCGCCACCTCGTGGCCTCACTTCGTATGTTCTTCGGTCTTCTGGAAGCTCCGTGGAAAAATAGGCACCTGGGTCTTCGTTTCGTCCAATTCCGAGAATATTTCGTTACTAGGATTTACGAAACCAAAAACAGCGAGAAAACGAGAAGCGGCACTTCGGCATCTTGTTAATAGGTTAGTTCCAGAAAATGCACGAATATGACATAAAGTGTGCATAAAACATGTAGGTATCATCAATAATATGGCATAGAACATAAGAAATTATCGATACGTCGGAGACGTATCAGTATACTCTTCTTGAGTTGATAGCACAATAGGTGTGTCCAAGGAGGACCTTGCCATGAAGCAATGTGCATTCTTGATAGGAGGGTTCTCATTGGGAGATTCAAAGAGAGATGAAGAGGGTATGTTGGTGGTGACGATGGCGGCCAATTCCTTTGAGCTTTCTTCATCTTCATCACCACTAGAACTTTCAACTTCATCGGATGAATATTCTTCCCTTGTTACTAGCACAACTCTTGAGGGCCTCTTGCCCTTCTTGGTCTTGTTGTTGTAGAACTTCTTGTTGGGGGCTTTTGAATATTTGCCCTTTGTGTCCTTGCTCTTATCCTTGGGAATGAGCCTCCCATTATGAAGCTCTCTATTTTCATAGGGGCATTCGGCAATGAAGTGGCGCTTGTCATCACAATTGTAGCAAGATCTTGTCTTTGGTCCAAAGCTAGTGAACCCACTTTTGTTGTTCCTCTTGATGTTGTCTTCCTTGGCCTTGGAGGGATCAACCCAAAAGGATTTGGCATGGAAGGCCATGTGATCATGGTAGTGGCATTGCAAATCTTCCAGGATAGGACATACTCCAAGATGCCCTATAAGATTCTTGAGGAATCACTTCTTCACCGGAGTTGACCACCAAGGCAAGGTTGGAACCTTTTGCCATCCCAAGAGCACGATTGCGAGAATCATGAGAGGTTTCCTCAAGCACCTTGAGAGCTTGCATCTCGTGCACGACTTGTTGAGAGGTGAGAGAGGAATAGCATTCCCTTCCCACAAGAGTCTTGACATCAATGGGTGCAAATGGCATCATGCATTCAATATACTTCTCCTTGATCCAAGAGTCATTGATGTGGGTGGCACCAATAAGCCGGAAGGCATCGGCAACCGTGACAAGTCTTCCATACATGACTTCATGATCTTCATCCGGTAGCCTCATGAACCCTTCGGCTTTATTCTTAAGAGCATTATACTTGTTCCTCCTTGTGCTCTCACTTCCAATGCAACTAGCGGCCAAGCCGTCCCAAGCTTCCTTGGCGGTGGTGTAGTTCCGGACACGATGCAATTCCGGTGTCCCCACACTAGTTTGAATCATGTGTAGGGCGGTGTTGTTGAGTTGACTATCAATTGCTTCTCTTCTAGTCAACTTGTCGGGATTGTATGGCTTGAAGCCCTCCAAGATGATTCTCCATAGTTCATTGGAGGCACTACAAACATGAGAGCGGAACTCAAATTGCCAAGTATCGAAATTATCAACGGAAAACTTAGGTGGGTCGCCCCGAATGTTCAAATGGGGATGGGGAACCGGTATATCGGGAGATAGGAAAGGTGGAGCTACTCGATTGTAGCTTTCACCTCCACTAGTTCCCCTAGGAGATGCACTTGGTAGATTTGATAGTGTTTAAGTTATCACCTTCCACGGGTTTGGTAGATGAGGGTAAGTCCGAAGCCTCTCCCTCATCTAACGCACCCGTGTCTTTTACCTCTACACTAGGAGCCTTGGGAAGGGCCGGAGCCAAAAGCTCGGCAATCATCTTTTTCATGCTTTCCATTTGGGCTTCCATGGAGGACTTCAACGAATTGAAGTCTTCCACGGAAACCAACTTGGCGGCCCCTTCCGAGGGCTCCTCGTCCGGCATACTCTTAGGCGGTTAAGCCCGAAATAAGAGCCGAGGCTCTGATACCAATTGAAAGGATCGTATGCCGCACCTAGAGGGGGGGGTGAATAGGTGCTAACCAATTTTTAGTTCTTTTTCAATTTAGGCTTGACACGAAAGGTAAATTCTCTAGATATGCAACTAAGTGAATTTACCTATATGACAAGGATATCAACTAAGCAATGTATAGCTACGCAATAGTAGATAGAGTGGGATAGAGGTAACCGAGAGTGGAGCACGCGATGACACGGAGATGATTCCCGTAGTTCCCTTCCTTTGCAAGAAGGTACGTCTACGTTTGGAGGAGTGTGGTTGCTACGCAAGCCAAACCAACAGCCACGAAGGCTTCACTCGGATCTCCTGTGAGCAACGCCACGAAGGCCTAGCCCACTTCCACTAAGGGATTTCCTCGAGGCGGAAACCGGGCCTTTACAAAGTTCTTGGGGCACACATCCACAACCAAATTGGAGGCTCCCAAATCTGTAACAATACAACAATCAACAACAACACATCAACAACAAATCAACTAGGGAACCAAATAGGAACACTAGCATGAGATCCCTCAAACAAGAGAGGGGAAATGAAGAACGCTTCGGTGAGGATGTAGATCGGTGTCTTCTCCTTCGAATCTCCAAAGATCAAGAGCTTTGGTTGGGGGAGAAAGGAGATCTTGCAAATCTTGACTTTCTTGAGGTGGCTCTAATGGAGGTGGCTTGGCAGATTTCTTGTGTAATGATTGAGCAAGCAACCAAGGTAGAAGAAGGGGGGTATTTATACCCCCTCTAAAAAATGAGCCGTTGCAGATACCGGGGGGCCGGATAATCCGGCCTAAGTAAGGGCCGGATAATCCGCCCCCCCTGATAATCCGGCCTGCGGAACAAAATCGTGACAAAATCCGGCCAAAAGTCCGGCCCATTGCCAGAGAAGCTTTCCTTCTAGTCCTTAGCCAAAATCGGGGGGGGGGCGGATATTTCCAAAATATCCGGCCCGGATTATCCGGCCCTGGTACAATAACGGGACAAAATCCGGGCAAAAGTTCGGCCCCCATACTGAGCAGCTTTTCCTCGAAGACTTATCCAAAAACAGGGGGCCGGATATTTCAACAATATCCGGCCCGGATTATTCGGCCTGGCCAATCTTTTTCTGATAACTTTTTGACAGACGATCAAATCCAACACACATGAATAAATATCTATGTAATCCCTGTACCACTTAATCAAACATTAGTGTATCACATATATTGACATCAAACACACAAAACATAATGTGAGAGATGTTCTTTCAGGTTCCATCCACCATCGTTGCTTGTGTGCAGGCTACGATTGGTGTAGTCTTAGGGATTTAGGAGAGCTACGTACGATTTGTGCTAACTCGTAGATCACCAGTCAGGCTCTCCCCTTTATATATATGTGCATGCAACATGGGGCAAAACCGTTAGTTGGTTAAGGTGTCCCCGATTAGGGCCTTTAGGAGATAAGTCACATACAAAAAAAGGTCTTGGGTGTTGATCCGGTTGGCCCTTCTTTTATCTTAACTTTGTGTTATTTGTCTTTCTCTTTTATCTGTTAAAACTAACAGATCAACCTAACATTCTTCCGCCTGATCGTTAGGTTTAACTTCATTCACCCATTCTAAGTAGGAATAATAAATCAAAGCGAGGTGTTACAATAGAAAATGGAATGTCGTTGAACCTCAGCACTTATGGCATACCTCAGTTAAGAATAAGCAATAAGAAGAGCTAAGAAGACACGAAAAGCCAGATATTGACTCAGTCCAGGGTGAAGTATTTAAGTAAGGATCTTACCATTTATTTTATCATGTGTAGTGCTGTAACATCCCAAAAATTCAAAATAAAACAAATGAATTTCCCTAGTTCCAAATTTTGGAACCAACAAAAACTTTTATGAAATTAAGTGTGATACCTAGTGATCTTGCTTAATTCTTGTGCTATTGCCATGATTGCTTGTTATACGTAGTTTGAAATGATCTTAAACCCTAAACCTCACCCCTCTTTTCATCATCCTAGTTAAAATAAAATAAAAGGAAATTAAAATAAGAAAAAGGCATATGTGCCTATGGCTATTTCTATAAATCTTTACCCTAAGCTTTTCTACTTTGCTTAGAGGTTTGGAAAACCTTCATACACCTTACCAAAGGCTCATCAAACCAAATCCAAGTTGTTTCCAAAGAAAATAAAAAGAAACTAAAAATGCCATAGAGACATATGAGAGTAAAATAGCAAATATGTGAATTTAAGAACCTTGACCCTAATACTTGTTGTGAATGGTTGGATCACTTCCATATACCATTTCAACACTCAACAACACCATTTGGGCCAATCCAAGTCAAATTAAATTTTAAATGCAACATATGCATAGAGGCATATGTGGCACCTAGCCATTTCATCAATTTTTGCCCTATGACTCTAAACCTTGACCAAAGGATGGGAAACCATCTCTCAACCTAATATAACACTAAATTGACCCTAACCCATGTCTAAGTAAAGCAAGATCACCCATTTACAAGTTTAGTAAAATTTGACACCTCACCTCTTAGGTATTAAGGCCAAATTTGCAAATCTTTGGACAAGACCATTTGAATTGGTTTCAATGATTTTAAAATGTTTCTAAACCCATAAGAATCACATTAGAGTCAACCAAAGTCAAATCAAATGGAGAGAAAGCACATGGTGAGAAAATCCCCAAAATTCCCTCACATACACTTAGCCAAATTTGCAAATCCTCAACCAAGGCCACCATTGCTTGATCCCTTGCTTGTAAAACTCTTATATATGATAAATAAACACAATTGCATCAAGGAAACAAGAATCAAATCAAAGGAAAATTCAAAACTCACATACATGTGATAATGGTCACATGTCCCAATTTTATTTTCTTCCCCACTTTGCACCAATTTTTCTTCTGATTTCTCAACTAACCTTGGTCAACCAAAGTCATGTCATCCAATACCATATGAAAGTGAACAACTTTTATGTTGACCATCATCAACGATGTTGACCGAGGTTGACCGAGCAAAGAGGTGCCAAGTGGAGACTTTGAATTAATGTGAAGATCAACCCCATTTTGAAATCTCACAAACCTTAACCAAATCCACCACCACCACCACCATTCTTTCACTCTATTTATATAATTGAGTTGCACCAAAAGAATTTCGAAATTCGACCAAAACCTTCATGCGGCCATTTCATCAAACAGGTGGCGGGCAACAAATTGATTTGGACATACACTCTTTTACACACTGGTTTTTAGCCTCCACCACTTTATTTTGATGATCATCACACCTTGGTACTTCCTCTGCATCGAACCCAACTCATTTGCTCTGGTTAAAGTGAGGCCATGATCACCAATTCATCCATGTCGTACCTATGCCGGCCACCCTCACTCACTCTCTCTGGCCACCATCTTGGCGCCTCTCCTTGTCCTGGAGCATCTATACCCCTCCAGTACATCGACGGTACACGCCCCAGCGACGCTCGACCACGCTATTGGCCGGAACGCGCGCGCCCAGACGCGCCAGAACCGTGCCAGCGCACGCGGTGAGCGCGCCCAGACGACACCCTGGACGCCGCAGTACACGTCCTCGCCTGGAGCCTCTCGTCCTCCCCTCGCCTTGCCCTCTTGCACGCGCAATCACCATGCCTACAGGTAGCTCCTGGACATGCTCACTAGCTCGCGGGAGCCTCGTCACCGTCGCAATGATCCGAGTTACGCCGCGGCCGTGCTGCGAGGACGGCCACGATGCTAGCACGCCTCAGACCATCATTGGCCACGCCAGCACGCTCTCTAGCCTCGCCTAGTCATCACCTACCTCGCGCGACCCCTACCTTGCCCCTTCACCGCTCCAGACGGCCGCGCCATGGACGACCTCCACAGCACCCCACGGTCACCTCCCGTCCTATAAATAGAGACCATTTCAGCCTCCCTTCTCCACACAGAACCTGCTCCCCTCCTTCTCCTTGATCTCCTTGACCACCTCTCCCTTCCCAATTTCGCCGGAGTAGCTCTAATTTCACCGCCGACCACCGTGACGAGTAGCAAGAAGGCGACGATGATTGGCGCCACCCCGGCCTCTCCTCGACCACCATTCGAACCGCCGTCGTCTCCAACGCCGATCGCCCGCCTCGCCAACCCCGCCGGACGCCGGTAAGCCTCCCCTCGCTACCTCGCTGCCGCCGGTAGGGTTAGCTCTCCGGCGAGCCGTGTCGAGGAAGGTGGCGACCCAGAGCCGTCCGATCGTCTTTAAATCCAACGCACCGCATCATCCCATACCGTTTCGGTATTTTAAACACACTGACGCCCGGGCCCCAGCTTGTCGGGCGGCCCGCGCACACGGGCTGTGCTGCTGGGCCGTGTCTCGCGGTTTGAAATCGTTTCGGCCCGTTAGGTTTCCCGCGCGGCCCATCAATTCAAATCTCGTTTAATTGTTTCATCCAAATTTTAAATACTGGTGCCCCATTCAAAAATGAATAAATCTCAAACTAATACACCGAATTTAGCAAATTTTATATATTCGGAAAGCTCATGAAATTATCTAAACAATGCCACTGGCCTCACTTGCAAATTATCTGTAGAATTTAAATGATAAAAATAACAAAACAGATACCTTTCTAACTTCAAATAAATAGTAAAAATTATCTATAAATGATTTTGAGTTAATTCCAACTCTAATAATTCACATTTGACATAATCTAATTGTTTATGCAAAAATATAGCATAGTTGTTTGGCATGATCATGGGCTAGAATCAAAATATTGGCTATGTAGTCAATACTAGCCCATTTAAACTATTTCCAATATTAGGAATTTAAACCAATGAGGTGTAGCACCTCATTTAAATCATTCTCACAAGTGATATGAAGTAATGTGTTGACCTTTAAATGCTTAGGCTCATACTTGTTCACTTGTAGAATTTAAATCAACATAGTATTTAAATTGCACTAGTTATTTTAAATCACATGAGATGATGAATCTCATTTAAATCACTTTTCTCAAATACTAAGTGTGAAGTGTTGACCTTGGTCAACATGGGATCATCCCTGGTTATTTGAGAAGATTAAATCTTAAGAAGATTCAATGAGAGGAAATTATTTCTCCAAACCAAGAGAAACCCTAATTTCAACTTTCAATGAGAGGAAATTATTTTCCTATTATTAAATAAGGAAACCCTAGCTTAATGTGTAAATAGATGTTAAGTAGTGATACTAGATCAATTGTGTGAGCCATTAAGGCTAGTTAAAGACTGCCTAAGTGTTGTTTGGTGATTGTATCCTCGTATTCATTTATAGACGCTAGTACCGGAGACTATCAAGAGGAGGAGGTATTCTACCAGGAGGAAGAGCCAGAAAACTTTGATCACCTCACCAATCAAGGCAAGCTAGACTAATGCAAGCTAATATTCTTGCAAGATACCCTAAGGCAAAGCTCTACAAGAGCAAGGCCTCATCCCCATTTAATTTATGCTTAATGATCCTATCCCAAGTTTTTACCTTACAAGTTTTTGACTTTGGTTTATCAAAGCTTTACTTGAGTTTATTTATCAAAGTTACTTTTTGATTCATGATTCATTTTGTTTAGTTATGGAGTAGTGCAAGAGTATCAAACTTAGCCTAGAGCAATCCAGGTTACTTAGCACCCCTCATAACTAGTTGCTAGTGCTAAAGATTAAAATTGACTATTAGAGATGGGAACTTGTGAAAACCAATGACTTTGAAAACCTTGGAATGATGAGTCATTCTATTGAAAGATTTTGAAGGTGAATATGATCGGTGAATGACTTGGTGAATTTTACGAAAACTGATGGTTGGGTTCGGATGCGATACCATTCCAATTTGAAAGTACCCCCACAATACCCAATACGGGTAAGGGCTTAACTAGAACTTTATGTGCTTTAGTATGGGTTCCCTCTAAACAAGCGTCATCGGGGTTAGGCCGAAGGCTGCCTGTACAACAAACAAAACGATGCGATATGATGTGGAATGAGGTGAATGTCCGGCCCAAGCCTGTGCGGTTCCGGGTTGACTGCGGTTTTCACCGGGAGGCCAAGCTCATGGGGAGAGGTGCCTATACTAGAGTATGTAAGTGAAAGGTTATGGTTGGTAGTCCGCATACGGAGTATGATAAATCAGGGCCGAGTTAACCATGACGGATTATTGCAAATATTGTGGCACAAGTGTACGACCTCTGCAGAGTGTAGAACTATTCGAATAGCCGCGTCCACGGTTATGGACGGTTGGAAAGGCCATACTGTTCCGTCATCAGACCATTTTCAAAAATGTGACACATGACTTGTGATTTGATTTTGAAAGGTGAACTAGCATAGTGGCCCTCGCAAATGCGTGGGCATCATCTTTAGTGGGTTAAAAGTGTTATATACATGATTTCACCGTTCCTTGTATATCACATTATTACCTATTATCTCATAATATACAACTATTGCAATTTATATGGTAAATAAAGTAACTGATATGCAAGTATTGTTTTTGATGATCTTATATTGTGTGTGTGCGGTCAAATGTGTTTTGTATCTACATGATGTTAGATCTATACACAAAGTTACTAAACTTTGATAAAGACTGATGGACTAAAAGGACCTTATATTTTTTTATTTTTGAAGATACACTCATTTGTTCCGTATTTAGGCTACTTTTAATGTGTAGATTTTCTCATTTTAATATATATTTAATCTACGTTGAAATCATGGAAAAAAAATAGCGCGCTATTCCAACGCTAATAGCATGCTATAGCATATCTGGAGAGCCGACGTTACGCTATTTCTGCGCTATAGCGCGCTATTCGCGTTAATAGCACGCTATAGCATGCTAATAGCGTATTTTTAGACCCACGCTATTTTGTTATAGCGCGCTATTTTTTTCCTTGGTTGAAATACCTAAACGACATTTTATTAGTGAACGTAGGGAGTATATGGAAAAGAGAAACTTGAGGGTAGTCGTCTGGCTCATCCCTGGAAACAAACTTGGGTAGATCAATTTTAACCAAACCGCTCATTTTCATCAAAACTTAATCAATGAATAAGGTCCTAGCTAGCTGCATGGCGAGTTGGCCACATCACTGTCCAACTTATATACATAGGACTTTGCTAATTTAATCATAGTTTCCAGCAACTAACATGCACACACAACTTGATAACCATTAGATACAGATGAATTAGTGCAAAAGATGAGCGCCCTACACGAGTACACTTGAGCCAACACTGAGCACTGGCAATTGCGCGGTAGCACTCGACTCGATATCAATAGGATCAACGACTTTATCCACCTCCACCATAGCATCAAGCCATCAACCTAGCACTGGATGAGCACATAATCCCGTCAGGTGGACGCATCTTCTACTTCCCAAATTCGGGCACCGCTGTCATCCGAAAACGCTCGCGACCTTTGTCACTTGCGTGCAGCTCCTGCTGCATTGTTACTTCGCGCCGCACAGTCCTTACTCCCTCGTTCCATGCATGCACGCCAATCAGCTGCCGCCGCCTATTTTCCCTTACCGCTGGACCATATGCATGCGCTGCACCAGCAACGCAGTTCGCCTCCAGCACCCAGCAACACCGCTCCGCCTCGGGCCTGCTTCGGATCGACATCAAACTGCGGTACCATCCCGTGCACGCAAGCATGCCATCAAGCCATCAAAACCCCTGCCGTGGACCTTGAGCCATCCAGGATCCACACACCAAATCGCCGCCGATCAAAAATATTGCGCCACTCGGCCACTGGCGATTCTTCCTGCGTCCTAGTGGCTGAAAACGATGAAGGCAACGGCCTTTGTGTCGATCGAGAGATTTTGCTAGTTCTCTACCGTACCTATGTTGCTGTCAAGAGATTGCAAGGTTTAGAGTTATTATGGGTCACGTATATTGGTTTATATTTGAAATATGGACAAAGGAAATCGTAGGGATAAAAGGTTTCTGTTTCCTGATCTGTACGTGTTTAAAAGTTAACGTGCCCCCTTTAAAAAAACTCAATTAACGTGTCTATGTTACATAATCACGTGAAGTCTACTGAACTTGGGCTAAACAAATGAACGTGCAAATCTTGGGTATGATATTTTTTTTTAGATTGCTTACTATTCCTTTTTCTTGAAGATATATTTCTTATTCTAAGAAGACGTGTGGATTCATATGGCGCTTAACGTGCCATACCTTTACTTTTGCACACATATTTTATTGTACGTAACACTCCTTATCTTCTAATCTCATACGTTAACATTCAAATCATTGGTTTATATTTATTTAGCATATGTGGATTAACCTGGTGTCTCGAAAAACACCCTTATTTTGCTTTTAGTATATAATAGATGGTGAACTTTGAATTGAATCACAACAGAGTTGTGGGAATGACACTAATGTTCCCACTTGAGTTAGTATAGTGATTCAAGCATCTTTTCTAAATGTTTATGAAATAAACTTGGCTTTATGCAAATAAACCTAGAGCTTAGTATCCCCTTACTAGAATTAATAGTGCTTACACTAGTATTAGTTTGCGAGTACTTTAAAAGTACTCATGGCTTTGTCCCTGGCTATTCAAATGGCCGGACTATGAAGGTGAACAGCGAGTACGAGGAAGATGGACAGCGGGACGTCTACGACAACTAGGACCGCTCCCGACGTCAAGCGTTGGCCTGTGGATTAGATAGCCACTACTACTTCGCTTCCGCTATTTGTGATGTTCGTTGATCGATAGATCAACTACTATTGTAATATTGGATCATGTGATCTACCTTTGTAAGACGATTATGTGTTGTAATAAATGATGACTCTATGATATTCAACTATTATGTCTCGCAACAACAATATTCCCGGGATTGCGATGTATGGCATAATAGGCATCTGGACTTAAAAATCCGGGTGTTGACAAGTTGGTATCAGAGCCATTGTTTGACCTTAGGAGACCCTAGTTAGAATGGACGTCCGAAAAACTTAGTTTCAAATCAAAGAAAGTGAATATTTCTGAAAACTTATTCTCACCCGTATCTTAAGATCTTTTCAAAAGAATAAATCCATGCTCTACTTTTCTTTGTAATTGTACATAAAATTTTGCACACTGGATCACTTCATTAACTTACTCATCCTCATTGCTCACAGATGGAGTACCAATGGGAGTTCTATCAGCTTGGTCGCGGAGGAGACCTAATGTTCGAAAAAGATTTGAAGCAACTAGTGGAATACCTAGGCCACCCGTATCCCGAGTTCTTCGGAATACCCCTCAAAAACCACTCCGGAGAACCACCTCGGTGGGACGTTTCCACTGATCTCCGAAGAAAGCTTGGAGCCCCGGTATGGGAAACCATCTGGTTTTCTGTAACGGGAAACACTTGGAAGGAAGGACTAGTCAGAGCTTTGCAAGAAGCAATTTTCCGTCTGTGCGGACAAAATGAGAACAAGATCAAGAACACTCGCTTCATCTACTACCCAAGACATGACTCCCTGGGAAGACCGATGACCATGCCCCCGCACACGAAGATGAACCCCTATGTAGCACACCGGGACTTCGGGATGTACAAAACCCTCGGGGATTTGGACAACGCCCTCGCCTCTCGCCAAGCACATTACCCGTGAAGACGAAGAATTCCACCCCGAAGAGTAGTATCACCCCGAGCACTTAAGTAGGTGTGAGTTGTATCAGGATCCCCTTGTATCGTAGAGCGATGAATGGTTCTTCAAACCAACGGTGTGTTAGCTTTGTAATATGTGATGTTTGGTATGAATGAAAAAGTGTTGTTGGTTTTACCCTCGCAACACTACTCAAATTTCCAAGTTATGAACTTTTTAAACTTTAACAAAACAAACCATAGAAATTTCCCTCTTATCTTATCATCTACCTCAATGTTCAGATGGCCCCACCAACCCGCAACACCACCCGGGATGCCATGATGCAACCGCTGCGTACGATGATGGCGGACCGAGAAGCCGAAAGAACTGAACGCCAAGCAAACCTTGCCGCACTGCAACAGATAGCTCAGAACAATCAAGGCCACGGAAACAATGATCACCCTGGATCAAAGCTGAAGAACTTTCAGCACACCAACCCTCCGGTATTCAACAAGACTGAAGAGCCCCTTGATGCTGATGAGCGGCTCCGGACCATGGAGAACAACCTCGAAGTTGCGGGAGTTGAAGCCGCGAGAAAGAATCTTGTTCGCCACCCACTACCTGTCAGGACCTGCCAGAGCCTGGTGGACAAGTACCCGCGCAATGAATGCGGGACAGATGATGACCTGGGAAGACTTCAAGCTGAAGTTTAGCAAATACCATGTGCCCCAAGGACTGATCAAGAAAATGAGAGACGAGTTCCGTGAACTCAAGCAAGGAAGGATGTCCGTGGTGGAATACCGCGACAGGTTTCTCACTCTGTCAAGGTACGCCCGGATGAGACCGACACCAATGAGAAGAGAAAGGAAAGATTTACGAACGGATTGCACGACGAGATGCAAGCTGTGTTAGTGAACATTCCGTTCGTCGACTTAGAAGCCCTCGTGGACTCAGCCATACGGATGGAAGGAAAGCTACATCAAGCCAATGAGAACCGCAAGCGCAGAATGATGAACCGAGAATGGACCCCACCACACCCGGAAGTACCGCAATAACTCTTCCGGAGGATTCACCCCAAGATACAACAAGCCCCCTGCCCGGAATTATAGCCCCAACAACCACAACAACAACGGAGGACCCCCGAGCTCGGAGGCAACAACAACAACAACAACAGCCACAACAACAACCACCACAACGACAACAACAACAATGGAAACAACAACAACAACACCAATACTGCCCCAAGGATCTGGAAGCAATGCTACCCCCATCATTCCCAAAGACAAGTCCACCGTCAAGCTGCTATGAATGTGGAGTTGTGGGTCACTTCTCCAATGAGTGCCCCAAGAAGCTTGCCAGGATTGCCGCCAATACCGCAGCACATGCTCAGCAACAGCGCCGCTTTGCCGGAAGAAGGAACCAGAACAACAACAATGGCCGTCTCTACCACATGACTGCCACTGAAGCTCAGGAAGCACCCCAGACCAAGCCAAGTATGTCTTCATGTTAATAAAATGCTCAACCTCTCGTAGGAACCTAACTTTTCTTAAAATCTCGGGACGAGATTTGTTTAAGGGGGAAGGGTTTGTAACATCCCAAAAATTCAAAATAAAACAAATGAATTTCCCTAGTTCCAAATTTTGGAACCAACAAAAACTTTTATGAAATTAAGTGTGATACCTAGTGATCTTGCTTAATTCTTGTGCTATTGCCATGATTGCTTGTTATACGTAGTTTGAAATGATCTTAAACCCTAAACCTCACCCCTCTTTTCATCATCCTAGTTAAAATAAAATAAAAGGAAATTAAAATAAGAAAAAGGCATATGTGCCTATGGCTATTTCTATAAATCTTTACCCTAAGCTTTTCTACTTTGCTTAGAGGTTTGGAAAACCTTCATACACCTTACCAAAGGCTTATCAAACCAAATCCAAGTTGTTTCCAAAGAAAATAAAAAGAAACTAAAAATGCCATAGAGACATATGAGAGTAAAATAGCAAATATGTGAATTTAAGAACCTTGACCCTAATACTTGTTGTGAATGGTTGGATCACTTCCATATACCATTTCAACACTCAACAACACCATTTGGGCCAATCCAAGTCAAATTAAATTTTAAATGCAACATATGCATAGAGGCATATGTGGCACCTAGCCATTTCATCAATTTTTGCCCTATGACTCTAAACCTTGACCAAAGGATGGGAAACCATCTCTCAACCTAATATAACACTAAATTGACCCTAACCCATGTCTAAGTAAAGCAAGATCACCCATTTACAAGTTTAGTAAAATTTGACACCTCACCTCTTAGGTATTAAGGCCAAATTTGCAAATCTTTGGACAAGACCATTTGAATTGGTTTCAATGATTTTAAAATGTTTCTAAACCCATAAGAATCACATTAGAGTCAACCAAAGTCAAATCAAATGGAGAGAAAGCACATGGTGAGAAAATCCCCAAAATTCCCTCACATACACTTAGCCAAATTTGCAAATCCTCAACCAAGGCCACCATTGCTTGATCCCTTGCTTGTAAAACTCTTATATATGATAAATAAACACAATTGCATCAAGGAAACAAGAATCAAATCAAAGGAAAATTCAAAACTCACATACATGTGATAATGGTCACATGTCCCAATTTTATTTTCTTCCCCACTTTGCACCAATTTTTCTTCTGATTTCTCAACTAACCTTGGTCAACCAAAGTCATGTCATCCAAGACCATATGAAAGTGAACAACTTTTATGTTGACCATCATCAACGATGTTGACCGAGGTTGACCGGCAAAGAGGTGCCAAGTGGAGACTTTGAATTAATGTGAAGATCAACCCCATTTTGAAATCTCACAAACCTTAACCAAATCCACCACCACCACCACCATTCTTTCACTCTATTTATATAATTGAGTTGCACCAAAAAGAATTTCGAAATTCGACCAAAACCTTCATGCGGCCATTTCATCAAACGGGTGGCAGGCAACAAATTGATTTGGACATACACTCTTTTACACACTGGTTTTTAGCCTCCACCACTTTATTTTGATGATCATCACACCTTGGTACTTCCTCTGCATCGAACCCATCTCATTTGCTCTGGTTAAAGTGAGGCCATGATCACCAATTCATCCATGCCGTACCTATGCGGCCACCCTCACTCACTCTCTCTCGGCCACCATCTTGGCGCCTCTCCTTGTCCTGGAGCATCTATACCCCTCCGAGTACATCGACGGTACACGCCCCGGCGACGCTCGACCACGCTATTGGCCGGAACGCGCGCGCCCGGACGCGCCGAGCCGTGCCGGCGCACGCGGTGAGCGCGCCCCGGACGACACCCTGGACGCCGCAGTACACGTCCTCGCCTGGAGCCTCTCGTCCTCCCCTCGCCTTGCCCTCTTGCACGCGCAATCACCATGCCTACAGGTAGCTCCTGGACATGCTCACTAGCTCGCGGGAGCCTCGTCACCGTCGCAATGATCCGAGTTCGCCGCGCCGTACTGCGAGGACGGCCACGATGCTAGCACGCCTCGGACCATCATTGGCCACGCCGAGCACGCTCTCTAGCCTCGCCTAGTCATCACCTACCTCGCGCGACCCCTACCTTGCCCCTTCACCGCTCCGGACGGCCGCGCCATGGACGACCTCCACAGCACCCCACGGTCACCTCCCGTCCTATAAATAGAGACCATTTCAGCCTCCCTTCTCCACACAGAACCTGCTCCCCTCCTTCTCCTTGATCTCCTTGACCACCTCTCCCTTCCCAATTTCGCCGGAGTAGCTCTAATTTCACCGCCGACCACCGTGACGAGTAGCAAGAAGGCGACGACGATTGGCGCCACCCCGGCCTCTCCCTCGACCACCATTCGAACCGCCGTCGTCTCCAACGCCGATCGCCCGCCTCGCCAACCCCGCCGGACGCCGGTAAGCCTCCCTCGCTACCTCGCTTCCGCCGAGTAGGGTTAGCTCTCCGGCGAGCCGTGTCGAGGAAGGTGGCGACCCGAGCCGTCCGATCGTCTTTAAATCCAACGCACCGCATCATCCCATACCGTTTCGGTATTTTAAACACTACCGACGCTCTGGGCCCCAGCTTGTCAGGCGGCCCGCGCACATGGGCTATGCTACTGGGCCGTGTCTCGCGGTTTGAAATCGTTTGGGCCCGTTAGGTTTTCCCGCGCGGCCCATCAATTCAAATCTCGTTTAATTGTTTCATCCAAATTTTAAATACTGGTGCCCCATTCAAAAATGAATAAATCTCAAACTAATACACCGAATTTAGCAAATTTTATATATTCGGAAAGCTCATGAAATTATCTAAACAATGCCACTGGCCTCACTTGCAAATTATCTGTAGAATTTAAATGATAAAAATAACAAAACAGATACCTTTCTAACTTCAAATAAATAGTAAAAATTATCTATAAATGATTTTGTGTTAATTCCAACTCTAATAATTCACATTTGACATAATCTAATTGTTTATGCAAAAATATAGCATAGTTGTTTGGCATGATCATGGGCTAGAATCAAAATATTGGCTATGTAGTCAATACTAGCCCATTTAAACTATTTCCAATATTAGGAATTTAAACCAATGAGGTGTAGCACCTCATTTAAATCATTCTCACAAGTGATATGAAGTAATGTGTTGACCTTTAAATGCTTAGGCTCATACTTGTTCACTTGTAGAATTTAAATCAACATAGTATTTAAATTGCACTAGTTATTTTAAATCACATGAGATGATGAATCTCATTTAAATCACTTTTCTCAAATACTAAGTGTGAAGTGTTGACCTTGGTCAACATGGGATCATCCCTGGTTATTTGAGAAGATTAGATCTTAAGAAGATTCAATGAGAGGAAATTATTTCTCCAAACCAAGAGAAACCCTAATTTCAACTTTCAATGAGAGGAAATTATTTTCCTATTATTAAATAAGGAAACCCTAGCTTAATGTGTAAATAGATGTTAAGTAGTGATACTAGATCAATTGTGTGAGCCATTAAGGCTAGTTAAAGACTGCCTAAGTGTTGTTTGGTGATTGTATCCTCGTATTCATTTATAGACGCTAGTGACGGAGACTATCAAGAGGAGGAGGTATTCTACCGGGAGGAAGAGCCGAGAAAACTTTGATCACCTCACCAATCAAGGCAAGCTAGACTAATGCAAGCTAATATTCTTGCAAGATACCCTAAGGCAAAGATCTACAAGAGCAAGGCCTCATCCCCATTTAATTTATGCTTAATGATCCTATCCCAAGTTTTTACCTTACAAGTTTTTGACTTTGGTTTATCAAAGCTTTACTTGAGTTTATTTATCAAAGTTACTTTTTGATTCATGATTCATTTTGTTTAGTTATGGAGTAGTGCAAGAGTATCAAACTTAGCCTAGAGCAATCCGGGTTACTTAGCACCCCTCATAACTAGTTGCTAGTGCTAAAGATTAAAATCGACTGTTAGAGATGGGAACTTGTGAAAACCAATGACTTTGAAAACCTTGGAATGATGAGTCATTCTATTGAAAGATTTTTAAGGTGAATATGAGTGGTGAATGCCTTGGTGAATTTTACGAAAGCCGATGGTTGGGTTCGGATGCGATACCATTCCAATTTGAAAGTACCCCCACAATACCCAATATGGGTAAGGGCTTAACTAGAAATTTATGTGCTTTAGTATGGGTTCCCTCTAAACAAGCGTCATCGGGGTTAGGCCGAAGGCTGCCTCTACAACAAACAAAACGATGCGATATGATGTGGAATGAGGTGAATGTCCGGCCCAAGCCTGTGCGATTCCGGGTTGACTGCGGTTTTCACCGGGAGGCCAAGCTCATGGGGAGAGGTGCCTATACTAGAGTATGTAAGTGAAAGGTTATGGTTGGTAGTCCGCATACGGAGTATGATAAATCGGGGCCGATTAACTCACGACGGATTATTGCAAATATTGTGGCACAAGTGTACGACCTCTGCGAGTGTAGAACTATTCGAATAGCCGCGTCCACGGTTATGGACGGTTGGAAAGGCCATCTTGTTCCGTCATCGGACCATTTTCAAAAATGTGACACATGACTTGTGATTTGATTTTGAAAGGTGAATGGTGAACTTTGAATTGAATCACAACGAGTTGTGGGAATGACACTAATGTTCCCACTTGAGTTAGTATAGTGATTCAAGCATCTTTTCTAAATGTTTATGAAATAAACTTGGCTTTATGCAAATAAACCTAGAGCTTAGTATCCCCTTACTAGAATTAATAGTGCTTACACTAGTATTAGTTTGCGAGTACTTTAAAAGTACTCATGGCTTTGTCCCTGGCTATTCAAATGGCCGGACTATGAAGGTGAACAGACGATACGAGGAAGATGGACAGCAGGACGTCTACGACAACTAGGACCGCTCCTGACGTCAAGCGTTGGCCTGTGGATTAGATAGCCACTACTACTTCGCTTCCGCTATTTGTGATGATCGATAGATCAACTACTATTGTAATATTGGATCATGTGATCTACCTTTGTAAGACGATTATGTGTTGTAATAAATGATGACTCTATGATATTCAACTATTATGTCTCGCAACAACAATATTCCTGGGATTGCGATGTATGGCATAATAGGCATCTGGACTTAAAAATCCGGGTGTTGACAAGTGCTCTTCTCGGACCTTGTATTATTTGCTTTCCCGAGGGCGAGCATAGGAAAACCGTACCCACCTTTTCTTTCCACGAAAGCCGATGCTTGTCTCTACCTACAACTAGATAATTTCTAAATCGAAATGGATAACATTTTACTTATTGAGAGTGGTTCTTATAGTGGTCTCTTTATTCCAAAATCATAAAGCTTTTAGTAATCCCATACTGGTAAGATGTTCACGAAAAATACTAGGTGGTAAGTCTTTCATTAGTGGATCTGCAAGCATACGGGTTCGTACTTATATGTTTAGTAATAATTGTTTCATCCAAGATTATATCTTTCACAACTGATACTTAATGCCAATGTTCTTGGCAACAACACTTGACTTGTTGTTACTCGTATAAAAACATGCGGGTTCATTATTGCGGTACAATACAAGTGGCATTGATATTTCGGCAAGCACTTTAAGCCCATGAATGAAATTCTGCAACCATACATCCTACTCAGTGGCCTCGTAGCATACTATATACTCTGCTTGAATCATAGATATATGATGAACCAGTCATTGTTTGTTATGAGCTTTTCTAGGACATGGCTCCTCCAGCAAGTGTGAGAACATATCTTACATGGATTTCTTACTATCTACACAACCGGCATAATCAACATAGGACTCAATAACTTCAAGGTTATCAGACCTTCTATATGTAAGCATGTAATCCTTTATACCCTGCAAATAAAGCAAGACTTCATTGGAATCTGTCGAGCATCTCGGTTACAGAAGCCAAGTCATGACGAGTACAGACTTGTGCATACATGATGCTTCCGACAACTCCAGCATAAGGAACCGACTTCACTTGATAAATTTCATATTAGTTCCTAGACATTGAAATGTCCCAAACTTGTCGCCCTTGCCTAAAAGAGCATGCAAGTCTGAGCACTTATGCATATTGTATTTCTTCAGTACTCGCTCAAAGTATGCCTTTTGTGATAGTACGAACACACCATTAGATATATCTCGATGAATCTCTATCCCAAGGACATACGAGGCTTCAGCTGAGATATTTCATATCAAATTTGGAAGCCATAAACTTATTGGTCTTGTGGAACATATCCTTATCGCTAGATGCCAAGAACATGTCATCCACATACATGACTAAAAGTGTGAATCTGTTGCCCTTAAATTAACATAAATGCAGTTGTCCACAATATTTTCCGTAAAACCAAAAGTTCTAATAATCTTATTGAACTTTAGGTACCATTGTCTTGAAGCTTGCTTCAAGCCATAGATGAATTTTTTCAGACAACATGCCAAATGTTTCTTACCTTCCACAACAAAACCTTTCGACTACGATGTGTAAATATCTTCATTAAGGTACCATTTAGAAATATCGTATTAACATCCATTTGATGCAATTCTAGGTCGAAATGAGCTACTAGAGCCATGACAGTTCTAAAAGAATAATTGGATTACATAGGAGAGAAGGTTTCATTGCAATCTTTTTTTTCTCTATGTGAAAACTTTTGTCAGAAATTCAGCTTTGAACCTTTTGACATTTCATTCGGAGTCATACGTTGTTTTGTACATCCATTTGCACTCTACTCTTGTGGCACCATTAGAATTTCTACTAAGTCCCAACCATAATTTGCATAGATTTCAACTCGACTTCCATGGCAATTTGCCACTTGGAGGGATTCGAACTCTTAATGGCTTATTTATATGAGGTTGGATCCTCCACCTTTCCAGTATCATTTACATCCTTACTCATGTAAGTGATAAATCATTTGTGATGATTTTCCTTCTTTCTCGGTGTGATGTCGCGTGAGAAGGTGGAGGAGTATTACTGTTACGAGAAACATCTTCATTATCTGATTGGTAATTCTCTTCACCTTATGGATTTTCATTACTATTAGTTTTAGGATCACCATTAGGTTAAGGACTCGAGTTGTGAGATTCATGCTACACACATGAGAAGGGATTCTCCTATGTATCGATAAACGTTCTCTTGGATAGCCAATGATGGAGCACACACATGTTTCTTTTTTCTAGGACCGACCTTCCTTATTTTCGATTTCATTATCGTTAAAAAATAACTCGGTAGGTATGCAAATGGAGCTTGTTCTTAAACCTAACAAACAACTGAGCTAACAAAGGATCCAAAGCTCTGAAGACCAAGTCGTTCATGTCTTTCCGCAGATTCCAAGCCGCATAAACAAAAGCCTCCATGAAGTAAGGCCCTCTGAACGAGCTGTGTGCCCTTAGGATTCAAGTTGAGATCGGAAGAGAGCAATCCTTTTAGATTTGAAGCCTAGCCCAACGTGAAGAAGCAAAAGGACAAATGCAAATTAGATGATAACCTGTCTCAGGTTGTTGCCTATTATAGCGAACACATAAAGGTCCTCCTTCTACTTGCCAATTTCTCATGTACATTAGATCTTTAGAGTTTAACTGGTCCATCATCAGCAAAAACTCTCATATTGGGAAGGCACTTGGACTTCTAGATGCATTGCAGTGCCTTATCTTCGCGGAAAACTCTAAAGATGATTTTTTAATGCAAAGGTGTATTGAGCACTCCCCAACTAAGGCTAGCCATAGTGGCAAGTATCATGTAGTAGTATCATGCATCTGATACTACTACATGATAATATCTCTATAGTGGGTAGTATCATACCCATGCTATATTTATTGTTTTTTAGAATTTCATTGCAAATTTGTGTACAAGATTTGTTTAGCATTAACTTTTCTCGTTGTTTACGCTATGGTACAGTATCTACCTATGTTACTCTAATCCCATCTCTCCTCCTTAATTAGCTGCCACATCAGCATTTTAGTGGGACCAATACGCATGATACTAGCTATGATACTAGCACTATGGCTAGCCTAAAGTGTCAAGTATCTCATGAATGCGTGACGATCGTTGGAGTTTGGGTTATTCCCTCGACCTCAGTGAGTTCATTAAAAACCTACACTAAGAGAGGAAATGCAGACTGCATTGTGATGATGGTGCTTAAGAACCTAGCAATAGTTATATTCTCATTCAGGGCATCGGAAAGTAGCCATGGGAAACGATCACACCAGAGCTCGAATGATCACTAGAAATATGTCCAAAGGAGCCTAGACCGACCATCTCTAATAATAGACAAAGTCATGCAATGGTGAAGGCTCGACATCTCTTTCAGCATATGTCTATGTGGTGTTGGAGTTTGGGCTGTAATTGTTTTATATTTTCTATCCTATATGATTTTTTTGCAAAGTTTTTAGGAAAACTATTTTTTCTAGTCCGTTAGTTTTCATGCTTGTTTGTTTATGTAACTTGATTTTCTATCAAATGAGATAATGGTTGCTCTATTTTTCTTGATTCGCCGTGGGTAGGGAGTTAGAATAGAGAATTTATTTTTTGAGAAAAGAATCGAGATGGGGCTCGTCAACCCAAGCCTACCGTGGCAATTTATTTCATGTTTTTGATCTACTACAGGGCCGAACGATCGGCCCGTTCGAACCACTCTGTGGCCGAGTTGACGAAACAACTCGCGTCAAGAAACCCAAATTCGGCCCGCTAACGAAAATCTCTGCTCATTTTGCACGGCCCTGAAGGAAACCCTAGCCCCATCTTCGCCCCTATATATACTGACCGCCCTGGGGTCTCCACAACCCATCTCAGAAACCCTAGCCGCAATCTACCTCGAGCTCTTTCTTCACCACGAAGCTTGCAATTCATCTCGTCTTTCCGCGTTCGTCTTTTGGTTCATCGTGTTACCATTAGTTTGGAGTCGTAGGAGATTGCTTGTGATGATTCAGGTCCGAGAGGATCTTAGCGGATTTCGGTGAGGTGAATTCGTTCGCCGTTGATCGATTCATGTTGTTACACACGCTGAAGCCTTTTCTCCGATTCATTCGATTCTCGATTTCCCCTTTTCTGTAGTTCGTATTTTTTGTGTCAAGATTTTCCTATGCGCTGAGATTGTAATAGGTTGGCTGGTGATGATTCAGATCCGAAAGGATCTTAGCGGATTTCGGTGAGGCGAACTCGTTCGCCGTTGATCGATTCATGTTGTTACACACACTGAAGCCTATCCGATTCTTTCTCTCTTTCATTACTTTGTTCTTCATTTTCGTCTCGTTTTTTATAGATATCTGTGATGCGATGATGATTCATATAGGTTTTCGGCAGTGGTGGCATCTGTCACCGTGAGCCTACAAACCAAAAACGACTTCTCTTTCCACTGAGCATTGCCTTGATTCGTCTCTGTATTTTATTTCGTCTTTTGCTTTTCTTAAGTAAATTATCTCAGTGAAGAGCTCTTGACCAGGAAGTGCCGTATGACACTGTAAACAACAGCTGCTTCTATGGCGCTGCAAGTGTCCATCGTTGATCATAACCTCTGTGGTTTGGTCTTGGATGGGATACCATTTGCATCGGCTTGATTCAGCTGTGTGCGTGATTTTAAACGGGTCTCTGAGGGATTTCTTATTTACATTATTTCTGGTGTCTCTTATTTGGGCACGATGCCACGTCTCCCGTAGCCACAGGCATTGACCGGAGATGCTACATTGTGCCGAGAGCAAGTTCTTTCACATATGATAGGAACCTGTGGCTGCAAATCTATGGTTACACAGAGCCGTTTTTTGTGATTACATTGCAATCTGTACTTATGTTGCACTATTTTTAGTTTTTGCTGGAATTAGGGAATTCAATCCATGGCGATGATGATAAAACTAAGGCTTGTTTCTCAAACATTCGCAGTTGCCGCCTAAGAGCTTTCGCCCAGCCAGGCTTGAGAGCTAATGCTGCTAATTCCTTCCTTGGATGTCTGAGCCATGCTAAATTTCCCCTTTTGATTTCTTCGATGTGCTGTTTTATTTTCTGATTTTTTTTGCAGATGAAAGACCTGGCGAGTTGTAGATGATGAATACAATATGCTTCTCCTTGAGCTAGGCTGCATTCTTTGTAGAATGCGTAGATGAACGTAGGATTAGAAAGTTTTCGGATTGTGCTGAATCATACATGTAAATGGAGATGTATCAAGATTCGGATACTGGTCACATTGCTCTTTATAACCTGTGTTAGTCAATTTGTACGTGACCTGTTTATAATGATTGATATGTGTGGCTGTGTATTGTATATTAATGTTGCTAATTGTTTGGATGTAATGATTTTCCTTCTGGCATGTTGGAACTACTTATGATGTGTTTCTATTATATTTCGACTGTGGTGCCTGTTGATGTGGTTTCTACTTGAGATGTTCTTTTATTTTCTATGAGGAAACGTTCGATTATTACTTCATATTTATAAAAAAGGCATGCTCCTATCAGCTAGTGCATGAAAATATGTACAAATTTTGGCCTGAATATAATATTTTAATCCTTATTTCGACTGTGTTGTAATATTATGATTGTGAAAAGTGCTGAATGTTAGCAGCATTTTCTCTGGACATCTCCAGCCGGTGTGGGTGGGCCGCTTAGAGTCTGACAGCCGCTTAGAGCATGTTGGACAGACCCCTTAGAGCATGTCTAATGGAACCCTTGAATCTGTATATAACCGTTTTTTTACGGATTTAAGGGTTCAAATGCCATTTAGTGGAACCCCTAAACCCCTAAATCTGTAAAAAAATTTAGAGGTCGAGGCCCCAACCCGTGCTCCGACCTGTACATTTAAGGGTTGGAGGGGCCAACCCCTACCACAACCTGTACAAGTAACCGTTTTTTACGGGTTTAAGGGTTCCACTAAATGCCTCTTGTTTTTCACACCTCCAACCCCTCCAATTTTGCCAATTCTCGACCCTTATAGCTATAAGGGTTTAAGGGTTCCATTAGACATGCTCTTACTACGCTCACCCTACAAATATAGGCCGAAGATGCGAGTGGGGGTTGAACCTCTCACTTGCAACCCTAACTCTGTCGTGTGCTGACCCCTTCCCGCTAAGCTTCGGTGAGAAATTCCGCGCCGCTCGCCTCCGTATTAGCACTGCCGCTCGCCATATCCGCACGCCGCATCACCAGCGTGTCAGCTGCCTCTGGATCGAAGCGATCCTGCTCGAGGAGGCGTGGCGGTACCAATGCAAACTATCCACCGCCGGGAGTCGGCGTGCAGGTACGCTGGTGCCCTCTACGTGCTGCCGAAGCTCCGCGAGTTCCTAAGCCGACAAAGAGAGGGTGAAGGAAGACGAGGCGGCGGTGGCCATCGCCGCCGTGAAGGAGATGGTGGCGTGGGTGGCCACTGCCAGTGCTCTATTTGTCATCCTCGACGAGTAGGTAGGTTCGTAGAAGTCATGATCCATTAGGATCGCGCAATTCTGTATGATCCGTATGTATGATCATACATATGGATATTGTTTTCATGCACTAGATGATCTGTCCACATGAATAGCATCTGATAACTTCCCAAACCTACTGAGCATAAGAATAACAGATGACCAACATCTTCAACATCTAAATGAAAAATTGGACATTCACTACTCTCCCCAATGTGCCTTTTACTGCCAAATCGATTTCCAAACAGGGTTTAGAGATGAGGAGCCGGTCAAAGCCAGTTACTGCGCCCAAGCACCAAAGTGGTGTCTCCACCGAAGGTAATATGCAGACTTTACCGTGTACATTCCATGAAGGGTAACGCCCCAGGCAATGAAGTCATTAAAACCATTTCGATTTAGAGGAATTCTTTGAATTCGCCCCTCATTCATCATTGAATAGACTGTTAAAAAGTTGCACATCCCAGTAACCTGTAATCGGACTGATAAGTTCACTGACTTCTGTATAAACCACCCTAGCCCTAGGTGAAAGCACTCTTCCATCAGGACTTGACGGAATCCATGGATACGCCCATATATCAATAGACTCGCTAGTGCCGACACGGCAGATGTAACCACGTTTAAAAGTTGGCAACCCAAGAATAATGCTACGTTAAGTAAAAGAAGCACCTACCTTAGGCCCTGCTTTAAGGATCACCATCAGGGTAATACTTTGCTCTCAACACACTTGCACAAAGAGAATTCGGTGTCGAGATCAGCCTCCAAACCTGCTTAGCCAACATTGCAAGGTTAAAATACTGGAAATCCCTAAACCCCATGACACCCTTATTTTTTGGATAACAAAGTTTTCACCATGCGAACCAATGCATATGTTTCCCATTCTCATCATCACCCCACCAGAATTGAGTAGCATCCATCATCCTTTTACATACTCATTTTGGAATTTGAAACACTGACATGGCATAGACGTTCGGGGTAGCCTGTGCCACTGCCTTCAATAAGATTTCTTTTCCTCCAATAGAGAGCATTTTCTCCTTCCACCCATTTATCCTCTGAATTATTATTTTCACAAAATGTAAGAAGCATTCACTCTTGTCAGCCCCAACAAACGTAGGAAGTCCAAGGTACTTATCAGAAATCGCCTCTGTATTGATATTAAGAGTCTCACAAATTTCCGCCTTAACCAACACATTTGTGTTTGGAGAGAAGAAAATACTTGACTTAGCCACACTCACTAAATGACCAGAATTAGCACAGTAGGTATCCAGAACTTGTTGCAAGGAAGTTGCATTATTCGTATCAGCTTTCATGAGAATGAGGTAATCATCAGCAAAAAGTAGATATGAGACTGACGGTGCATTTCTGCACACCCTTACCCCATCTATGCCACCGACTTCTTCTTCATACAGCAAGAGACTAGATAATCCTTCTGCACACAAAAGAAACAAGTAGGGAGAGAGATGGTATCCCTGCCTAAGCCCTCTAGTGGAAACAAACATATGAGTTTCCTCAGAATTAAACCTAACTTGATACTTCACAGATCTTACACAAGCCATCATCAACCCAATCCACCTCTCAGCAAACCCCATTTTCCTCATCATATTCTCTAGGAAGATCCATTCAACTCTATCACAAGCCTTGTGCATATCAAGCTTGACAGCACAAGAACCATTCGAGCCTCCTCTTTTATTTTTGATTGCATGGATTGATGGATCGACTCATATGCCACTAGCACATTATCAATAATAAGCCTCCCAGGAATAAAAGCACTTTGCATAGATGATATCTGGAAGAATTCCCTTCAGCCTATGAGTCAACATTTTCGAGATAATTTTATAAATGACATTGCACAAACTTATTGGACGATACTGTGTAATATTTTCTGGATCATCAACCTTCATCGGAATAACGCTAGAATTCAGAGCTTGAAGAACCTCCTGAGTAATTGCTACTTCACAGTTATCCCAAAACTTTTTATAAAAAACTGCATGGAGATCATCAAGCCCTGATGCTTTGAGATCATTAATACTGAAAGCCGCCTTCTTAACATCATCAGCGTCGAACGGAGCAAGCAACATGTTATTCATGGCCGCATCCACTCTAGGGTTAATTTTCTCCAACATAGCAGGATCTACAGCATGAACCTCCGACGAGAAAATGTTAGTAAAATAGTTAAGAATTAAAGGTTTCAAAGCTTCAGTACCTTCGACCCAGGTTCCATTATCATCTTTCAGTTTAGTGATTGTGTTTTTCTTCCTTCTAGCAGAAGCAAAATTATGGAAAAAAGGAAGTATTCTTGTCCCCTTGATGCATCCAATTGGTCCTGGAACGGTTGCGCCCAATATGTCTCATCCTGTTTCAATAATAATTCTAGCAAATTGGCCATCTCCTTTGCTGTCGCCTCATTCTCTTGTTTCTTGATGTGTGTTCATTGCGAAGGTGTGAGGTAATTACTGGGGTTGAAAATATTAGGACGACGACGAGGAATTGAACATATGGATGAGAGAAGTCCGTACACGATCGTCGATATTTCCCTCTGACCTTTACACTTTTTTCCGCACCATATTGACGTAACATGCCGGTCCTAGCTAACAAAAACAAGCTAAATGCTAAATGAGGTAAAACTGTGTTTAAAGTCTTCTATCAGATATTTAGGTAGAAGTAACACTAAATAGGGTAATATGTGCCAGAAATGCACAACTAGAGGGTTAAAAGTGGAATTCACTTAGAAACAAATGACATATAATTAATAATTACACAAAGCTGTTTTTGTTACATTGTAATATTTTCATAAGCTAATTTATATTTGACTTGGGATTGGTTAGTTCAATTCAAGGTAATGGTGATAAAACGAAGGTTTGTTCTTTAAAACATTCGCAGTTGCCGCCTAAGAGCTTTCGCCTAGTCAGGTTTGAGAGCTAATGCTGCTAATTCCTTTGAGCCATGCTAATTTCCCCACTTCAATATTCTTTTTTTGTTTGCTATTTATCATTTGGATTTATACGGACGCAAGTCCCAATCGCTTCAGTGGGTTGATCCGTTGATGCAATGTGCTAGGTCATGCAGACCAAGATATTTGTGGAATATGAATGTGCAACTGTAACCCTGCCGGCTGTACATCTCTCAATTTGTAAATATGGCCTGTGGCATATCTATTCCTCTTTGGTCCACATGCTTTTGCAAATGTAGCATTACAAGGATTGTGGATCGTGTTTAGCGTTACATGTAACAAAACACACCAATTTGGCTAGAAGATTCAACAGAGCCTCTGTTGTGATCCCATTGCTCTTTTAACTTGTGTTAATCGAAGCCGTGGAAGTCAACCGATAGTGATGATGATGGAATTAAGGCTTGTTTCTCAAAACATTTCTCAGTTGCCGCCAAAGTGCTTTCGCTCTGCCAGGCTTGAGAGCAAATGCTGTCAATTTCTTCCTTGGATGTTCAATTGTGGTACCAAAATGTACAATTTATAGCAAACACCTACAATGTACTACCGAAGCAATTCATGTTAATCAGAAACCAGTGTACACTTTCTCGAAATAGGTATTGGCCGTGGTGTCATCAGTTGTTAAAACGATTACCCTTTCCACTGAACATCCTTGGTAGATACATGTCTTAGTTCTTTTCATGTGGAAAGGTCGATCATGAAAACAATCTATATTCTACAAATACAATGATGGATAAATTTCTTTGGCACACTTGAATTCTAAACCCTTTTGGTTTGCCATTTTAGACTAAGTTAATTTTGTGGAGTAAATTGGTCTATAAGACCGGATGATGATTGCAAGTGCAGAGTTCATGATCTGATGGCCTTACTCCAATTGCTGATGAAAATTTACAACCATATTATGCTTATTATTGTTTCCATCTATTTGTTTTCACAAAAAGATATTCAACCGGAAAAAAACTCCCCCCTTTGCAGCACAATACAGTCTCTATAAGCATATTTACCAATGAAACGGCCTTCACAAGTTTGCCGTATTTATCCGGATCTTACATGTTTAGAGCTATCCATTGCATGGACAGCGTCACCTCCCCTGACTCAGTGCGCTGCAGTTTCAAGGAGACCTCCTGCTTCACCTTTCCCCCTGTTATCATGACAGCGCTGTCGGTGGTGAGAGCGTTGTCAGCTGACTTGAGCCACCGGCCGATCTGCATGTCGCCGAGGTGTTCTGGATCACCGTATGCTGCTGCCGCGTTAATCATGGGCTGCAGGTCGATCTCGGCCTCCCCCATCACGTCGTCCTTGGATACCATGTCATGATCCAGCACTTGCTGTTTATTATTACCACACGAGTTTGTAAGATAATGTTATTGCCAGATGAACAGATCAGAATTGTTTTTGTTTCTTAGAGCTTATTGTTACCAGTTTCAGAGGTCCGTATTGCTGAGGAACAGAGAGCTTGAGTTCTTCATTCCAGACAGGATTCAGGTTTCTTTTGATCACTGAAGTCTGCGCTTTCTGCAGCGTTCAGATTTGCTTGTCAAAATTGCTGAAATAAATAACTCTGCAAGAATGCTCAAATTTTGACGTCAACTGTAACTGTTATTATTTGCTGGAGAAATGAGAAATATGATTACCTGCTGTCCGAGGGTCAAGACTACATAAGGATCGCTGCTATACATATCCCTGACAGCTAATTTGGTACCTCCAATAACTTTGACATTTAGTATTCCGATGAACTCAACCATTCCAATCTGCGTAGAGGAACATGTGAATTGTATGACATCCTAAGAAACATAGAGCTTGTGTTTTTTTTTGCGGGTAAGAGCTTGTGTTAATATGCAATCTTGGGCAGCCTTGCCTCACTTTTGGAGCTACCAGAATGTGGGGTGCTGGCTGCTTGTTTTCCGACATCACTAGAATAATTAGAGACGATCCGTAGGCTGGGCTGCAGAAATTCCTGGAGCTCATATTTTGACCTGAAACATTGAGGCATGGCTAATCATTAGTATTAAGATGACAGTAATAGGGAGTTCATGGATGCCTTTTTTTTTTAATTTTTCAAGGTAGGCATTACAAAGGGATAAACTGAACCATAGGGCATTTCCAGATGAAAAAGAAGATGAAATACTTGATGAAATTCTGTCGCTCTTCGTGGGCAGAATCTGGATGTGGCTTGCAGTAGCCCTTTGGGAGAAAGGCCTCGTAGATTGCATTGGCTTGCGAGTTTCCACCAACTTCTATCATGAAGTTAATATCATCGTCAGTCCACTTATCTAGTGTCACTGACATGACCTGGACCAAGTAAAAGGTTGACCATATTAGTTTCACATAAAGCAGCTCATTTCCAGCAAAAAACAGAAGATCGAAATCAAGCATTCGGATACATTATGCATTGCTATTTGCAAGTAGGGGCGTAGCTGGAGACAAAAAATCATTAGGTTCAACCCTTGGCGTTGCTATGTAATCTTCCACTAGTTATCAATATCACATACTAATGCAATGAAGGTTTGGTGTCTTTTATTTGGTTCATCTGAATCCAATAGTTGTATGCCAGCTCCGCCACTGCTTGTAAGTATTGGTTGCAATGTTAGGGCTAGTTAACACACTAAGACGATCGGGTGTTTTTCCTAAAGGAATACAATAAATTCTACATGCATAAAACTATTGTTGAGTTGCAGCTAGTTAAACCTGTGAGATATGTGTGCCAAGGCTTCTGTGAACGCCAGAACATTTTACGCATATGAATACCCCAATGTTAGCTGATCTGCAAGGAAATACTCAGTCATATGCAAGGAAACATGAGTTAAGAAAATAAAATTAGTTTCTGATAACTGCACATTAGTCTGATTTTGTTCTGCAAGATCCTGCATACTTTATAATTCCTCCCAATAATCTGCTAGTATTTTCTCTGCTATTGTCAGGACCAAAAGGGATCTTTGTGTACAAAAGGGTTTTTACATAAAAAATGACAGATGTAAGTAGGTAATTGCTGTTTGAATAGTGATGGATGATATCATCATCTAGTTATTAGAACGTGACGACTCATGCAATAGCTATCTGAGGTGGGGGTGCAGACACTCACGCCCATTTGGGATCAGGTGCGCCGCAGTCAGCGCAAATGCGATTTTCCCTTTTCTGTAACAATGCCTTCAGCTTTGCCATCCTACCTGCAATTCGAAGGTTAAATCTGAGTTCACAGTAGCAAAACAACACTGCCACAGGACGGGTGCTACATTGGCGGGAGCGACGGGAGTGGCGGTGATATTTACCACTGCCAGACGCGTGTGAGAATGTATTGTTTTCAGGAAATTTTAACTGGAGAAGCACTGAGAGAAAAAATCGACAACGGGGCAAAATGAGAACAGGAAGAAGTGAAGATGCTATGCCATTTGCTGTTGCGTTTCCTTGTGCAGCTCCAAGAAGCCACAAGTCAATCGTTGCTGTGCATACTATTATTCCATCATCGCCATGTCATCCACTCATCTCGGAAAGATCCTCATTCAACTCGAATGGGGATCGTGCAAAATTATTAGTTCCCTTGCAGAACCAGCTGAGCAAACTGCTTTGTGGGATCCAGTAACCCAGAAGGAGTCCAATTTGAAGCAATCAAGCAAGACACGATGAAGGAATAATTATGTAAATAACAGGGATTGAGCTTTTTCTATCTACTGATGATACAAGCTATCCATCTATAATCCAAGAGGTAATTCACCAAGATCAATTCTCATCAAGGCCATGCACCAGCACCATGGAAGTAGCAGAAACGAAATCAAGAAATGGCCTCTCTTTTCTCTTTACAAGAAAGAGAAAACAAGATAGAAATTGCAGGGTTACCTACCTCCGTAGCTAGTCCGATCTCTCCTCTCCCGGCTGCCTTCGAAAGGATTCCTCAGATCTCTCTTTCTCTTCTTCAACAGGTGTGGTCCAGGTGGCCTGGTTGGTGAGCTCACCTAATACACAGGGGTAGTAGATTATGTCCTAAAAAAACTTCCCTTTGTGCTTGCTTTAATGCTAATAATGATACCATGCCAGCTTGGTTCTATTGCTTCCGAACCATCCGATCTGAAAATATTGCTCTAGATGGATCTAGGATGCAATCCTATCCTTTGACTTATGTTTTAATATCATAGTATTTTTTTCTTAACCTTCCAGGCTGTATCCTTAAAGAAAATCATGCCAGGAGCCATTCAGCCTAAGACTGTTTCATCAATTATACTAGTATAATGGTTAAAAATCTGAAAATAGTGCCAATACTTTGAGAAAGACAGCTACCATATAAGGTAGTGGAAATGATATCAATAGTGTTGCTCTTTCTAGAACAGCGTTGGCTCTACAAATCGCTGAAGCATACCCATGCAATTGGATTTTGCAGATTTGTCATTCATGTGCATGTATCGATGCAAAGGCCGGAGAGCAACCACATCTTCCATTATCTTAGAAAAAACTATCATTTGATTTTCTTGGAAAAGAAAAACAACCCTTTTTTTTCGCGAACGCAAAAGGCTTGCGTTTCGATGCATTGATAGAAAAAAAGAAGATTATATGTTCAAGTCCAAGAAAGGGCCAACAACGCGCCATACAACTCAACCAAAAAAACCTAATCTAGGGGAGTAGTTGGCGAAGACCCCGGCCACCCGCGTCCGCCCGCTGCCGCGCCTCGGTCCTGATGTCGTTGTGCAAGGAAGCCACCGAAGGTTGCACGTTGTCGAAGACTGCAACGTTCCCGTGCTTCCAAATTCACCATGCGGTGAGCATGATCAGCGACGATGTGCCCTTACGCAACTGGCGAGGGGCGGTCTACACCACCAGCGACCATCACTCCGTAAAGTCGCCCTCACCCGTTGGAGGCCCTGAGGTGGCCCTAATCCACGAGAGGACCTCACTAGTAGGAAACTAGTTATAGGTGAGATGCTATTCTGTGACAGCACCAATTTGCGTGCTGTCACAAAATTTATTTCTGTGGCGCACCAGACAATGTGCGCCACTGAAATAGCGTATTTTTGTGGCGCACATGTCACCCATGCGCCACAGAAATAAGGTGAGCCCCACCCCCGCCAGCCCTAATTATTGGTTTCACTATTTCTATGGCGCACATAACCACGTGCGCCACCACAAAAATAAGACTTCTATGGCACACATGGGTTGGTGCGCCACAGAAAATACACATTTCTGTGGCGCACATGCGCCACAGAAGATTTTTTTGCTCCCCATGCAACTTCATCCCCCCGTATCGCCTTTTTTAGCACTGTAAAATATAAAAGAAATAGATACAAATTAAAAAAGTAAAATCCTTCGAGTTGCCCATATATTATGTCATCTAGTACCACTGAGAATTAACAAACATGAATTTCGATTTTTTTTGCAAAATTGCGTTGCAAAATCATCAAACTGGATTCCTGGTTGCATACGATCTTGAAAAACGTATAATATATCAAAATGACCGGGAGAAAATTCTACATCTGAATTTACTGGGGATTACCCAGTTAGCCAATTTTCAGAATCGCCAAATTCGAAAAGCGTAAAAAGATACGACAAAGTAAAAAAAAATTCCTGCAAAAATAGAAGATTTGAAAAAAAAAATTTGTGGCTCATGGAGCTGCCCATGCGCCACAGAATGTTGCTCGGAAATTTGAATTTTGTAGAGACCTCCTCCTCTTATTACTTTACTCTACCTTCCTATACATGATGCATAGTTTTTACATTCGAAATTTGATTTGATTTTTTATCATGTCTTCTTTATTGAGAAAGTGTTCATCTAGTAACACTAAAAGAAGAAGAGCAAAACAAGTGGCGGCCTTGATACAATAATAGAGGGGAGATATTCACAAGAGCCTTACATAAATTATTACAGATGACATCGACATCGATCTCACCATAAGCGAACTTGCATCAAAAAAATGCTACAAGAAAATTTTAAGGTAATGTATATAAATTATTTGATATGCTAGTGCTTGTGGACATTTAAATATTATTGAGAACATACTTTTATGCGTATATGTATTAGTATTATATTGTTATGATATCTATGTTAAAGACCCGAGTTTTAGTCTCGCCCCAGGCCCAGAAAACCTCAGGACCGGCCCTGGATTCGGTCCACCGCTAGACCTCTCACGGTTGAGGGTGATTTCTCGGAGTGGTGGTCGCTAGCGGTGCGGATCGCTCCTCGCCAGCTGCGCAAAGGAACATCGTCGCTCATCATGCTCATGGCGTGGTGGATTTGGAAGCACAGGAACGCTGCGGTCTTTGACAACGCGCGCCCCTCGGTGACCTCCTTACTTAGCGACATCAAAGACGAGGCGCGAGAATGGGCGGACACGGGTGACGGGGGCTTCGCCAACTTCTCCCCTAGATTAGGTCTTTTGGGTTGAGTTATACGGCGTGGTGTGGTCCTCTCTTGAACTTGTACAAACAAACTTTTTTTATCTATCAATGCATCGAAACGCAAGGCTTTTGCGTTTTCGTGAAAAAAAAGTATTCTTCTTAAAACAAGAATCGTGTTTGATGAAAATGAGCTTAGGAGTAGGGAATGAAGTTGAAGCCAACATGCACAACCAATGCGAAGGATTAATGACCAATAACATTCCTGATATCGTCGGAGGAGAAATGGGACCAATAACGGTGATTCTGGAATCGCTTCGCCTTGAGATTACTTGAGTTTCCTCACAATCAACATGAATTCTGCCGGCCAGTGTGCACCGTGGATATGTAGCAACACACATTTATTTAGCTAGTAAAGTTCGAATTTTAATACCTGTGTAACACTATGTGGTTATCTTACCTATATTTGTGAAGTGAAAGAAACCGTAGCAACGCACGGATATTCAACTAGTAATGGTATGGTAGTGCAAAGAATATCAATAGTATTGCTCTTTCTAGAACAACGTTGGATCTACAAATCGGTGAAGTATACCCATGCAATTGGACTTTGCAGATTTGTCACCCGGGTGCATGTATGGATGCAAAGGCCTGAGAGCAACCACATCTTCCATTATCTTAGAAAAAACTAACATTAATTTTCTTGGTAAATAAGAACAGCTCCCTTTAAAACACTACAATTTTGTGCATCCCAAAATATGAGCGTACAAAACCTTTGACTGGTGTGGTAATATATGATCACATACCTAGCTCAGGCTAGGTTTGCAGTTTTCTCAGACACCACCAGTTACCAAAGCAATCTTTTATCGCAAAATTCTGTCAACAACTTTGGTCCATTCTATTAACACGAACATAAACAGACATAACTGGCGCTCTAAAAATAGGCATAATTGGCAAGACACCAATGAACATTTTAAACTATTCTTTCATTATCTTGGCAGGAAAGCTGTTGGAGGCCTACTGAGGCTGACTTGGGCTATGCAGAATGGCTAATCTTCAGTTGCGCTCATTCATCATCGTCGTCATCGTCTTCATTCTCGTCAAGCCCGACCCAGCGAGTAAAAGCAAAGAGAAACTCCTTGAATGTTACAGTTCCGTTCTTGTCCCAATCCATTTCCTCTGGAACCACCAAGGAGTAAACATCAGTGTCAACAAAAATGAGGAAACTCTCGTAATGTGTACTGGAATAAGTACTACCAAAATTGTTCAACTGAAACAACCTCCCATGGAGTTGTTCAACTGAAACAAAAATTCTTCAAGTGCAGAGCATGAAGGAAAAAAATACTTGCAAGCATCCACGGACGTCCCAAAGGAATTTAAAATTGCCAGCAGCTTGAAACTTGTATAGATTATATATTCACAACCCACATTCACAGGGATGCGTATCACAAAGCCATTGCAAAGCAAACTAGAACGAGGTGGTGACAACATAGTCATAGTTATTTTCACCAGCAGATGCACCTTATAAAAATAGTTTTTCGAACTGCAGATATGCCTACAAAAGGGATGGTGACTACATAACATGCATAAAACAAATTAATTGAGAAACCAAAGATAGAACAACAGAAAAGCATAGTTTGTGTAACACTTCAAGTTTTATAGAGGATTCAGATTCAGTATGGTGCTGCAGGGGAGATAACTAACCAAATCTTTTCACGCCTATGCGCCCAGAAGAACGCTCTCCTGCAGAGGTCTCATTGATCGCTTCTATCACCTCACTCTTACTGACATATCCATCTTTGTTCTTATCCAAGAAGACAAATGCGTCAACCAGTGTCTCAAAAGTAGGCTCAAGGTTACCGAGTCCCATTCTTTTTCTCTAAAGCAACATATCAAGGACATAACAGGTCTCCTCATCGAAACAGAACAAAAACAGGTCTCCTCATAAAATCAGAAGAAACATTTATCTACCTAGTTGTCCTTATATGATCTACTTTCTTGCAATGGCCAAAACGCTGAATAAATAAACTATATCACTTCGACAATTTTAAGTATGTCTCTTACATTTTTTTATAGAGCTTCATTTGTGTTTTATTTCAAACAAAATAATTAAAATCTTTAGAGACCTGATCTGAAACACTTTGCAAGTAATTCCTACTCCATATGTCGATTTATAAAAAAATGAAACCGTGTCTAGGAGGAACTAGACACGTTTTTGATATAGTAGAAGCGGGACTCGGCGTGACAATTCCGAAATTCGTTCCTGACAGGAATCGAACTCCGGTCGTTGGGGTGCGCCACTGCGACCCCAACCACTGGGCTAAGCCCACGTCGTCATATGTCGATTTATCAATGCATGGATTTTTCGCAAGAGAACTTTAAGTTAGTGTATCTATCATTAGCTTTGATAAACAAATTCATATTCATATTGTATTTTGTCAAACAGAACTATGCATATTGAAATTTCGTGGAGAAAATCAATGTTACGTTTATGAACTTGGGTAATGATTAGCTCCCATGTAATGTAGAAACTGCAGCACAGCGCCAAGTGATAGGAAGAACTCTAAAAGTAGGGGTAGTTTATGCATAGAAGTATGAAGGATACTGCTTCTGACACAGCTGGATCATTGAGAAGATAAACAAGGCACAGGAAGACAATGAACTCATTAAACTTCATGCCCATATGTTCATAAATGTCACACGCCTCAAATAGATCTTTTATCTCCTCATCTGTGAATGAGATATCCAGCTTTTGGAAACAATGCTTCAGTTCCAGTTGATCTATTTCACCATTTGAATCTTCATCTGCGCAAACGGAACATTTTTTTTATAGGATGACACACAAAGGGACTAGGAAACAGATCCAACAATCAAGAGCAATTTTTACAAATGAGATTAGCAAATTACAGTATTATATGAAAGGAAAACTAGCCTAATTAACTAACTGATCAAGTTCATCAACTTCAGACTCAGCATATCTCAAACAGTTTTCAACTTGTGTTTTGAAGTTTTGGTGTGTGGTACAAATAAAAGGTATGTAGTATAAGCTTTGGTCCACGACTTTATGTGCAGGGGATAATAGATACTCACCAAATTGCTGAAAGATAATCCTGCAGTTCCTCAAACTCTCATCAATTTTAGGGAACTTCATAATGACACTATTGAATGATCTCAGAGAAGTCCCTTCCTGTGCCCTCTGCTGCATGGCCTCAACCATCTTTTGTTCTAACTTTGTTGCTGCTGAACTGTGCCTTGGGGTGTCTCCCTTTCCGACTACACCCCCATTTCAGCAAATGGCTCTATTTTGTAAGGTGGTAGAAACCTGTTACCTGGAAATGTACATAATATCGGGGATGAGAGCTTGAGCATAACCAACTATCCCTATTCGATGCTTCACATATTTAAGGGTCCCTAAGATGGTGAGCCCACGGCAGAAACCATATTGAATTCACCTTTAATTAAAAACAAAGAGAATTAAGAAATTAAATATGTGTACATCAGTTGAATGCCTAACTGCAAGCTGAGCAGAGATACAGAACTAAACAGACGCTCCTAGTTACTGCCGAAGATGAAATGCTTTGTTTATACAGTAATGAATACATATTTATGGTCAAAGTTGTCCAAGTTCAGTTCCGGTGCCTCTGGAACAACGAATCTACATAGGAAATAACACTGTTGAAAAGGAAAACTGATGCAGAGTAACGACAGCGACCATGAAAACAAACAACAACGGTTCTTTGAGATGTCAATTGAACTCCGTCGCCGAAGCTGAAGGCTGGTACAAGACTGGAAAAACAATGCCGTTGCCAATGGAGGCCAAGAAAGTATCCATCACCTCTACCTCTCCTAGAATAGGATCTCACTACTAATTCTGGATATTCCAGTATTTGGAGCGATGATTACATCTTGGTTGATTACCTTATCGCCAACCATTCTTGACGCATGATTCACACCTTTATATCACATCATGCGCATCATTTTCGCTTGTACATATTGATACACGTACTAAGAGCTGAATGCATGAACCAACACATAGTATTATAAACTAACAGATTAGGCCATTACAACATCTCACTTAATATTACTAGCACTCCCTCCGGTTCAAAACAATTGCCCAAAAGTGGATGTATCAATTGTTTTGAACCGGAGGGAGTAATAAAAACCAGACATTAAAGAAAACTTTAAGCCGATTACTACATAAACTACAGAAAAAATAAATTAGGACACGAAATTAAAGGCAAATAGCCAGTGACGAGACCGGGGGATCATTACTATCAAGAAACAATTTAACAAAGACCACGCGGAGCCCACCAAATTCACCCGAACAAATCAAGAAACCCGCGCATCCACACCGTATCCCCCACCGCAGACCAGAACATTGCCATTACAACGGATTTGAAATCGGCATGTCATGGTGCAAATCAAATGAGTATCGAGAAATCACGCGAATCAAACAGGAAACAAGGAAGAGGAAGGAGCCGAGAAATCAGGCTTGCCTTGGCTGGTGAGGAGCTCAATGCATCGATCGTAACAGCACGGAGAGGAAGCCCTCGGATGGTGGGATCGACCGGGCGGAAGAGGAGCTCGATTGATCGATCGGCGGCGCGCGTGGGGATTCCGAACCGGTGGGAGCTCGGGCGTGGATGGAATGGAGAAGCGTGGGGCGGAGGAGGGACGGGAGCTGGGTGCACGGAGCAAAGAGGTGCGGTTAGGCGGGCCGTTTGGGCCGCGGGGCCCACGATTCGTGCTCCTGCTGACACGCGGCAGTGCTGACGTGCCGACTGGTGACGCAGTTTTAGCACGTGAAGTATGTATGACCATTCAAATCGGGCAGAAAAACACTGTTTTTCTTCTTTCCTAATTCTGAACTTCGGAGAGCAAAGGTCGCCAAAAAAGGAGAAATCTCTTCCTACCCGCATCTCCAGCAGATCGGCGCAGACCATACTCCGAAGGGAGTGTTTGGTTGCTTGGGTCTAATTGGTGACTCACTGGTGCAGGTGTGCACACATACCGCGTTTAGAACGAGCCACGAGCGAAATAGGTCTGTTGTTTGGTAGGTCGGATTGCATCGGTTGGCCAAAAAAGACTTTCTGTTTATTTGCCTGTAGCGAAACTTAAATCTGGATGGAGATGATATTAGGTATGTTTGGTACCATTCATGCATGTCTATGGTTACCTCTTCTCTACGACGGCTAGCCTTACCATGCTATCACCTTCCATCACACAGAAATCACAGTTCATGATAGTTGCAATCAGTTCACAAAATCATTTCTAGCTACTACAAATGGTAGTTCATAACACGATGCTCCCTAGCTACTACGAATTGCAGTTTATCATTATGGGACCGTTCAACAAACGGGGATCGAAAAGCGTTCGAGAAACAGGGAATCATAGGGGTTCTTCTTCTTCTTCTTCTTCACATCTTCTTCTTCTTCTTCTTCTTCTTCTTCTTCTGCACTTATTCTTCTTCACTTCCACTTCTTCACTTCTTCTTCATTTCTTCACTTCTTTTTTACTTCTTCTTCACTTCTTCTCAGATGGTGGTGTTGCCTCTGGCTTCCCACATAGCGCCTGCCCACTCTTGCCTCTTCACCTTCCAGGTATCATTGTCGTCTGCTTCCACGCCATGACCAGTCTCTACTTTATAAAAAGTGACAACCTCTTCGAAGAACTCATTCTCGCCCCAACCTAGGATCCAGTTGTGAAGAATGCAGCAAACAAGGACCAGCTTTACCTGAGTGTCAAACGTGTGGAACGGTTTCTGGTCAAGGACCTTGAACCCGTTCTTCAATGCAACAAAGGTGAAAGGACGAGATGTCGCCTAGAGGAGGGGGGTGAATAGGGGTTTAAAAACTCTTACGGATTTGGCTTGTAAGAATGCGGAATTAAACTAACGTTTAGTTTACAAGCACAACCCCTAAATATGCTAGGCTCAACTAAGTGCAACAACAACAACTAGAGCTAAGCAAGATAAGCACAAGATATATGTAGCACAAGTGATAGCAAGAGATATGTACTTCAAGCACGATGGCTATCATAAGGAAAAAAAGCTCGGGTATAGAAATAACCGAGGCACACGGAGACGAGGATGTATTTCCGTGTTCCCTTCCTTTGCAAGAAGGTACGACACGTTTGGAGGAGTGGAGGTCCCACGAAGGATTCCCAAACGCCACGAAGGCTCACCCTGTTCTCCGAGCCAAACCCACGAAGGATAATGGCCCTTTCCTTATGGTTAGCTTTTCCTCCACTCCGGAGATGGCAAGCTCCAAGACCACTTCACAAGCTCCACGAAGGAGAAGCCCGGGCCTCTTCACAATCTTCCTTGAAGAGATCACCGGATCACCAACCGCCAAGCCAACTAGGAGGTCTCCCTCCAAGAGTAACAAGCTCACGGTCTCTCACTCGAACTAATCATGGTGGAGAGCTCAACACAATGCAATGATGCAAAGCAAGAATACTAGAGGTGTTCAAATCCTTCATACTCAAATCCCACCAAAGCAACAAATGCTAGGATGAGATTAGAGAGGAAGAACAAAGAGGAAATCAACAAATGACTCCAAGATCTATATCCAAAGGGTTACCCTCACTTAGAGGAGAGATGGATTGGTGGGGATTGTAGATCTAGATCTCCTCTCTTAGATCCCTCAAGAATGAGCAAGAATCATGGGGGGAATCAAGAGAGAGGGAAAGTTCTTCAAAGTCAACAATGGAGGAGAGAGAGTGGAAGAACTTGTCCAGCCCAAGGTGGAAGAAGGGGTATTTATAGCCCAAGAGCAAATATAACCGTTGGGAAAAAGTTGGGCTGAGTCAACCGTCGAGGAGGCCGGTCAACCAGGCCTGGGACCGGGCCGTCTGGTTTAGGGGCCGGTCAGATCGGGCCACCGGCCGGACCCGGCCGGTCCAAACCGGACCACAGGCCGGACCAACACCGGGCGAAGCTGGAAGACATACTGGATAGTGCCCGGTTGGCACCAGTCCAGAACCGGGCCATCCGGTGGGACGGCCGGTCACGCCGGGCGAGAAACCGGGCCAGCGGGAATACATCTTTATACAAAAACTGTGATAACTTTTGTGTCCGGACCCCGATTGACATGAAACCAATTTTGTTGGAAAGATAACGACGAAATATGGAGGCTCCTCAAAGGATATTTTAGATGTTTTTAGAGAGGGAGTCTCCCACCGTCAAGAAACGGTGAAGACGTCCAAACTCAAAAACGCAATAGAAGATGCATGCGGATTCCGTTTTCGATGAACTTGGGCTTGTTGTAAAGCTAGCAACAAGCTCAAGAACCTCTCATAGAGAAACACTAAGAAGAAGTAGGGATATGCAAAGTATGCAAAGGATTGAGATCCCTAAGACGATGCGATCAAGTTACCCAACCGAAATCCCCTCTTGATAGTGCGGCTATCTATCCTATAAACCGGTCTCCCAACAACCACCTTGAGACCGGTAAAAGGAAAACCTAGCAAGGCCATACCTTTGCCTTGCGCATCCCGCTTGATCTTGATGATAGCTCTTCAAGCTCCACTCAAGCCGGAATGCCTTACTTGATCATCGTTACTTCGTGAAGACTCACAAATGCTCCCCATACACTATGATGGGTGATACGTCTCAAACGTATCTATAATTTCTTATGTTCCATGCTACTTTTATGATGATACTCACATGTTTTATACATATTATATGTCATTATTATGCGTTTTCCGGAACTAACCTATTAACGAGATGCCGAAGTGCCAGTTGCTGTTTTCTGCTGTTTTTGGTTTCAGAAATCCTAGAAAGGAAATATTCTCCGAATCGGACGAAATCAACGCCCAATATCTTATTTTTCCCGGAAGCTTCCGGAACACTGGAGAGGGACCAGAGGGGAGGCCCAGGGCCTCCACACAACTTGGCGGCGCGGCCCAGGGGGGGCGCCCCCCTAGTGTGTGGGTCCCCCGTGGCCCCTCCGACTCCGCCTCTTCGCCTATAAGATGCCTCGTGACCTAAATCTTCGACACGGATTGACGAAACACCAGAAAACCTTCCAGAGCCGCCGCCATCGCGAAACTCCAATTCGGGGGACAGAAGTCTCTGTTCCGGCACCCTGTGTCAACACCCGGATTTTTAAGTCCAGATGCCTATTATGTCATTCATCTTAATCCCAGGAATATTGTTGTTGCGAGGCATAATAGTTGAATATCATAGTCATCATTCATTACAAACCATATTGTCTTACAACTTGAATCACATGATCCATATTACTCAAATAGTTGATCTATTGATCAACGAACAAACACAAGTTCATAGCGGAAGCGTAAAGATAAAGGGACTCTCTAGTCCACAGGCCAACGCTTGACGTCGGAAGACTCCTAGTTGTCGTAGGCGTCCTGCTGGTCATCTCCTTGGTAGTTTTGTTCATCTTCGTACTCTGACCATTTGAATAGCCAGGGACAAAGCCATGAGTACTTCAAGTACTCGCAAACTAATACTAGTGTAAGTGCTAGACAATTCTAATAAGAGGTGCTAAGCTCTAGTTTATATGCATAAAGCCAATTTTAGTTCACACGTATTTGAGAAAAGACTTATTCATGTGCTAACTAACTCAAGTGGGAACATTAGTGTCATTCCCACCATTCAAGTGGTGATTTCAATTCAATTCACCACTTCACCAACATTTTCACGAATCTGACATCGGAAACTGTATGGCCTTTCCAACCGTCCGTAACCGTGGACACGACTATTCGAATAGGTTTACACTCTGCAGAGGTTGCACACTTGTACCACAACATTTGATTTCATCCGTCGGGATTACCCCGAATCATCGTAACACAGTACGCGGATCATCAACCATAACCTTTCACTTACAAATCCTAGTATGAGCACCTCTCCCCATGAGCTTGGCCTCCCAGTGAAGACCAACTCGTCAACCTGGGAACTGCACATGGCTTGGCCGTACAATTCACCTCAATTCACATCATTTCTCAACAACGGAGGCAGCCTCGGCATAACCCCTATGATGTGTGTTCAGAGGGAACCCATACTAAGATGCATAAATTTCCAGCTAAGCCCTACCCATAATCAGGTATTGTGGGGGTACTGAATATTGGAAAGGGATCGCATTCAAACCAATATCAGTTTTATATCAAAAATCACCATCTTCTCTTGGTCATATTCACCTTCAAAAATCATTCAATGGAATGACTTCTTCATTCCAAGGTTTCAAAATTCATTCCAAGTCACATGTTCACATCTAGAGTAGTAAAGTTTTAGTATTTAGCACTAGCACTAATCATGAGGGGTGCTAATCTTGCTTGGCTAGCTCGAGACTAACTTTACTACTCTAGTAACCTTCTTTCACTTTGACCAAATGTCGTCGTGGTGAACAGACAGATGCCATAGGATGGCTTAAGTTGGGGCCGAATGGACACAAGAGGATTCGGGGGAGGGTTTGTGATTAGACGGGATGAACTTCCGGATGGTTTCCTCAAGAACTTAGCCAAGGCTAGAGGTTGAAGAAGAAAGACATAAGGAAGAACTCGCTCTAGATCATCTTCTTTATTGATCTCAACAGGTTACAAGTTTCTCGAAGACAAGTGTTCTTCTAAACCTAGCTCTCTTCGTGCGTGCCCGTGAGAAGGGCTGCCCCCTCTCCTTATATAGGGGAGAGGGTGGCTTACAGGGCAAGAAACCCTAATGGCATCTTTGACTAGACAAACTACTTTATAAAGCTACTTTAATCATAGATGACACCGGAGTCCTCTTTAATCAGGGATGCTGACGTCCTCCGGCTTTTTTGACCGTCATCCTTCTCTTTATCGTCAGCCCTTCGTTTAAAGCTACTTTGCTTAGCTCATCTTTGTCTTCTAGCTCTGGAGAGAATCTTTGACCAGTCCTGCCGACATGCTCTTCTTTCCGGTAGCCCGGTACCTTCTTTACCCGGTTCCGGCATACCCCTCTTGGGGATACCGGCTTAGCCTCACTTAGCTAACTTCTTATCTCTATGTTCCGGTACGAACATTAAACCGGTATCTTGATGGCTCAAACCATCCGGTTTGGCATGCCTTTGGCATACCGGGGGTCATCCCCCAACATTAGTCCCCGAAGCTGGTATAGTCTGGCGGATCCTATCCAACAGACCATGCCAGGTTCTTTTATCTTAGGATACCGGTTCAATCTATCCGACATTGGGCTTGGATCCGGCACCTTTGCCCGGATTATCGCTATCTCTTTTAGCAAGACATTATCCGGTGTCTTACCCTCCGGCATCTTAGTCATTAAACACTTCCTCGGCGAAGTCGAGAATATCTCGGGCCCCACGCCTGTCAGTGACATGCGCACTGTAACTGACGCGCCAGTGTCAGGGGTCACTTCCCTTCGGCTTCTGCGCGCGCATTAACTGCCTCACAGCGAATCCTGGCCTCCGTTCTGGATCCGTATGCGCTTCCCTGTGGCCTTCTATTTTCTCGCGTGTACCACCATGCCACGTGGCGGCCCGTGGAGCGAACCGTCACGGCCCACGACCCAAACCACCGAGGCCCAGCGGTTTTCGGCCCACGTCTCCCCCTTCCTTTATAAGAGGGAACCGCTCCTCCTTCTTCCTCTTCTCGCATTCCCCACTTCTTCACGCACAGTGCCTCGCTCTCTTCGTCTCCGCCGCTCCGCTCGTTGCTCGAGACCCGCCGCCCGGCGAACCTTTGCTAGTGCTGCGCCGGACCTCTCCGAACTTCTCCGCGTGAAGAGGCTCTGCGGCGCTCCTTCAGCGGCCGCGGCATTGGCGCTTCCTCAAGCTCCTTTCCACCTCGCCGCCGACGGACTTCCTCGCCAACGGCAAGCTCGCCAATCCACCGGCGAACCTTTTCCTCTGCGACCGCGCCGCCTCAGGTTAGGCTTAATCTGGTTTTACCCCTCTTTTGCTTGCTCTCCAGATCTCAACTCGGTAGTGTATTTACTTCTTCTCTTTCTTGCTTTTTCTTTCTTTTCTAGATCCTCGCGCGGGGGTAGATCGTGGGATTCTCGTTTCTCTACACCGAATTTCATGTCTAGTGAGGAATCTTCCTCCACCTCTTCTTCTGCTTCTTCTTCCGCTAGCCGGCGTAGCAAATCCTCCGACGGGTTAACTGCCGGTCTTGCCCATATGGACACCGATTCCGGTAGCAACCATGATTCTGGTAGTTCTATTGAAGCTTCCGGCACAGATTCCTCCGGTATCACACGCGGGGCCTGGATGGGCTCCAACGTCAGCCAGTACGAGATCGACTGGCTTTACCGGTCCAGGAGGATTCCGGAAGGAGTAACCTGCCGGCTTCCTCGCGGCGAGATTGAACCGGTGCCTGAACCCGGTGAACGCGTTGTCTTCCTTGCTCACTTCGAGCGCGGCTTCGGCCTTCCTGCCTCTGATTTTTTCCGGACCTTCCTCAATTTTTACCAGCTCCAACCTCACCATCTTCCCGGCAACGCCGTCTTTTACCTTTCTTGCTATGCCACCTTCATGGAGGCTTATATCGGCATTCGTCCCACTCGCGAGACGTTTGCTCGTTTCTTTGCTCTTCGGATCAATTCCGTTCAGGGCAAGGATATCCCTAAACCCAAACCCCCCGTACAATGCGGGTCCTGCATCATTGGCTCTCGCCAAGGGAGCCCTTTCTTCAAGTTTACCGGTCTCGAGTCCTGCCGGTTATGGCAAGGGACCTTCTTCTACGTGAGGAACAGCGGCGCCGCAGATCTCATCAACCTGCCGCCTTTTAATCCGGCGCCACCCACGAGGGCCAACTGGAGCTACAATCCAAAGGACTCTCACATAGAGACCAACCGGATTATACGCTTCATGACGCAGCTGATGAAGGACACCAACATCTGCTCCGACGACATTATTCGTGCCTTCATCTCACGGCGAGTGCTTCCTCTTAAGGGCCGCGCTCATAAGATGAGCGAGATGTATGGTCCCGGTGATCCTACCAAGATCACCGGACTTCCTCTCAGCAAAAAGGACATTGTCCTCAAGGCTAGGCAGATCTGCCGGACCGCCATGCCAGATGATTGGGAATGGGGCCTCCGGCCCCTCAGTTCTACTAACCCTCCGACCCAAGAAGTAAGAAATTACGCAACTCGGGTCGGCTTACCAGTAACTTTCATACCGCGACTAACTCTTTTTTCTCTTGTTCTCAAGCTAAGGACCGCTTCCTGCGCATCGACTCAGACCGGCGAGGCCCTTGCCGGAAGCGTGGTCTCGACAAGTTCGATCCGGATCCCTTCATCCGTTGGCAGGATCTGAAGATGGGCCGGACCCCTGCCTCGCGTCTGGGCAAATCTCCACCGGAACCGGCTGGTTCGTCTGACGACCTGACCTTGCTCGAGGTAGCTCTTCTTTTTGATCTCTCATATTCCTTTGTTATTGTTTCTCTGTAGATATTCCCTCAGCCAACATCAACCCACAGGTTCACGAGCACGTCGCTCCTCTGGGGGCCGAGGCGGGCCACGAGTTCGTGGAGAAGCTCATGGTCCAAGGCCGGAAGAACAAGGCTCCCGCCTCGATGCCGGTCCAAGCCGAGCTCCCGCCTCCAAACGCTTCCGGACCGAACCGGTAGCGGGGAAGATCACAGGCGTGAGGCGCTACAAGAGCAGGCAGATGCCGACCTCTTCTGGGTAAGGCTTCGTTTCTCTACTTGTTTTGTTTTTACCAAGTTCGTTTCCGGTTGCTTTTTTCCAATGCTTTCTTTTTTCTCTTTCAGCCCCGCGCTCAAGCTTGGCTCTGCCGGACCCGCCAGGACCTCAACTCCTCCTCCTCAGTCCAGCCCGGCACCATCTGGTGCCGGCAACACCTCTGCCTCCCCTCTGGGAGGCACCGCAAGTTCGGGGCGCGCGGCCCCTACACCGCCAGATCAGCGCGCAGAGGAGGATCGAGCTTCCCCTCTCGAGAACCAAAACACCGGCGCCAGCGACATCGGCACCGGAGAAGAAAGTGCCGGGCGGGCGGAACCTCTGGTTCCTCCCGTCCTAGAGAAGAAAAAGAAGAAGAAGACCAAGAAGTCCTCCCCCTCCAAAGCCGCGCCGAAAACTTCCGTGCCGGCAAGCTCCAACCCGGGCGACGCACCTGACGCTCCTCCTTCTCCCAAGGCAACGCCAACGCCACCGCCGGAAGCTCCGCACACCGAGCCAGCCGGCACCACTTCCACGGCGCCAGCGCCCAACACCTTGGCGCTCACCAAGGGAAAGGCAACGGCTCCTAGCGCTTCCTCCGGCGGCCAGCAGCCCTTGGTGCTGCACGTCTCCCGCGCCGCTAGCGCAGCCGGCGAAAAGGCCACCGGCCTTCTTGGCCGGATCACTTCGTTTCAACGCGAAGGCCGGGAGCTGGGGCACTTGCTGCCTTATGCTGAAAAGTGGAACGCCGCGGATATGTCCAAGGCGACCCGCGGCCTGGGCAAGGACCGGCTACCGGCGCCTGACCCCGTTGGTGAGCGGAGCTCGGAGGAGCACTTCATGCGGCTTCGTCGGGCCGTCAAGGAGCTGGACAGCGCGTGGTTCGATGCCACGAACAATCTGATGGTAAGTTTTGCCAACTTTGTTGTAAGTTTGTGTTTATGCCGGTTTCTTTCTTTCCGGATCTTGTCTATCCTCCCAGTCCCCGAGTTTCGTGTTGAGAGTGTAGCTCTTAGCGCGAAACTTAACTAGAAACAGACGATACCGGCATAGCCAGTCCCCGAGTTTCGGGTTAAGATCTTTGCTTTTAGCTAACACCATTCCCTTGAACAGACCACGGCTGACGCCCGGAAGACCCTCTTTGAGGAGCTCCTTTGGGAGCACCGGGACCTCGATGAGGCACACGGCAAATGCCAAGGTAAACTTCTGCGCCTCCGGTATCTTTTCACCGGAAATCTTTCTTTGTCTCAATACTTACCACTCATGATTTTTTGTCTCAACAGCTATCCCGGAGGCTTCTATTGAGGCCCTCAAGACGCAGCTTGCCGCCGCCGAAGGTACAGCTTCCCGCTTTCCAGTTAACTTGCTTTTTCTACATTATATCAATACAACTTGCTAACACTTTCTTCTCGGGTTCCAGAGAAAAAGGACCAACTTATCCGGCAGCACAAGGAGGAGCTGAGCGCCCAGGAGACCCGCTACGGGGAGCTTAAGCGTCAGTATATCCAGCTTGGTCTTGATCACGCTAAGGCGCTGCAAGCTGCTGAGTCTGCTGCCGAGGCCAAGCTTCATGAGGCTCTGGAGGACGCCGACAATGCCAATGTGGTGTTGCAGGCTGAGCTGGAGGAGGCCGCCAAGGCGCGGAAGACAGCCGAGGACAAGGCCGCGCGGCTGGAAGCGGAGCAGAAGGAGTACGATCTTCTGGTTACGCAGACTGACGCGCTTGCCCTTCGTGAGTTTCTTTTCTATTCTGCAGCTTCTGCTTATAAGCTTATCTTTTCCGGCAGCATTTGCTTAATTTCTTTCCTTCACTTTACAGGGCTGTTCCCGGACTCCCAGGCGTTTGCCGTGAAGAGGGTTGGAGAGCACCGGGTTGCCCAGGCATACAAGAATCTGAGCGCACCTTGGGACCCCTATGAC
>NC_061509.1:9988111-10024048 GCF_022539505.1 Lolium rigidum | reverse complement strand
GGCTGCCTATTTTTTTGAGAACGGCGGCGTTCCTAGCTGCTCAAGGAATTGACCTAACAAGAAATTGACGTAATTAGAAGATTAGGGTAGAAGACAAAGAGCTCGTTTTCTTGAGCTGTATGGAACGGACGGGAAATAATAATAGGTATAAGAGAGAATAGCGTTTCATTTGTCGTTGGCATTGGTGGGTAATTTACTTGAAGTTAGATCTAACGGTTGTACTATTCTAGTATGGTAAATTTAAAGGCTAGATGTTTCTGATTTTTGTGGAATTTTCTAGCTAATTCTCTAATTTCTGGTTAGCCCGTAATTTACTTTTAATATATAATAGATAATAGAAGTAGCAACAATGGCAGATTGAACAAATCGGAGATCGCAGAACATTGCTGAATTGGGAAGAATCATCATTTATCGTAAGAAAAGATCTGAATAAAGCTTAGCAACATAGATCATTCAATCCAAATATGTTATAGTTACTGGTTCAGATCAAGTAGGAAATCCATCAATAATCAAAGTGATTTCAGACTGAAAAAGTAGGGATCAGAGAATTAATAGAGATCATGGAGTCCGACTTAGCAACCAGATGCCAACAAAAAATGAGAGGGATTTTACGGTACCCAGTACTCCTAATTAGGGGACGGGAGTACCCGATGCCAACAAAGTTGCTGGCTCAAGCTTAATTGGAACCGTTTTTTCCCGTCCGCTCTCACGAGGCGGCGGCGGAGATCCAATTTTCCAATCTCACGTTGGGCCTGGTTTCCTCTTCCTCTGCTTGCCGCTCTAGCGGCGGTATGAGAAAGGGGGAATCTCGTTCCTCCGTTCTGGCCTAGTAGTTAGGGTTAGTTTTTGTCTCCTATGGTGCGTCGTTGGGGTGATGGGAGCGGCGCCCGGGCAAATAAATCTGCCACAACTCCACTTCCACACCGGCGGCGACCTTCACGGCGGCGTCTCGGAGTTGTTGGCAACGTGTGCTTGTCGATCTTTCAGGTCTTCAGCTTGGTCTTCTCGCCGTTCTTCAGATCTGGCGAGATCTGTTTCTCGACGTATCACTGGCGTTTGTCGTTGTCCACGGCGGCGCTGGGGGCCGGGACGAGGTGGTTCTTCTGGAGCGAAGATGATGGTCCGGAGGTGGTGGTTATGCCGTTCTTCTCCGACTTCGTCGATGGGAGGCGGCGTATCTTGGTCCAAGACAGCACGGGGACGTCCCCCGGTCGACGTGCCACAGCGACATGTGCCTCGCTGCTTGCAGCAGGCCTGTTCATCGACTCACAAAGCCTCGTTGGCGATGGTGCTTTTTTGGATCTTGCAAAGGTGGAGGCCCGGCGTCTCTTCTTGCGTTCGTCTCGACGGCGTTGGAATTGGACGGCGGCCGCTGGCTACGGTGGTTGCAGGAAACCCTAAGGATCGTTTTGTATTTCTCGATCTTTTAGGATTTTATCTGCAAATTCAGGATAATCATTTTATCCCGGTTTATCTTTTAGTTTCCACATGTGTTGCTTCATGTAACTTGGTGTTTGATTAATGAAATATGTGGTTGCTCTCCAAAAAAAAAAAAAAAATTAGGGGACGGGAGTACCGGTTAAATCTAACCATTGATTCGGAAGGGTACTAAAGTCTTTTTTCCATCAATGAATTTCGAAAGCATACGACCGTCGTCTTCATCGTGCTCGATCGTAACCGCAGCCGCAGCGCCCCTGCTCTATCTTCTCCGCCATGTCCGCTCTGCAGCAGTCGCCTCGCTCGACTTCAATCGCGCGCTGCCAGCCCCTGGTTATTCCTGCCTCCCGGCCGATCTGCCTTCTACATCCGTTGTATGATCGATCTGGTACAAGATAATGGATTTGATGCACTGGATTGTTCTACCATGTGTCCATGTCGTCTGGATCTGAGTTTAGTTTGTAAATTAGTTTCAGAGATTCGGTTTAGTCCTGGCCTCTTGAACGATACCTCGTGCGATTGCCACTGAAGAAAACAAAATAATGACTGAACCCCTAGCGCCGCCTTGCCGGCGCGGCCAGTGTTTGCAGGTCAGCATTGATCGGGATATGTGATGCATGCACAGTTGTCTTTTTAATCGGAAGCATACCAATGAGCGATTGCTCATGATACAGCTAATCTACTCTGTACTGTACATGTCCTACGTAGAAATATACTAATTAATTATCCATATTATAGTCTTACCCTTCAAACCACGGTACTCCGTTAACCACCTGTGGTGGTACTCCAGGATATATTCGTTGGAGTACCAGACGACCTTGTCCACTGGATTCGAATAAATGAATGGTCCACATTTAATTGGGGGTACTGTAAAAGGTCTCAAAAATGAACCAGGAATAGGCACGGATTACTCCAACTAGATTTAGATGTGCGCCTTGGCGCACGACCTCGTGAGACACGTGTATAGTTAGAAAAATGATAATCTTTTTTAGATTTTACAAAACGTATGAACCACGGTAAATTAAAGCACATAAACACGTGTTTATAACTTTATGTGCAACCAGAAAACATTAGAAAACGTCAAAATCATCATCTACATAGGCAGTACATTAGAAAATTGACCTCCAACAAAAAAGCCATACTCATCATATCACCAGCAGCAAGCAGGAATAGGCAGTAAAACAAATGGCATATCGCATTGTTTGGCAAAATGGTAAATTTGGAGTACAGCTTGGGGGTATAAAACCAAGCTAAGCAACAAATCAGGACTGGCACGAACCTTTTTTCACACCAACAGATTAGAATGAAAGGAGTGTAGAAACCACGGTAGCATGTATGTGCCGAATGAAGCTATAATGTTTGAGTACAACCAGAAACTGCTAGCAAGCTCACCATCAGCCATAAGGCTAACAAACAACCAGGCTAGAAGCTCATTGTCCAAACTACGGTAGATTTTACATGAATGGTGAACCAATATGCACGAACTAAATATCAAACATCTCAACTACTGGAACATTAAAAATCTCATGTTTTCTTGAAACTTCAGAAATTTCACAGAGTGATCGGCAACACCATTCACCTTTCTTTACCTGAATCATGAAGGCTGGTCAGTTGAGATGACTATAAAGGTCACTCAGGACATGTTGCCTAATCAAGGATTTTCTAATAGGAAAAGACCACCGGTTCAGCATGCCCTGCGTAACCAACATTAGAATCATCCAGGAGGACCCGAAACAAAGATTGAGTAATCAAAAGATAATTTTGAACAAAATACAGTGCATGTGAATGCAAGTAGTTTCCTAATGAGAACATGAAACATCAAACTGAATTATGAGAGACAATGACTTGGTGTCACCAATCCAAAAGTGGAACTCAATCAAATAATGATATGTGCATATACAGAAGAAAAAGGAAGCATGTAAGATAGTTTCAAAGAAGTTGTAAATCGCATGGACCAATGAGTCTGAATAAAAGAACTAAAAAATCTCACATCAATGATGACTACATGCGCGCTCATATCCTGTATAACTCAAAGATAGAAAACGTAGTTATTGCCATTTAGATGACACCGTACTCAGAAATTTGAGTAGGAAAACTGAATTGTATGTACATTTTTTAACCGAGCCATTAGGATGGCCATGCGAAGGTGTCAATTATCTTACACAACTTGTCCCGCCGCTGCTGCCATGTATCACCTCATTCTTTCTCCTCTTCACACCGCCATTGTAGGAGCATCTACACGGAATTGAGCAACACTACAGTATGTCAATACCATGATGATACCTATGAAAGGAATACAAAAATAGTAGTAATAATATATCCAACATGCTGTTATGGATTTTCATATGAACTTTTCATATGAACCCATTTTAAATGTAGGCTAGTAGAGGGCAAGAAAAAGCACACGAAAGAAATAATCTATAAGAAATTGAAATTACTTTCATTTGATTAAGAACATCTTGATTTCTTTTTTCTCCCCTTATCAGTATGTTAGAAATGAGTGATTATAACGTTAGATAAGTTTGCAAATCCTGAAACCGATGAGGAGCATCCAAGTTTAAAGTTTCTAAAATACAAGGCTATGAATCAACCTCAACAACGGAGAACATAATTATTACCTTCTGTTTGGTTTCAAGAAATTCCATTTGCAGCTGAATTTCTTTTCTTTTTTGCATACAGAGTTAGTTGAGTATGAGCATTTGAGACAAACATGCATTTACCAGTTTGGTTTGACAGTAAAATTGGCAAGAACAAGACACCGAGCTGAATAAAAATCTTGGTTAGACCATGAAATGGGGGAGGAAAGTAGCCCTTCATCTCGAGGGAATTATTCCAGAGGACGACTAAAATCCGCAAATAAAAAACTGAAGAATGATGCAAATTAAAATCAAAACTGTGAAAATACCACAGGGCCATTTACATACAAAAATAAGCTAAAAATACCCCAAAACATTGTATCCATAATGTACTCAACAGGTGTAGAGCACAGGTGTATCAAAAATTTATTAAGGTGTAGAGAACAGGTGTATCAAAAAATTACTAAGGTGGATAGTCCTAGGGTTCTGAAAAATGGAATGAAAATTGAATATCCCAATACAAATAACACTACTATGCATTACATCGACAAAATAGAAATCAAGATTAGTAAGATTAGTAAGATTTACATGAAACTCTAGATACATATTTCAGACCAGTTAATTTTACCATCAAGAGGTACTAATAAATCAACTCAGAAGATCAACTCATAGAAGTCCAGGCACTCGGCAAAGAAGAATGAAATGTATGCACATAGTTGAATCCCGGCAATGAGGAATGATACCCCGGTCTTTCGCACATATAATCATTTTGTAATACACTTCATCATAAGCTAATTATATTTAGGAATCATAAGCATTTCCTCCATCCTGTGTAGACTAAGCTGTGTCACGTAATTTTGGACAGAGGGAATACACCATCTCTTACAGTACAAACCCAATGTACAAGAAAGCTTAGTCAACAAAAGCCATTATATCTATGAGTGTTTTAAGTAGTCGGCAAGATGTAGAGAATATAGGGATATATAATATTAAATAGTAATGAGGTCATATATACATACATGAGATCTATGAGTGTTTTAAGTAGTCGGCAAGATGTAGAGAATATAAGGATATATAATAGTATTAAATAGTAATGAGGTCCTATATACATACATGAGATCTATGAGTGTTTTAAGTAGTCGGCAAGATGTAGAGAAATAGGGATATATAATATTAAATAGTAATGAGGTCCTATATACATACATGAGATCTCAGGTAGATGGCTTCAACGCAACTGTAAGCATGAATGACCACAGAGCGTACAGTTCATACATATATTATATAATCCCAGCAAGAAAAATAACTAACGACATTATATGAGTACACATAGGAGAGTTAATGCTCGGCGAAGATGGTTCCCGATCCAAGCTGTAGAAGGGTGGCAGTGGCGGTTGACTCCAGGAGATCTGCAATGGGACAGTGGGTGGGGAAACGGCGAGAGAATAGAGACATTGAAAAGAAAAAAAGAAAATGGAGAGACCAAATATAGTGAAATTCTTAGGTTAATCTTTCAGGCTGCAAGTAATTAAATCCCAATACATATCAGCCAATGTATACTACTTATATGAGAGATAGTTTCTTCCACTACTCTCTCATACTAAACATTCAGAAGTCGCAAGCACATCTAGAACCATGTATCTTCTCTGTTACCGCCTCACTGGTGCTGACATTAGAGATCTTAGTTGTTGAACTTCGGTGTCGTTTTTATGGCGTAAAGTGTTTTACAGCGATCGACCCCCTTCATGACATTATAATGCTTATCACGTAAGCTTATGGCATATGACATCAAGTTAAATTAGCACTAACTGAGTTGTACATGACTACATGGTTACCTGGTTGCCCATGCCGTAGAGAATACATTAGTAGCAGTCTATCTACAACCTACTATGTAAGTAGCAAATCTATTAAAAAAATGGTGCGTAGCAGCAGCCAGTACAATACATGTACATTTATAAACTCGTAGCAAAGAGTACAGAAGAAACAAAGCAAAAACAGAGACTGGCAGGGGAGGAAGAGCAAGGAGAAGGATGTCATATCCTGATTGAAACCTAGTACGCCATGGTGGCTTCCTCGGCAGCCCTGATTGAAACCTAGTACGCCATGGTGGCTTCCTCGGCAGCTCGCGGATCCGGAGTTCAAGGAAGAGCTGAAGCCGGAGAGGAAAGGGGCTGGCGGGCGGAGGGGAAGGGGAAGGGGCCGCGGAAGGATGGGACCCTGGCAGGGGCGGAGGGGAGATGGTGCGGATACCGGAGCTACTGCCGTTGGCTGGTTGCCGGAGAGGGCAAGGTCGAGGTACGCGGCTAATTTCCCCCCGCCATGGGTCGATACCCATGAATAAGTTAGCAGCTCAAGATACCATTGTCTGTCTACGGTTACTAAAAACAACCATATAATGGGTAAGACTTTCTATCATTCACCTTAGAGAAATTGGCAGGATAGCTGAACCACGAGCTCATGCATTCAATCATCACGGTTGCGGAATAAAGAACAGAGAAATTCAGTGTGAACCAACCGGAAGAGCAATATAAAACTGAAGGTAATTGATCTTTTGCAAGAAAGTAAAACTTTGGAAGAATAAAGCGCAAAATTACCCTGCAAAGAGGATCGATTCTTCATCTTTCTGAACCTATCAACACATCATCTCCACTCTGAATCTGCAATGTACTCTCCATTAATACCATGAGAGCATCTCTATGTTATTCAAAGAATTGCTATGCAACATGTGGTAATTACAAATAAAAATATACAAACATATAGGGTTGTACAAGGCTTTAATAATGAGCTGTGGGGGTTTTCGCTACAGTAGAAAGTTTCTGAAAAAGAGGTTTGCACAAGCTTACCAAATTCCACCGCAAGCGTAAAATATAAGACATTTTGGTGATATAAAATAGCCAACTAAAACATCTTATATTTGTTACGCAGTTAGTAGTATCTATAAGTGGCAGCTGCAATTTAATCCGACGCGGTGTCTAATCTAGGTGGCTGGCAACAGCTTACTTTACACAAGGCTAGGAACATCACGATGTACTAAGATATCAAGTTATTTAGACAATGTCAAGTCATCTACATAGGCGAGGTAAAAGCTAAAGAAGGATTAATTAGATAGATGAATAACAGAGACAAAACGTGCAGAAAACTGTCAATTCCGTGGAAATGTGTGCTCCTTAGACTAATCACCCGTCACGAATGTGAATACATGGCCCGGTTAGCAGGAAGCAATATCTAGAGGGGACTCAAATTAAATAAGGAAGTGTTTCCACTTCAAGTAACAATGACTACCTAAAACAACTATATAGTGTTCTGTCATCACAGAGATTGCAAATGGGGTCATATGCATGCCAGTTGGTTGTAGTAATATCACTGGAAAACCACATAACGGGACTTTCCTGCCCCTGTAAGAATTGGAGACCAGAGAAATTGTTTTTATCAAATAAACATAGTGTTCTTGAAATATAATTGCAAAACACATAATGGAACTTATCTGCCTCTAAAAATTGGAGTTTTCAAATTAATCCGCTTTATTATCAAATAAACATGGATACCTAGTAGGAAGCACTGATGATACATGTGTAGGCAAACACCATATGTTCAATAAAAGTAAGACAGGCTACTCAAGGAAGAAGTTATGTCTATTTCAACGGAACTGTAAATGTATTTACATCAAAAGTAAGACAGACTACTCAAAAAATAGGCACAATATTACTGCAATGGTGACGGGGAAATGAAGCAATGGACAATCACATAAAAGAGAAAAGCTGACCTTCTCTAAGTTATACCATCTAAAGGTGTGATAGATCTCCAAGTGCCACTTTAGGGTAATTTTTACTAAAATAATCTGCACGATGCAGAACACCGAGTGCCAGATCTTGTCCTCTTACAGGCATAACACAAAGTATGCACTCAGATAAGCATAGTGTAAATAGAGAAATTTCTGCATGACAACATGCCATCAAACAAAGAAATCAAATCATCTGGAAGTCAGTAGCGTAGAACCACTAATGAAAATTAAATTAAAAGCATGAAGGTAAGATGATGTTAAATGTTCATGCTCATACAATAGCCACACACAAATCATGCTATTTGAAAGCATACCTTTAGACGAAAGCTGGGTTGTATTTTCCAATACATGTTAGAAGGAAAATAAGTCCAAATATTGCATTGTAAGTTTTTCTCTTATCTTGAAAGCATTAGAATAGAGCCAAGAATATAGTCGGCACGATTGCACAACTTCTAGTTATTAGCGCCGTCATCCATATCTTTAATTTCAGATTCAGAAATCAACCCACTATGAACTGTCCAACATAAGTTCCTTCTTGTGCTACTATGCCTGGCTGTTAATAGACCAATCAGATTTAATATTTTAAACCAATGGTATAGGGAAACTCATGCATAAGAAGAAAGTAACCATGGCATACCCGCAAGTAGGGTTGCAACGCGGCAGGACATGCGGGGCGGATTCCGTTCCAAATAGTACAATTTGCTTAGACTAAACAATGATATGGGCGATCCTGCATTTGCAACCCTACCTACAAGCCACACATCTAGCAGAGCATTTCTTATTTATTATTCCCACCAATCATTATATGAGGAAAGAAAGAATTGTAGATCAACTAATAGAAACTGAAAAAAATCCAACCAACCAGCAAGGAAGAAAAACCTCACCCCTTGCAGCAACTAAACACACTTTCAGCTTCTCCAATTCAATTAGAAGCTTGCAAGGCACAGGTTCAGCATAGCACTATTCTCTTGTACTCCCATGTCATACCTGAACAGACATAGCAACATTGAAAACTCAAAATTCACCTAGCCACCAACCAAAAATAAAAGTTTGTACATCACAGTTGTAGAAAACACCAAAACAAGATGAATGAAATTGCGCCGACCACCGGTATCACTTCACCAGGAGGTAACAACACTGGCCTTGCATGAGAATATCGTCAATCGAAATATAATTGCTTGTAGTTTACTTATTAATTATGCACCATACTCTGTAGTAAAACACGGTAAGATATGCTTTTGAAAACTGCATAATAATGCTATCTTGTTGTGCATCTAAAATCTGAAACTTTTCACTGTACTTTCTCGTTCTAGCTAAACGATAGCGAACTGAATTTGCTCTTACTAAAACACTAATCTCTTCTCATGTACTCCTATCAGTTAAGACCAGATGCTTTACTTCGTTTTAGATAGTTAAAGAGGATTATAAAGGATTATACATCCATAGTGAAACTTAAGCAAATGAAAGAAGAGTTACAAAACAGAATCACAAAGCCAAAAGAGAAAATTAGGACGAAGTGATCCTGATCAGTGCAATCCTCACCTCTCACTTGACCATGCTCCTGTGTCGTCGACTCTTATAATTATCATCCAAGATTCCTAATCCTATATATATCATAAATGAATGTAGAAGAGCCATAAGCAATGATAGGTATCAACCAAGAGCAAGATAACTGAACAATTTAATAGAAGAAATCAAAAAAAAATGTGGAAATTACCTAATCTGTTATTTAATTTATGTCAGTTAAAGAAAAGTTTGCCTTCTGAAATATATTAATCCCCAAATTAATTTGAACAATCATCCAAATCTCACACAAGAAATGAAGTAGAGATGAGAGGAGGAAGGAGTGACCTGGAACTAAGCAAGGAACAAAGCAGGCCTATGAGCATGGGCACATTCCTAGTACGTGCAAGTGTCCCCGAGCATGCCTTTCTCTGTTTCTTCCCTGCAAATAATAGGGGCACATGAACCGAGACCTTCATAGCATCAAATTCTCAATTTAGCAGCAGAAACTAAATATGTAGTCAAAACATCTCTGATGGTAGTGATATATGTGAGTACTGATCAATTAGGAATGCAAAGAGCACTGTTATGGCTTCTCTGAGTCCTTCCAATATTAGTTCAGTTCAGAGTCTGCATTATCTGTTCAAAAGCTGCAATATTAAAAGAACAACTTCACATATTTAAGAAATATGTATGTCATGTAAATTGGAAATCAATTAGAGCGTAGTCAGGCTTTAGTGGCATCACCTGAATAAATTCATGTGTAATAGCACTATAAGCAAATTATTTCATAGCATGTACAGAGAGCATTCAAGATCCTGAAGTTTCTTTACCCATGTCGATGCCAAGATCTCACATGCCAAATTATATCATTAAATCGCCAGAGTAACCACTAACATGACCTAGAGTAGTCAGTCTCTTCTCCTTTTCTGCACCAGCACAAGCATGACCATGAGCAAGATGAAAGTTTGTGATTTTAGGTCTCGACACAGCGAGGGGGTCAGATCGGGATCTTACCTTTGCGGTTGAGCTCGATGCGAACAAAACGAAGTTGTGGATGAGATCCTCCATCTCCAGCGCCGCCGCCCGACCGTCGCCGTCCGGGGCCATCGTGTCCTCCGGTCGGCCGCCAAATCCCGACGAGACGAAGTTGAGGAGGAGATCCTCCATCACTAGCGCCGCTTGCATCCTTGGACGTCGCCCTTCCATCTCCATACAGGTCCGCCGTGGCCCCCGGTCGGCCTGAAAATCCTGCCCCTTTTGCCACCTGAAACCCTAGTGCCTTGGGTAGAAGGTCCGGTGGCAGAGGAGCTAGAGGGCGCGATGGTGGAGGAGCCAGCCGTCGGGGGCATAGCCAGCTGGGTGGAGAAGGCGGGGAGGCGGCCGGCGGTTGGCAGAGCAAGGGGTGGGAGGAGGAGGGCCGGGTGGAGAAGGAGAGAGGATTGGGGGAGAAAGAGAAGATACGGATTGGGGAGGATTTGCCCGCTGGCTGGGTCTGTCTCACCTAGCAGCCTCACGTGACCCATCCTAAACTTACCCAATACAATGACGAGTGGACCCAAACAAACGTGGGTCCTGTGTGCAGCTGCAGGAGGGTAGAACACCGCCGTTGCATCACTTTATCTAGCGAGAGGACGAACGGGAGAGCACCGACGTGCTGCCACAGCCAACTCCGAGCCCACAACGAACGGACCAGATGCAAAGATGGGGAGATCCGACGATTCACATGCTCTGATCGTTGTGAGACCCCCTATGGGGGGCATCTATTATACCTTTAGAGTCCCTGTATGTCAACTTGGAAACAACAAATCGAGCAGGAGATGGTCCGTCCATTCTGTAGAATGATGAAAAGAGAACATGTGCGCACACAAATCACAGCTGGGCCAACAATTCCCAGAGTATTGCTTGCGGCCGCTTGACGTGGATCTCCAAATACGCCATGCCGTCGTGCTGGAGAGGGTGTTTAGGAGTAAAGCAGTCTGATCGGACGGAGTATCGAGGAGGGAAGAACAAAATATTGATGGAAAGGATAGAGAAGGTCAGATGAGCACGGGAGGTGAAGGTCCGTGGTGGGCAATAAAGGCAACGACCGCTAGCCTACCTAGTCGCTAATCACGTTGGGTCGTTTTGTTTCCTTCAAATTGTGTCGAGGTGAGACAGGGAGCCAATCAGAACAATTGAGGCGACGTGGCAAGCTGCATGGCTTGGAAAATACATGAAGTGGGGTGCTTCTATTTAAATATAAAAGATAAAAGATATGTCGTTAGAATATATATCGGGAGCACTTCTATGGGTACGCTGAAAAGTTACACTACACACACATGTAGAACGAAAATTGCTTGAGAAATGCATGTCTAAAGCCAGGTAGGCTACGCCTTCATTTTGTTGGGCTACATTAGCATCGCATGCCTTCACCTGAAAAATAAATATAACTATTTTGGAAATAAGAAGTGGAGGGAGTAAGGGATGACTAAATCATTTTAGCACCGAACAACCTGGCATGAAGACAATTACATCCTCTTGGCTCCAACTGCTTTAAAAAGAATGGTCCAGCCGTTCCTAGGAATGTACTTGACCGCCATCTACACTGGAGATCATAAGCAATTCGTGGAAAATAAAATAGTCAGACATTTTACATAAAGAGCAAAGTATCAAATGTAAAAGTATGAGCTTCTGAAGTTCTGAATCTGGTTAGTAACATATCGCTCGAGTTTCAACTAATATATATCTTTGTGAGCAAATGCTAATGTGGAAGTAGAAGTTAAGACTGGTCATAGTGGGGAGTAACTTAGACTAGTAACATATATCATGTTACTAGTCTAGGTTACTACCTTCATAGTGGGTAGTAACTTATATGTGGTGTGCATTGTATCATTTATTATGTTGTAGACTCATCTTGCCTTGAGTTGTGTGATGTTATGGTAACATATCTAGTTACCGCATCACTCTCTTTCTTCATTTATTAGCATGCCATGTCACCAAAATGTCTTGAGATGTGTGATGTTACTGCACTAGTGGAAAACAGGGCTTTCGTGAAAGCCTTTTGTCGCGGGCGTGTCAGCACCCGCGACAAATGACGTGGCCACGTCGCCCCGAAACCCTTTGGAGCGGTCCGGGCCTTTTGTCGCGGCCTTTTGTCGCGGGCCGTATAACAACCCGCGACAAAAGGGGGCTGAGGTTTGGCGCCTCCTGCTGGCACCCCTTTTGTCGCGGGTTGTGGTACGGCCCGCGACAAAAGGGCCATGCCTATATATACACACAGCCAGCCCCTCCACCTCCCTACATTTTTTTCCTTGGTGATGAAAGGTGGAGGTTTATGCTACCTCTTTTTTTCTTCATGTGCACAAGAGGTGTTTGATGAAATGTTTGTGAGGGATGTCACTTGATTTTATTTGATAAGATTTATCCTCCTTTTGATCCTAAAAGGTTAGCAACTATTTTCTCGTATACATAATTCATACAATACTAATTTTAGCAAGGTGATTGCATCTGATACATAATTGTACTTATGATGCAGATGAGTCATCCATGGATGTACAGTAACCGATGTGCTTCCGCTTTCAGACAGGGCGTGAATTCTTTCCTGCTTGTGGCCGAGGCAAACAAGTCGAAGCAAGGTTTTATGTGATGTCCATGTCTAAAATGTAAGAATGAGAAGGATTACTCTTGCTCAAGAGACATTAAGAGCCACCTGCTTCGGTTCGGGTTCATGTCCAGCTATAATGTTTGGACCAAGCACGGAGAAGAAGGGGTTATGTTGGAAGACGGCGATGAAGAAGAACATAATGATGACCAGTACCGATCTATGTTCTCTGAATGCGATGATACCGCAATGGAAGACAATGAAGAAGAAGGAGGTGAAGAACAGGCACCAGATGATCCCGTTGATGATGATCTTCGTCGGGCCATTTCTGATGCAAGGAGAGACTATAGCACGGATAAGGACAGGTTGCAGTTCGACAAGATGTTAGAGGACCACCACAAATTGTTGTACACAGGTTGTGAAGATGGGCAGAGAAAGTTGGGTAGCATATTGGAATTGCTGAAATGGAAGGCAGAGGCCGGTGTGGCTGACTCGGGATTTGAAAAATTGCTGATAATATTAAAGAAGTTGTTTCCAAGAAATAACGAATTGCCCGTCAGTACGTATGAAGCAAAGAAGCTTGTCTGCCCTCTAGGATTAGATGTGCAGAAGATACATGCATGCATAAATGACTGTATCCTCTACCGCTGTGAGAAATGCGAGAATTTGAATAAATGCCCGATATGCGGTGCATTGCGGTATAAGATCAGAAAAGATGACCCTGGTGATGTTGAGGGCGAGCCACCCAGGAAGAGGGTTCCTGCGAAGGTGATGTGGTATGCTCTCATAATACCACGGTTGAAACGTTTGTTCAGAAACAAAGAGCATGCCAAGTTGTTGCGATGGCACATGGAAGAACGTAAGAAAGACGCGATGTTGAGGCACCCCGCTGATGGTCAGCAGTGGAGAAACATCAGAAGAGAGTTCCCGGATTTTGCAGGTGAGGCAAGGAACTTATGGTTTGGTTTAAGTACAGATGACATGAATCCTTTTGGGGAGCAAAGCTGCAGTCGCAACACCTGGCCCGTGACTCTATGTATCTACAACCTTCCTCCTTGGTTGTGCATGAAGCGGAAGTTCATTATGATGCCAGTGCTTATCCAAGGCCCAAAGCAACAAGGCAACGACATTGATGTGTATCTAAGGTCATTAGTTGATGAACTTTTGGAGTAGTGGGCCAAACCAGGTGTACGTGTGTGGGATGAGCACACCGAGCAAGATTTTGATCTACGAGCGTTGCTATTCGTGACCATCAACGATTGTCCTGCTCTTAGTAACATTTCAGGACAGACGAACAAAGGATACAATGCATGCACACACTGTTTAGATGAGACTGACAGTAAATATTTGGGAAAAAGTAGGAAAGTTGTGTACCCGTACAATCGTCGTTTCCTTCCGCGCAAGCATGCTTTAAGGAAAAAAGGCAAGCATTTCAATGGCGAGGCAGGCAACCGTCCGAAGCCTGTCCCCCGTAGTGGTGCTGATGTATTTGACATGGTCAAAGATTTAAATGTTATCTTTGGAAAGGGTCCAGGCAGTCGACCTATTCCGAAAGACGTTGACGGACACGCGGCCATGTGGAAGAATAAATCAATTTTTTGGGAGCTAGAATATTGGAAAGTCATGGAAGTCCGCTCTGCAATCGACGTGATGCACCTGACCAAGAATCTTTGTGTGAATATTCTAGGTTTTCTGGGCGTGTATGGGAAGACAAAAGATATAACAGAAGCACGGGAGGACCAGGAACATCATAAAGGACAAAACGGCAATCATCCAGGGCAGTTTGAAGGGCCTGTCAGCTACGCTCTTACCAAACAAGAGAAAGAGATCTTTTTTGAAACCCTATTCAGTATCAAGGTTCCGTCTGGTTTCTCGTCGAATATAAAGGGAATAGTAAATATGAAGGAGAAAAATATCCAGAACCTAAAGTCCCATGACTTCCACGTGCTTATGACACAATTGCTTCCGGTTGCATTGAGGGGACTTCTACCAGAAAATGTTCGACTAGCCATTGTGAAGATATGTGCATTCCTCAATGCAATTTCTCAGAAGGTAATGGATCCAGAAACTTTGTCAGGATTACTGGATGATGTGGTCAAATGTCTTGTCAACTTAGAGTTGTTGTTCCCACCATCCTTCTTCAATATTATGACGCACCTCCTCGTTCACCTAGTTGAAGAGATTAGAATTCTCGGTCTTGCAATTCTACACAATATGTTCCCCTTCGAGAGGTTCATGGGAGTCTTAAAAAATATGTTCATAACCGAGCTAGGCCGGAAGGAAGTGATACGTCCCAAACGTATCCATAATTTCTTATGTTCCATGCTACTTTTATGATGATACTCACATGTTTTATACACACTTTATGTCATTATTATGCATTTTCCGGCACTAACCTATTGACGAGATGCCGAAGAGCCAGTTGATGTTTTCTGCTGTTTTTTTGTTTCAGAAATCCTACAAAGTAAATATTCTCGGAATTGGACGAAATCAACGCCCAGGGTCTTATTTTTCCACGAAGCTTCCAGAAGACCGAAAGGGATACAAAGTGGGGCGACGAGGCGGCCAGACCATAGGCCGGCGTGGCCAGAGGGGGGCCCGCGCCGCCCTATGGTGTGGGCCCCTCGTCAGCCCTCCAACTCCGCCCTTCCGCCTACTTAAAGCCTTCGTCGCGAAAACCCCAGTACCGAGAGCCACGATACGGAAAACCTTCCAGAGAAGCCGCCGCCGCCAATCCCATCTCGGGGGATTCAGGAGATCGCCTCCGGCACCCTGCCGGAGAGGGGAATCATCTCCCGGAGGACTCTTCATCACCATGATCGCCTCCGGATCGATGTGTGAGTAGTTCACCCCTCGGACTATGGGTCCATAGCAGTAGCTAGATGGTTGTCTTCTCCTCATTGTGCCATCATGTTAGATCTTGTGAGCTGCCTATCATGATCAAGATCATCTATTTGTAATGCTACATGTTGTGTTTGTTGGGATCCGATGAATATGGAATACTATGTCAAGTTGATTATCAATCTATCATATATGTTGTTTATGTTCTTGCATGCTCTCCGTTGCTAGTAGAGGCTCCGGCCAAGTTGATACTTGTGACTCCAAGAGGGAGTATTTATGCTCGATAATGGGTTTATGCCTCCATTGAATCTGGGACAGTGACAGAAAGTTCTAAGGTTGTGGATGTGCCGTTGCCACTAGGGATAAAACATCGATGCTTTGTCTAAGGATATTTGTGTTGATTACATTACGCACCATAATAAATGCAATTGTCTGTTGTTTGAACTTAATACTGGAAGGGGTTCGGATGATAACCTGAAGGTGGAATTTTTAGGCATAGATGCATGCTGGATAGCGGTCTATGTACTTTGTCGTAATGCCCTGATTAAATCTCATAGTAGTCATCGTGATATATGTATGTGCATTGTTATGCCTTCTTTATTTGTCAATTGCCGAACTGTAATTTGTCACCCAACATGCCATTTATCTTATGGGAGAGACACCACTAGTGAACTATGGACCCCGGTCCATTCTTTACATCTGAAATACAATCTACCGCAAACTCGTTTCTTTACTCGTTCTTCGCAAAGAAACATCATCTTCCACACTATACATTTAATCCTTTGTTTACAGACAAGCCGGTGAGATTGAGAACCTCATCGTTACGTTGGGGCAAAGTACTTTGATTGTGTTGTGCAGGTTCCACGTTGGCGCCGGAATCCCTGGTGTTGCGCCGCACTACACTTCGCCACCAACAACCTTCACGTGTTCCTTGACTCCTACTGGTTCGATAACCTTGGTTTCTTACTGAGGGAAAACTTGCTGCTGTACGCATCACACCTTCCTCTTGGGGTTCCCAACGAACGTGTGTCTTGCACGCCATCAAGCAACTTTTTCTGGCGCCGTTGCCGGGAAGATCGAGACACGCTGCAAGGGGAGTCTCCCACATCCAATCTCTTTACTTTGTTTTTTTCTTGCTTTACTTTACTTTACTTACTGCTTTGTTTGTTCTCTATATCAAAAATACAAAAAAATTAGTTACTAGCTTTACTTTATTTACTGTCTTGTTCTCCATATTAAAAACACAACAAAATTAGTTACTTGCATTTACTTTATTTAGTTTGTTTTATTTACTACTGCTAAAATGAATACTCCTGAGAATAATAAGTTGTGTGACTTCACTAGCACAAATAATAATGATTTTCTATTCACACCTATTGCTCCACCTGCTACTACAGCAGAATTTTTTGAAATTAAACCTGCTTTACTGAATCTTGTTATGAGAGAGCAATTTTCTGGTGTTAGTTCTGATGATGCTGCTGCCCATCTTAATAATTTTGTTGAACTTTGTGAAATGTAAAAGTATAAGGATGTAGATGGTGACATTATAAAATTAAAAAAATTCCTTTCTCCTTAAGAGGAAGAGCTAAAAATTGGTTGCTATCTTTGCCTAAGAATAGTATTGATTCATGGACTAAATGTAAAGATGCTTTCATTGGTAGATATTATCCTCCCGCTAAAATTATATCTTTGAGAAGTAGCATAATGAATTTTAAGCAATTGGATAATGAACATGTTGCTCAAGCATGGGAGAGAATGAAATCTTTGGTAAAGAATTGCCCTACCCATGGACTAACTACTTGGATGATCATCCAAACCTTTTATGCAGGACTGAATTTTTCTTCGTGGAACCTATTGGATTCAACTGCTGGGGGTACTTTTATGTCCATCACTTTAGGGGCGGCAAACAAAGCTTCTTGATAATATGATGATCAATTACTTTGAATGGCACACGGAAAGGGCTCCACAAGGTAAGAAGGTAAATTCTGTTGAAGAAACCTCCTCCTTGAGTGATAAGATTGATGCTATTATGTCTATGCTTGTGAATGGTAGATCTAATGTTGATCCTAATAATGTTCCTTTAGCTTCATTGGTTTCCCAAGAAGAACATGTTGATGTGAACTTCATTAAAATTAATAATTTCAACAACAATGCTTATAGAAATAATTCTGGTAACAACTATAGGCCATATCCTTCTGCTAATGGTAATGGTTATGGTAATTATTATGGGAATTCTTACAACAATAATAGGAGTGTACCCCATGGTCTTGAAGACATGCTTAAAGAATTTATTAGTACACAAACTGCTTTTAACAAATCTGTTGAAAAAAAGCTTGATAAAATTGATATTCTTGCTTCTAAGGTTGATAGTCTTGCCTCTGACGTTGATCTTTTAAAATTGAAAGTTATGCCTAATGAAGATAAAGATATTAAGTCATTTTCTACAGCAAACGCCATCCAAGTTCGAATTAATGAAAATATTAGATTGGTGGCTGAATTGCATGCTAGGTGGGAAAGAGAAGAAAAACTAGCTAAAGAGAATAATGTAGCTAAAGTTTGGACTATTACCACCACTAGTAATGATAATGCTTCACATGTTGCTACACCCCCTACTATCAATGGTAAAATAATTGGTGTTGGCAATGTTTCTACTCCTAGTGCAAAGCGTGCAAAACTGTCTGAAACTGCTGAAATTGCTAAAACTGCTGAAACTGGTTGTGATAAAACTGCTGAAATTTTTCAAAATAATGGGGACAATGATCCCATTGCTGTAGATCATAATGGTTTAGATTTTGATGATTGTCACATCTCTGAAGTTATAAAGTTCTTACAAAAACTTGCTAGAAGTCCCAACGCTACTGCTATAAATTTGGCCTTTACAAAACATATTACAAATGCTCTCATAAAAGCTAGAGAGGAGAAACTAAAACTTGAAACTTCTATTCCTAGGAAGTTATATGATGGTTGGGAGCCCATCATTAATATGAGGGTCAATGATTTTGATTGTAATGCTTTATGTGATCTTGGTGCAAGTATTTCTGTTATGCCTAAGAAAATCTATGATATGCTTGACTTGCCACCATTGAAAAATTGTTATTTGGATGTTAATCTTGCTGATAATGCTGTAAAGAAACCTTTGGGGAGGATTGATAATGTTCGCATTATGGTTAACAATAACCTTTTCCCCGTTGATTTTGTTGTCTTGGACATTGATTGCAATGCATCTTGTCCCATTATATTGGGAAGACCTTTTCTTCGAACTGTTGGTGCTATTATTGATATGAAGGAAGGGAATATTAAGTATCAATTTCCTCTCAAGAAAGGTATGGAACACTTCCCTAGAAATATAATGAAGTTACCTTATGATTCTATTATTAGAACAAATTATGATGTTGATGCTTCATCTCTTGATAATACTTGATTCACACTTTACGCGCCTAGTCGAAAGGCGTTAAAGAAAAGCGCTTATGGGAGACAACCCATTATTTTACTTCGCACTTTTGTTTTATATTTGAGTCTTGGAAGTTGTTACTACTTTAGCAACCTCTCCTTATCTTTATTTTATTGCATTGTTGTGCCAAGTAAAGTCTTTGATAGTAAAGTCAATACTAGATTTGGATTACTGCGCAGAAACAGATTTCTTAGTGTCACGAAATTGAGCAGCCCCTTCTGTAGGTAATTTAGAAAAATCTGCCAATTTACGTGCGTGATCCTCGGATATGTACGCACCTTTAATTCAATTTTAGAATTTTCATCTGAGCAAGTTAAGTGCGCCAGAAAAATTCGTCTTTACGGACTGTTCTGTTTTGACATATTCTGCCTTTTATTTCGCATTGCCTGTTTTGCTATGTTTGATGGATTACTTTGTTCCATTAACTTTCAGTAGCTTTGTGCAATGTCCAGAAGTGTTAAGAATGATTATGTCACCTCTGAATATGTGAATTTTTTATTATGCACTAACCCTATAATGAGTTTGTTTTGAGTTTGGTGTGGAGGAAGTTTTCAAGGGTCAAGAGAGGAGGATGATACAATATGATCAAGAAGAGTGAAAAGTCTAAGCTTGGGGATGCCCCGTGGTTCATCCCCGCATATTTTAAGAAGACTCAAGCATCTAAGCTTGGGGATGCCCAAGGCATCCCTTCTTCATCGACAACTTATCAGGTCACCTCTAGTGAAACTATATTTTTATTCCGTCACATCTTATGTGCTTTACTTGGAGTGGCTGTTTGTTTTTGTTTGAATAAAATCGGATCCTAGCATTCTTTGTTTGGGAGAGAGACACGCTCCGATGTTTCGTATGAACACATATGTTCTTAGCTTTACTTTTAATGTTCATGGCGAAGGTTGAAACTGCTTCGTTCATTGTTATATGTTTGGAAACTGAAAATGCTTCATGTGGTAATTGGTATAATGTCTTGAATAATTTGATACTTGGCAATTGTTGTGCTCATATAGATCATGTTTAAGCTCTTGCATCATGTACTTTGTACCTATTAATGAAGAACTACATAGAGCTTGTTAAAATTTGGTTTGCATGATTGGTCTCTCTAGAGTCTAGATATTTTCTAGTTAAGGTGTTTAAACAACAAGGAGACAATGTAGAGTCTTATAATGCTTGCAATATGTTCTTGTGTAAGTTTTTCTGTACCATTTTATACTTGAGTTTGCTTCAAACAACCTTGCTAGCCTAGCCTTGTATTGAGAGGGAATTCTTCTCGTGCATCCAAATCCTTGAGCCAAAAACTATGCCATTTGTGTCCACCATACCTACCCACTACATGGTATTTCTCTGCCATTCCAAAGTAAATTACTTGAGTGCTACCTTTAAAATTCTATCCTTTGTCTTTGCAATATATAGCTCATGGGAAAATAGCCTTAAAAACTATTGTGGTGAAGAATATGTAGCTATGTATCTTATTTCTTATAAGTTGCTTGTTGAGCGGTAACCATGCTTCTGGGGACGCCACCAACTATTACACCTTTGTTGAATATCATGTGAGTTGCTATGCATGTTCGTCTTGTCTGAAATAAGGGTGATTTATCATGATCAAATCGTTTGAGTATGCATATTGTTAGAGAAGAACATTGGGCCGCTAACTAAAGCCATGATCCATGGTGGAAGTGTCAGTTTGGACAATTAATCCTCAATCTCTTATGAGAATATTATCTGTTGTTGAATGCTTATGCATTAAAGAGGAGTCCATTATCTGTTGTCTATGTTGTCCCGGTATGGATGTCTAAGTTGAGAATAATCAAAAACGAGAAATCAAATGCAATCTATCTCCTTGGACCTTTGTCTTTGTGACACTTGGTTGAAACATATGTTATGCAATGATAATCCATGTAAATCCAAGCTAATTAGGACAAGGTGCGAGCACTATTGGTAATCTATGCATGAGGCTTGCAACTTATAGGATATCTTATACATAACACATATGATTTATTACTGCCGTTGACAAAATTGTTTCTATGTTTTCAAAATGAAAAGCTCTAGCACAAAAATAGTAATCCATGCTTCCTCTCGCGAAGGGCCATTCTTCTACTTTATTGTTGAGTCGGTTTACCTACTTCTTTCTATCTTAGAAGCAAACACTTGTGTGAACTGTGTGCATTGATTCTTACATGTTTACCTATTGCACTTGTTATATTACTTTGTGTTGACAATTATACATGAGATAAACATGTTGAAGTTGAAAGCAACCGCTGAAACTTATATCTTCCTTTGTGTTGATTCAAAGCTTTCTACTAAGAATTTATTGCTTTATGAGTTAACTCTTATGCAAATCTTATTGATGCTTGTCTTGAAAGTATTATTCATGAAAAGTCTTTGCTATATGATTCAGTTGTTTATTCATTGTCTTTACCATTGCTTCGAATCGCTGCATTCATCTCATATGCTTTACAATAGTATTGATCAAGATTATGATAGCATGTCACTTCAGAAATTATCCTTGTCATCGTTTACCTACTCGAGGGCGAGTAGGAACTAAGCTTGGGGATGCTTGATACGTCCCAAACGTATCCATAATTTCTTATGTTCCATGCTACTTTTATGATGATACTCACATGTTTTATACACACTTTATGTCATTATTATGCATTTTCCAGCACTAACCTATTGACGAGATGCCGAAGAGCCAGTTGTTGTTTTCTGCTGTTTTTGGTTTCAGAAATCCTACAAAGGAAATATTCTCGGAATTGTACGAAATCAACGCCCAGGGTCTTATTTTTCCACGAAGCTTCCAGAAGACCGAAAGGGATACGAAGTGGGGCGACGAGGCGGCCAGACCATAGGCCGGCGCGGCCAGAGGGGGGCTCGCGCCGCCCTATGGTGTGGGCCCCTCGTCAGCCCTCCAACTCCGCCCTTCCGCCTACTTAAAGCCTTCGTCGCGAAAACCCCGCATCCGAGAGCCACGATACGGAAAACCTTCCAGAGACGCCGCCGCCGCCAATCCCATCTCGGGGGATTCAGGAGATCGCCTCCGGCACCCTGTCGGAGAGGGGAATCATCTCCCGGAGGACTCTTCATCACCATGATCGCCTCCGGATCGATGTGTGAGTAGTTCACCCCTGGACTATGGGTCCATAGCAGTAGCTAGATGGTTGTCTTCTCCTCATTGTGCCATCATGTTAGATCTTGTGAGCTGCCTATCATGATCGAGATCATCTATTTGTAATGCTACATGTTGTGTTTGTTGGGATCCGATGAATATGGAATACTATGTCAAGTTGATTATCAATCTATCATATATGTTGTTTATGTTCTTGCATGCTCTCCGTTGCTAGTAGAGGCTCCGGCCAAGTTGATACTTGTGACTCCAAGAGGGAGTATTTATGCTCGATAGTGGGTTCATGCCTCCATTGAATCTGGGACAGTGACAGAAAGTTCTAAGGTTGTGGATGTGTTGTTGCCACTAGGGATAAAGCATCAATGCTTTGTCTAAGGATATTTGTGTTGATTACTGTCAACACCTGGATTTTTAAGTCCAGATGCCTATTATGCCATTCCTCGCAATCCCAGGAATATTGTTTTTGCGAGACATAATAGATTGATATCACAACACATCATTCATTACAACCCATAACCGTCTTACAAATAAAGGATCACATGATCCAGTCTCATTACAATAATAGAAGTTCTATTAATCCATTACATAACACATAGCGGAAGCGAAATAGCGTAGTAGTAGTCCATTTATTCCACGAGCAACTGTTGACGTCAGGAGTGATCCTAGTTGTCGTAGACGTCCTGCTGTCCTTCTTCCGGGTTCTGATACTCCTCTTCATAGTCTGGCCATTTGAATAGCCAGGGACACAACCATGAGTACTTTAAAGTACTCGCAAACTAATACTAAGGTAAATACTATCAACTATAGTAAAGGGGTTCTAAGCTCTAGTTTCATTTGCATAAAGCCAGTTTTATTTCATAAACACTTCAATAATCAAAACTCTTCATTTGCTTAACTAACTCAAGTGGGAACATTAGTGTCATTCCCACAACTCAGTTGTGATTCAAAGTCAAAGTCACCTTTCAACTCAAATCACAAGTCACCATTCATATTTTTAGAAAAGTTCGATGACGGAACAAGTATGGCCTTTCCAACTCGTCCATGACCGGCCGACGCGGCTATTCGAATAGGTTAAACTCTGCAGAGGTTGTACACTTGTGCCACAACAATTGCAATAGTTCGTCGTGGGTAATCGGCCCTGATTTATCGTACGCAAGTACGCGAACTACCAATCCTAACCTTTCATTTACATACCCTAGTATAGGCACCTCTCCCCATGAGCTTGGCCTCCCAGTGAAGACAGACAGTCAGCCTGGGAACTGCACAGGGCTTGGGCCGGACATTCACCTCATTTCACGTCATTTCACAATATTCCTTTCGTTGTAGAGGCAGCCTCCGGCATAACCCCGATGACGCTTGTTTTAGAGGGAACCCATACTAAGACACATAAATTTCCAGCTAAGCCTTACCCAGATTCAGGTATTGTGGGGGTACTTGTAAAATTGGAATGGTATCGCATCCGAACCCAACCATCAGTTTTTGGTAAGTTTCACCAAGTCATTCACAAGTCATATTCACCTTCAAAATCTTTCAATAGAATGACTCATCATTCCAAGGTTTTCAAAGTCATTGGTTTTCACAAGTTCCCATCTATAGTAGTCAATTTTAGTTTAGCACTAGCAACTAGGCATAAGGGGTGCTAAGCAACTTGGATTGCTCTAGGCTAAGTTTGATACTCTTGCACTACTCCATAACTAAACTAAGTGAATCATGAATCAAAAAGTACTTTGATAAACAAAATTTAGTAAAGCTTGTAAAGTAAAAACTTGGGATAGGAGCATTAAGCATAAAGTAAAAGTAATGGTGCCTTGCTCTTGTAGAGCTTTGCACTAATCTATCTTGTAGTGGTAATAGCTTGCAAACAAAATAGCTTGCATTAGTCTAGCTTGCCTTGGTTGGTGATGTGATCGAAGTTTTCTTCTCCTTCCTCTTGGTAGAATACCTCTTCCTCTTGATAGTCTCCGGTACTAGCGTCTATAAACGAATACGAGGATACAATCACCAAACAACACTTAAGTAATCTTAATTAGCCTTAATGGATCACAAAATTGATCTAGCATCACTACTTAACATTTATCCAACAATTATTCTAGGGTTTCCTTATTTAATATTTAGGAAAATAATTTCCTCTCATTAAAAATTGGAATTAGGGTTTCTCTTTGGTTTGGGAGAAATAATTTCCTCTCATTGAATCTTCTTAAGATTTAATCTTCTCAAATAACCAGGGATGATCACATGTTGACCAAGGTCAACACTTCCCACTTATTATTTGAGAAAAGTGATTTAAATGAGATTCATCATCTCATGTGATTTAAATAACCATTGCAAAATAAATACTATTTTGATTTAACTTCTACAAGTGAGCAAGTATGAGCCTATGCAGTATAGGGCATCATATTACTTCATAACACTTGAGAAAATGATTTAAATGAGGTGCTACACCTCATAGATTTAAATTCCTAAAATTTGAAAAAGTTTTAAATGAGCTAGTATTGACTACATAGCCAATTTTTGAATCTAGCCCATGATCATGTACAGAACCCATATCATATTTTTACATAGTAAATTAGAGTTTGTTAAATTTGAATTATTGCAATTGTATTCACTTCCAAATTAAAATTGGTTGATTTTTAAGATTTATTTGAATACTGAAAAGTAACTATTTTGTTATTTTTGCTATTCAAAATCTACACAAGATAAGGGGTTGAATCCAGCGGGGTTAGTTAGAGAATTTCGTGGGCTTTCCAGCAATATAAAGTTGGTTTAAATTGGTTGAGTAGATTCAAAGCTATTTAAATTTGAAACACAGCATCAGTAAAGGATTTGACCAAGCCTATTTATTCCAAATTTGAAAAGGTGGGCCTGCGCGGGAAAATTTAACGGGCCGGCCCAAGTAACGCTTCAGCACTAGGTGGGCTATCCAAAGGTGGGACCTACATGTCATTGTGTTTAAAACACCGAAACGGTAAGGGCTTACCTCGGCCGTCAGATTAGAGGTGGATCGGATGGTCGACAGTCGTCGTCGTCGATGGGGGAGAGGAACATGCTGCTCCGGCGAGGTAGGGGGTCGGCGGCGTGACGGAGGTTCCCGCGGGGGGCGGCGCTGGTGCTAGGCGGCGTTGTCGACGAAGGGGAGTCGTTTGGTACCAGTTGCAGCTCCAATGGTGGTCGAATTCGTCGTGTTGATCTGCGGCGGACTCCGGCGATCGACGGAGCGATTGGGGCTGTCTGTGGCTTAATCGAAGGGGGGCTGGGGTTTAGGAGGTCAAGAAGAGGGAGTGGAGAAAGTTTGGTGTGGAAGGAGAAGGCTGAGGGGGGCCTCTTTTTATAGTGCGAGGGGGTGGCCATGGCGGAGCGGCTGGTCATCAATGGCGCCGGCGATTCAGGATGCGAAGGGGCAAGGTATGGGGCGCACCGTGTAGGCGATGGCTAGGAAGTGCTAGAGCGCTTGATGGTTTAGCTAGGGGAGGACAGGAGCGTGCGGCGTCATCGCCGTCCTTGCGGTACCGGCGCGGCAGGGGTTTGATGATGGCGTCGTCTACGGCGCAGGCGACGGCCAATGGCGGTGTCTGGCGAGGTCCTGGCATGGTGTGGAGTGTGCACGCGCAAGAGGAGGGGAAGGGAAGGACGACGTCGAGCTGGCGCGAGATGCTCTGGCGCGCTCCAGAGCACGCTCACCGCGTGCCTGGCACGTTTCTGGCGCGTCTGGGCGAGCGTCTGGTGGCCAATGCCGTGCGAGCCTTTAGCTGGGAAGTGTACTGGCGTGAGTAGGAGAGTGTAGGCGAGCTAGTTGACAAGGAGAAAGGGCTCAGAGGGAGATGGAGAGGATGAATGGCATGGTGGTGTCCTTGGCTCGGCATGATGAAGTTATTGCTCATTGCACCAATTTTAGCAGGGCTGCAGTGCATAGGATGATGCAGAGGAGGTACAAGGATGTTGATGATCACAATTGGAAAGGAGTTTAGGTTAAGAACCAGAGGATAATAGCATGTGTGCAAAATCAGGAATGATGCCTGCCATGTGTTTGTGAAAATGGCCGCATGAAACTTTTGGTAGAATTTTTGATTTATTTTTGGTGGAGCTCAATCATATAATTAAAGAGAAAGAATGGTGGTGGTGGTGGTCAATTTGGTGAAGATTTGTGAGATTTCAAATTTGGGGTTATCTTCTCTTTAATTCAAAGTCTCCACTTGGCACCTCTTTGCTGGTCAACCTGGTCAACATCAGTGATGGTGGTCAACATAAAAGTTGTTCACTTTCATATGGTCTTGGATGAGGTGGTCATAGTTTACCAAGTTTTGTTTAGGAATCAGAAGATAAATGGGTGCAAAGTGGTGAAGAAAATAAAAATGGGACATATGACCATTATCATATGTGAATTGAATTTGAGATTTTCTTTGATTTGATTCTTGTTTCTTTGATGCATTTGTGTTTGTTTAACACATATAAGTATTCTACAAGCAAGAGATCAAGCAAAGGTGGCCTTTGGTGAAGATTTGCAATTTGGCCCTATGTGTATGTGAGTGAAATTGGGATTTTCTCACCATTTGATTTCTCTCCATTTGATTTGACTTTTCATGACTCTAATGTGATTCTTATTAGTTTAGAAACATTTTAAAACCATTGAAACCATTTCGAAAGGTCTTGTTCAAAGATTTGCAAAATTGGCCTTAACACATAAGAGGTGATATGTCAAATTTTACTAAACTTGTAAATTGTTGATCTTGCTTTAGGGTCAATTTAGCATTAGATTAGGTTTAGAAAAGGTTTCACATCATTTGGTCAAGGTTTAAAGTCATAGGGCAAAATTTGGTGAAATGGCTATGTGTCACATATGCCTCTATGCATATGTTGCATTTGAATTTTAATTTGACTTGGCTTGACCCAAATGAGGTTGTGGAGTGTTGAAATGGTATATAGGAGTGATCCCACCATTCACAACAAGTCTTAGGGTCAAGGATCTCAAATTCCCAAATTTGCATTTTACTCTCATATGCCTCTATGGCATTTTTAGTTTCTTTTTATTTTCTTTGGAAACAACTTGGATTAGGTTTGATAAGTGCTAGGTAAGGTGTATAATGGTTTTCCAAACCTCTAAACAAAGTACAGGAGCTTAATGTAATTTATAAAAATAGCCATAGGCACATATGCTTTTTTCTTATTTAATTTCCTTTTATTTTATTTTAACTGGGATGGTGAAAAGAGGGGTGAGGTTTAGGGTTTAAGATTATTTCAAACTACTATAACAAGCAATCATGGCAATAGCACAAGGATTAACCAAGATCACTATGCATCAAACTTAATTTAATAAAAGTTTTTGTTGGTTCCAAAATTTGGAACTAGGGAAATTCATTTGTTTTGTTTTGAAATTTTTGGGATGTTACAATTACATTACGCACCATACTTAAGGCAATTGTCTGTTTTTTGCAACTTAATACTGGAAGGGGTTCGGATGATAACCCGAAGGTGGACTTTTTAGGCATAGATGCATGCTGGATAGCGGTCTATGTACTTTGTCGTAATGCCCTGATTAATTCTCATAGTAGTCATCGTGATATGTATGTGCATTGTTATGCCCTCTCTATTTGTCAATTGCCCAACTGTAATTTGTGCACCCAACGTGCTATTTATCTTATGGGAGAGACACCACTAGTGAACTGTGGACCCCGGTCCATTCTTTACATCTGAAATACAATCTACTGCAAACTCTGTTCTTTATCGTTCTTCGCAAACAAACATCATCTTCCACACTATACATTTAATCCTTTGTTTACAGCAAGCCGGTGAGATTGAGAACCTCACTGTTACGTTGGGGCAAAGTACTTTCATTGTGTTGGGCAGGTTCCACGTTGGCGCCGGAATCCCTGGTGTTGCGCCGCACTACACTCCGCCACCAACAACCTTCACGTGTTCCTTGACTTCTACTGGTTCGATAACCTTGGTTTCTTACTGAGGGAAACTTGTTGCTATACGCATCACACCTTCCTCTTGGGGTTCCCAACGGACATGTGTCTTGCACGCCATCAGGAAGTATCTCAAAGGGCTACGGAACTGAGGAGGTAATTTAGTTTTGTGTTGAATTTCTTCCTGACCTTAAGCCGATTGGTGTTCCTGAATCTCGATATGAGGGGAGGCTGACTGGAAAAGGCACACTAGGAAGGAAAGCAACGGTGTGCATGGACAAGATTTCTTTCAATCAAGCACACTACACAGTTCTATACAATTCCAGCTTGGTGGCTCCGTACATCGAGAAACACAAGAATGTTTTACGAGAAATAAACCCGGGCCAGCCCGAGTCATTGATTACACGTCAACACATGAATACCTTCGGCAGTTGGTTGCAAAGACATCTCATGAGTAACACCACTGTTGGAGAGCAGTTGTACTTGTTGGCCAGGTTACCATCTTCAAACATATGTACATTCCAAGGGTACGAGATAAATGAGAATACATTTTACACGATCGCCCAAGATAAAAAGAGCACCAACCAAAACAGTGGTGTCCGCTTCGATGCAAAAGATGAGAATGGAAAGACCACCACATATTATGGGTACATAGAGGAAATATGGGAACTTGACTATAGACCCACTTTTAAGGTCCATTTGTTCCGGTGCAAATGTGTGAGGCTCAGCGGTGTACAGGTTGACGATAAGTACGGTATGACAACAGTGGATCTCAACAATCTTGCATACATGGACGAGCCATTCGTCCTAGCCAACGAGGTGGCTCAAGTTTTCTACGTGAAGGACATGTCTAGCAAATCGAGAAAAAGAACTCAACAAAAGAATACATCAACCTAGGAGCCGAAGCGCCACATAGTTCTTTCGGGGAAAAGAAACATCGTGGGAGTGGATGACAAGATAGACATGTCAGAAGATTATAATAAGTTTAAATAAATTCCGCCCTTCACGGTGAAGATTGACCCAAGCATCTTGCTAAATGATGAAGATTCTCCATGGCTACAGCGTAGAAGAAAACCACAGCACTAGATGGCGATGTGTTGGCGATATTTAAACATGTAATGTAATAATGTATTCTTAATGGAGTCTTTCACGGGCTTGCAGGTAAATTTTTCCGAGGCGCAGCTTCCGAAGATGCCGTAGGGCGTGTGCACCAACGACATCTTCGAGAAGCTGCGCCACGGGAGATTTCCAACCCTTTCCCCAATACTATTGGAGGAGATGAAGTCTTTCACGGGCTTGCAGGGAAATTTTTCCGAGGCGCACCTTCCGAAGATGCCGTAGGGCGTGTGCACCAACGACATCTTCGAGAAGATGCGCCACGGGAGATTTCCCAACCCTTTCATCCATCCATGGGGATGAAACTCTCCCTACATGCTTGTTGATCTGCTTGTTAAGGCGTATCGGTGTTCCTTTTATAGGCAAGACGCCGCTTCTACTTTGTTTTGTTCCTTCCACAGGGTGTCGTGCGTTACATGCTTTATCTCATCGAGCAGTGCGTCCACCCACGCGTCCTTATCATGCCGACAGTTTTGTTAGATGACACAGAACCACCTTTAGTCCCGGTTGTACCCACCAGCCGGGACTAATGGTTGCTCGTACGTCAGCCACCCCCAGATAAGGCCCTCCTAGATAAGACTCCCCCAGATAAGGCCCTCCTAGATAAGCCTCCTATCTTTTGTCCCGGTTTGAGCCCCCACCCGGGATGAAAGTTTCCCGCGCCACTGCGTTCCCGCCTATTTTCTTTCCGCGCTTTCCACCGCTTCCCGTCTCCGTCTTCCCGCCATTTTTTCACTATATATATATATATATATATATATATATATATATATATATATATATGTAGTCTTGGCCTCCATTTACATATCACATATAGACTCATATCTACAAACCTCATCACCCTCTCCCATGGCTTCGATCGTATCTCTAACACCCCGGGAGGCGGAGGCGCTTTGCGCCTCGAACTACCCCTGCCCACTGGGCTACCGTGTCCCGACCGGCTGGTTGCTGAGCGTTGGAGGCGTACCGGTCCCTCCTATCCCTCTAGGTGTGGTGCACGAGATGGTCATCACGAACCACTACTACTTCGAGCTCACACCAGAGCAGCGGAGGAATCCCCAGTGGCATCCCGACTACAGCCCGACTCGGGATAGCTTCTTCATCAATCGGCGTGAGAATGCGCTTGCTAGGTACGACGAGGACGGCCCGTCTCGTTCGAACTTCAATGAGGCCGGCCGTCGGCTGTGGTGGCGCGGCCGGACTCTGCAGAGCGTCATGGCCTACTGTGGCCCCAGCCTGCGCTACCCTCAGTCCCAGCCAACGCGTGCTCACCCGCCGAGGTTTGACAACCGCGACCCCGATGCTAGCGATGATGACGTCGGCGACTACGATGACTACAGCGGCGACGTTTATAGGGCTAGGCACGACTATGACTGAATGACTCCAACATTCGAATCTGGCCATGTACCTTAATTTTCAGTTGAGCTGTGTACTTTAATTCCAGTTCAATCGTAATAAAATTTCTCACAATGACTCTATTGAAAACAACCCACAACGTCTTTATTGAAATTACAATTAAAATAGATAAACGACTAGTCTAGTCTCTACTCGTCATCGGAGATTGTCTCCGTCCAAATTTCGTCCCACCGAGGGTCATTTTCGGCCCAAGTTGTATTCGGGTTGTCGAGCTCGAACTCGGCGACGGCCCGACGGTGGCGCCTGTTGGACCTGCGCTGTGCCCTGAGGTCAGCGAAGACGCGTCGGTGTTGTCGACGTCGTTGGGGAACTACGCCCTCCACTGGCGCATCAACTGCTCGTCGTGGTCGGCGATGGCGATCCGGCGCTGCACCTGGCGGTGCCGGCGAAGGTCCTCTTCGTCGACGAGGCACAGCGGTGGCGCCAGGAACGCTGCCTCCTCTAGCGATTCAACATCCAGGAAGTTCATGTCGCGCCGTGGCCGTCGAAATCGCCACGCTGCCACGTCGTAAGCGCGCGCCGCCAGCTCCGGCGTGTTGTACGTGCCGAGGGTGAGGCGGAAGCCACCGGCGCGTATCTCGGCGTAGAACCTACTGCTCGGACGCGCTCGGACGCCACGGAAACCGGATGACCCGCGACGGCGTCGCGGCATCCCGGAGATGAATGAGCGGAGGCGGCTGTAACAGCCCAAATTTCAAATCAATGAAGAAGAAGAATTTCAATTACTCAAAATTTAGAACCAACAAAAACTTTTATTAACACATGTGCTATGCATAGTACTCATGTTTGATTTTTAGTGTGAATGCCATGATGTTTAGTTGTGTGCTTATGCTCACCACCTAAAACCCTAGCTTGATCCTTTGAAGATCACAAAGCAAATCAAAGAGGAAGAAAAGAAAGAAAATAGAAAAATCACAAAACCCTCACATATGGTTAATGCCATTTTTGAAAATCTTCAACCTAGACCATTTTGGCTTGCACCACTGGTTGGAGAATGTTACTAAACACTTATTAACTCTTTTGAAATCAAAGAAACTCAAATCAAATCAAATTTGAATTCAAATTGTGCTCACATGCACTAATGGTCAAAACTGCCATTTTTAACCGGATGCCTACTTTGAGCCTCTGTATTAAGAAATTTTCAAACCAAACAATTCCAACTCTTTGCACCTCATCCAAGACCACATCAAGGTGAACAACTTTGGTAAAGCACACCCCTGCAAATTCTTGCTAAATTCAAAGTTATGCTCAAGCTAAGTTGGAACTTTTTAACAGATTCAAGATCATAGCCATTTTGAAATTTCACAAATCAATTCAATTTTGCCCACCACCACCACCATTGTGTGTCTTTGGTTATATGAATCAACTCCACCAAATTTCATTCAAAATTTTGAAACTATCTTTCATGCGGCCATTATGACAAACACATGGTGAGCAAGAATCAAACTAAATCAAAATCACTATTTGAAATAGTGTTTGGCCCAATTTTTGAACTCTACTTGATCAAACATTGTCCCCTGGTCCCCTTCAGCACAATGCCTCCACCTAGCAACCCTGGACATAGGCAGACATGGCAATGCCATTGCCATGCCGGCCATGTCTCACATGCACTATGCCCCCTCTCACTCCTCTCACCTCCAGCTCTGCCCACCTTGTCCCCTAGCCTCACCTTGCTCTACTGGACCAGCCTGGACTAGCCTTGGTCGGAGGAGAACGCAGCATCGACCAGAACACACTGTGCCCACGACGCCCAGGACATGCCAGGGTTGGCATGGGCGCCGCCCACGGGCACGCCAGGGCACGCGTTGCCCCGTCGACTCGCAGCTCTCCTGGACCCCCACTTCCGCCTTGAGCCTCGCCATGGTACCAGGAACACGCTAGACATCAACTTGTCCCCGACCATCGCCCGCCGTCGCCGGAGACGAAACAAAATCCCGCCACGGCCGCGCAGTACACCGCACGCTCCCGACCGTGTTAGGCACCGCCCAGCCGCGCCATTACCGCCAGGAGAACCGCCAGGACACGCTGAACAGCGCCGCGCCCTCGCCTAGCTCGCTGCACCCGCGTCGTCGTGGTCGCCTTCGCCGCAGCACCCTGCCTCCCTCCGCCACTATAAAAGGACAACTCCCCCGCTCAATTCCTTCACACCAGCTCACTTCCCTCTCCTCCCTCGACCTCCTCGACCTCTTCCCCCTCTCCAATTTCTACCGGAGTTCGCCAATTGCTAGCCAGAGTCCGCGTCGGTGCTGAGAAGGTCGCCGTCGATTGGAGCCGCCCCAGGAAGCAACGCCGGTACCAGGAGGTTCGCCGTCGTCGACAACGACCCTACGCAGCTCGTCGACCCTCGCCGGAGCTCCGGTGAGCACTCCGACCCCCACCTGCGCCGCGCCAGTACCCCTCTCTCGCCGGAGATGACAATAGCCGTGCGCCGTCCGATCCAAATCTAATCGCACGGCTTAGTTTAAAACTTACCGTTTCGCGTGTTAAGTGAGGCTGACAGGTGGAGCCACCTCGTCAGACAGCCCACGCGTGCGAAACGCGTGGTGGGCTGGATTTCGCGGTTTAAACCGTTTCGGCCCGTTAATTTTCCCGCGCTGGCCCACGAATTCAAATTCGTTTAAATCGATTTATTTCAAATTGCTTACTGGTGCTTTGTTTAAATTTGAATAGAATCAAATCGGCTTAACCAAATTTGATGAATTTCATATGGTTGGAAAGCTTGTGAAAAGATCTACCCAACCCCACTGGTCTCAACACTAGATTCGTTGTAGAATTAATGTGACAAAAATAACAAGGCAGGGCCTTTTCAAACTTCAAACTTTCTTTAAAAATCAACCAAAAATGCTTTTGAGTTGATTCCAACTCTCATAAATCACATTCCACATACTCTACATGTTTAGGTAAAAATATGACATGGTTACATCATGTGATCATGGTCTAGATTAAATAATGGCTCTATGGCTATTTCTAGTACTTGGATATTGTCCAAAACTATTTATTAAACCTTATGAGAGGTTTTCCCTCATTTAAATCTTGTCCCAAGTAACTCAACATGAGGTAGTGATCATGGTCTACTTAATCTCATATTGAATTATTTGGTGATATTAAAGTATGATTATGGTAGTGTTAAATTGCATGAGGTACTCTACCTCATTTAAATCATTTTCCCAAATGATGATTACGAATGGTTGACCTTGGTCAACATGGGTTCAAACATTATTGATTTGAGGAGATTGAATCTTAACCAGATTCAATGAGAGGAAATCATTTCCTCAAGAAACTAAATAGAAACCCTAACCCATATTTATAATGAGAGGAAATTATTTTTCTTAAGAAGAAAACAAAGTCAACCAACATGATAGCAATGTGGTGATGATAGAGTAGCTTGTGTGAACCTTGTGTGTGCTTAGTCTAGCTCTTAAACCGTGTTTGGTGATTGTTACCTCGTATCCGTTTTTAGACGCTAGTACAGAGGAGTACCAAGAGGAGGAGGTCTACTTCCAGGAAGAAGAAGACCACTTTGATCAGTACACCAACCAAGGCAAGCTAATATTCTTGCAAGTGCAAAGCTCTACTAGAGCAAGGCACCATTACACTGTTACTTTATGTTCAATGATCCAATCCCAAGTTTTTACCTTGCAAGTTTTCACTTTGTTTATTAAAGATTACTTTTATAGTTAACTTTGGTCTAAGTATAGAGTAGAACAAGAGTATCAAACTTAGCCTAAAAGCTTTATAAGTTAAGTAGCACCCCTCATGACTAGTGCTAGTGCTAACAAATAAAATTGACTACTCTAGATGGGAACTTGTGAAGTGAAATGACTTTGAAAGATTTTGAAGGTGAATGTGACTTGAATGAAGGGTGAAGTTGACAAAAACTGATGGTTGGGTTTGGATGTGATACCTTTCCAATGATTTAATACCCCCACAATACCTGATTATGGGTAGGGCTTAACTGGAAGTTTATGCATCTTAGTATGGGTTCCCTCTAAACAAGCATCATAGGGGTTATGCCGAGGCTGCCTCCGTTGAAAATGAAATGATGTGAAATGAGGTGAATGTACGGCCCAAGCCCTGAGCAGTTCCCAGGTTGACGGTTTGTCTTCACTGGGAGGCCAAGCTCATGGGGAGACGTACCTATACTAGGGTATATAAGTGAAAGGTTATGGTTGATGATCCGCGTACTGAGTTACGATTATTCAGGGCTATCCCTGACGGATGTAATCAAATGTTGTGGCACAAGTGTGCAACCTCTGCAGAGTGTAAAACTATTCGAATAGCTGTGTCCACGGTTACGGACGATTGGAAATGCCATACTGTACCGTTGTCAGATGTTTTCTTGAAAAGGAAGTGGTGATGTGAAAGGTGACTTGACTTGAATCACAACTGAGTTGTGGGAATGACACTAATGTTCCCACCTGAGTTAGTTAGCATATGAAGAGTCTTTTTATTAAATGCTTGTGAACTAAAATTGGCTTTATGCAAATAAACCTAGAGCTTAGCACCCTATTAATAAAATTGATAGTACTTACACTAGTATTAGTTTCCGATTACTTTAAAGTACTCACGGCTTTGTCCCTGGCTATTCAAATGGCCAGACTATGAAGAAGAGCAGCAGTACCAATATGACGGCCAGCAGGACGTCTACGACAACTAGGAGTATCTTCTAACGTCAAGCGTTGGCATGTGGATTAGATAGTCCACTACTACTACGCTTCCGTTATGTAATGTGTTCGTTGATCATTAGATCAACTATTTGTGTAATATTGGATCATGTGATCTCTATGTGTAAGACGACTATGGTTTGTAATGAATGATGACTTATGATATCAATGTAGGATAACGTTGCATAGAAAACAAAAATTTTCCTACCGCGAACACGCAATCCAAGCCAAGATGCAATCTAGAAGACGGTAGCAACGAGGGGGTATCGAGTCTCACCCTTGAAGAGATTCCAAAGCCTACAAGATGAGGCTCTTGTTGCTGCGGTAGACGTTCACTTGCCGCTTGCAAAAGCGCGTAGAAGATCTTGATCACGATCGGTTTCGGCGCCACGAACGGGCAGCACCTCCGTACTCGGTCACACGTTCGGTTGTTGATGAAGACGACGTCCACCTCCCCGTTCCAGCGGGCAGCGGAAGTAGTAGCTCCTCTTGAATCCGACAGCACGACGGCGTGGTGTCGGTGGTGGTGGAGAAATCCGGCGGAGCTTCGC